>NW_027361829.1:74772500-75072500 GCF_039654945.1 Dendrobates tinctorius
GTCCGTTTTGGAAGGTCCCGTCTGAGAGAGATGGGGCTGTCTTCCGGACAGCAAGTGAACGCTGTGTTTAATGGCTGCACGTGCCTGATAGATCCCTGGAGGGAATAGACATCTGCAGTAAGCTGAAGCTGCCATGAGGTAAACCCTGATGGGGTGAGTTATCTGTGAGGCTGAAGAGCCTGCGTATGGAACCTTGCATAACCTGTGTGACCACAGGACTAACAGAGTGAAGCTCTGTCATGGACGCTATGCTGTTTTCTATTGCTGTGATGGTTTTGATGCATAAACTGACTGCATTGACTGTTATTATTTTATGGAAAACCTGTGCCGGATGTGATTATTGGCTGCCAAGCGAATATCCTCTACTCGAATGACAGCGCTACCTTACAATAAATATATATATATTACCTATATTTATGATATTTACTGTACATACTTATTTTTCGGACTATAAGACGCACCGAACTATAAGACGCACCCAGGTTTTAGAGGTGGAAAATAGGGGAAAAATGTGTTTGAACCAAAAAAAGTGGTAAAATATTTAATAACATAAATAACATACTATTATATGTGGTGTTAATATATATATATATATATGTTATTATGTTGGGAGCTACAGGTAGAAGATGGTGCTGCGGGACTAGTGTGTTGTCTGTAAAGTACTGTATGAAGACGCTGGAGGGTGAGTATAAGAATGGGGGCACAGGGCTTATATTTAAAGCACCACTCCAGCACTGAAAAATAACACTGGGGTGGTGCTTTAATAGCCCATGGGAGAACTATAACTCCCAGCATGTCCTGCAGATCCTATGGCATGCTGGGAGTTAGTTCACCACAGGATGTCAGAGTGATTTTTATATGCTGCAATTACTAACCTTATCATTCATTCTTGTACAGGCTGCTGCTCACTGTGCTCAGTGCAGGTCCTGTAGCTAGGAAGCCACGCTGTGGTGAGGTAATGCAGCTTCCCATGGCCGCACAGAGCCCTCTTATGACCTCACCGCAGGTCATGTAAGAGGAAGCTGCACTGTTTGTAGTGCGGTGTCTGCAGGATCTGTGATGGGTGGTTCGTGAGTGAGTAATTCAAAATGAACTAATCTTCATCTAGTTCACCATCCTGTCAGAGATTAGTTCATTATGAACTAAACAGCAAGTGGGAGGAGACAGAGAGTGACCCCTCCTCCAGCTCCAGGACGCTGCCTGCTCTGTCTCACACTTGCTCTTTATTGCTCCTGATGCTGGAAAAGAAGGTAGTAAAACACTCTACCACACATCAAATACAAATATAATAGTAATAATATTATTATTAATAAAATCTGAAATTGCACAGTAGACAGACACAGCTCCTATGTGTGTATGAGAGAGAGAGTTTCTGTGTGTGGTGCATGCCCCTCGCCTGTCTTTGTGATAAGATTAGCCTCCTGTTCTGTTCTCAAAATGGTGGATGCTGAACTGCTTCTCCGCTCCCTCATACACAATCATTAGGAGTCAGTGCTCTACACTACCACAGGTGGCGCTGCTGGGCTCAGTGAGATGCATCAGCTTGAACTAGGCTGTCCGGATTCATTCTCAATAGAACATTTAGTTCAGCAGTTCCTATAGTTAGTTCACCGGTCACATGATGCATTTCCTATCAGCTCCTCACAGGATAGGAGGGAGAATTATCAGGCTGTCTTGTAGGAAGATTTTCTTTGCCCCATAGCCACCAATCACAGGTCAGCTTTCTGATATTGCTCTGGCAAGTGAAATCTGATGAAAGTTATACATTTGAAAAAAAAAGTAAGCTTTCCAGTCCTTCTCAGCTGCTGTATGCCGGAAGCCATGTATTCTTCCCCGTCTGACACCGAGCTCCTTGCCACATGACATTCTGTGGGACATACAGCAGCTGAGAAGGACTGGGAGGCTGGAAGATTTAAAAAAGAGAAAAAAGGAAATTACTAACTTGAAGAAATAACTTTTGATTTTTTTTCTCCAGACTGAGTACCACTTTACCAAGAGTTTGTTATATAATGATCAGATGTATTAACTATTTCTGATCATTTTATAACTCACCCTAGGAGCCACAGCTTCTGTGTAACGAACTAGAACTGATCAATCTCTTCTCAGCAGAATCCAGAGAAATACTGAACTAAAGGAACTAATCTTTTCAGTGAACTAGTTCATGGTGAACTAATCAGCAAAATGGACTAGATTGCCCATCACTAGTCTGCAGGACCTTTGATGACATCAGGAAGAGGCAGGGCTTTGTGCGGTCATGTGATGCTCCATCCCGCCCTCTTCATGACGTCACCACAGGTCCTCCACAGGAGCATTCCGCATCGCATCAGTACTGCCCTGGCTGTGCTGCCTGTCACGTATGTGACGATCCCTCCTGCTGCACTCTGCCCCTCCACCACCTGACACACATCTCCCCAGCTGCTGCAGGAATCGGCGCTGGGGAAACCATGTGGGTCTGTCCTTTGCTGCTCCCCGCTCACTGCTCAGCTGACAGGAGAGCGGGGAAGCGGCTCATGAATATTCACTTCACTTTAAGTATCAGGACCACGTGCTTTCCCCAGCAGCTGCATCCCTGCAGCAGGCAACATTTTCCTGCCTCCTGTGATCCCAGTGCGGTCTCACTCCACCGCTGCCCCCTCCCCAGTGGGGAAAAAAAGTATTTAGTTAGTCAGCAATAGTGCAAGTTCCACCACTTAAAAAGATGAGAGGCGTCTGTAATTTACATCATAGGTAGACCTCAACTATGGGAGACAAACTGAGAAAAAAAAATCCAGAAAATCACATTGTCTGTTTTTTTTTCATTTTATTTGCATATTATGGTGGAAAATAAGTATTTGGTCAGAAACAAAATTTCATCTCAATACTTTGTGATATATCCTTTGTTGGCAATGACAGAGGTCAAACGTTTTCTGTAAGTCTTCACAAGGTTGCCACACACTGTTGTTGGTATGTTGGCCCATTCCTCCATGCAGATCTCCTCTAGAGCAGTGATGTTTTTGGCTTTTCGCTTGGCAACACGGACTTTCAACTCCCTCGAAAGGTTTTCGATAGGGTTGAGATCTGGAGACTGGCTAGGCCACTCCAGGACCTTGAAATGCTTCTTACGAAGCCACTCCTTCGTTGCCCTGGCGGTGTGCTTTGGATCATTGTCATGTTGAAAGACCCAGCCACGTTTCATCTTCAATGCCCTTGCTGATGGAAGGAGGTTTGCACTCAAAATCTCACGATACATGGCCCCATTCATTCTTTCATGTACCCGGATCAGTCGTCCTGGCCCCTTTGCAGAGAAACAGCCCCAAAGCATGATGTTTCCACCACCATGCTTTACAGTAGGTATGGTGTTTGATGGATGCAACTCAGTATTCTTTTTCCTCCAAACATGACAAGTTGTGTTTCTACCAAACAGTTCCAGTTTGGTTTCATCAGACCATAGGACATTCTCCCAAAACTCCTCTGGATCATCCAAATGCTCTCTAGCAAACTTCAGACTGGCCCGGACATGTACAGGCTTAAGCAGTGGGACACGTCTGGCACTGCAGGATCTGAGTCCATGGTGGCGTAGTGTGTTACTTATGGTAGGCCTTGTTACATTGGTCCCAGCTCTCTGCAGTTCATTCACTAGGTCCCCCCGCGTGGTTCTGGGATTTTTGCTCACCGTTCTTGTGATCATTCTGACCCCACGGGGTGGGATTTTGCGTGGAGCACCAGATCGAGGGAGATTATCAGTGGTCTTGTATGTCTTCCATTTTCTAATTATTTCTCCCACAGTTGATTTCTTCACTCCAAGCTGGTTGGCTATTGCAGATTCAGTCTTCCCAGCCTGGTGCAGGGCTACAATTTTGTTTCTGGTGTCCTTTGACAGCTCTTTGGTCTTCACCATAGTGGAGTTTGGAGTCAGACTGTTTGAGGGTGTGCACAGGTGTCTTTTTATACTGATAACAAGTTTAAACAGGTGCCATTACTACAGGTAATGAGTGGAGGAAAGAGGAGACTCTTAAAGAAGAAGTTACAGGTCTGTGAGAGCCAGAAATCTTGATTGCTTGTTTCTGACCAAATACTTATTTTCCACCATAATATGCAAATAAAATGAAAAAAAAACAGACAATGTGATTTTCTGGATTTTTTTTTCTCAGTTTGTCTCCCATAGTTGAGGTCTACCTATGATGCAAATTACAGACGCCTCTCATCTTTTTAAGTGGTGGAACTTGCACTATTGCTGACTGACTAAATACTTTTTTTCCCCACTGTGTATATATATATATATATATATATATATATTACATATGCATATATTATATGTAACTATATATATGATCTAATAAATAAAGCTCAAGTGTGTGTGTATGTATGTGTGTGTGTATGTCCGGGATTGGCATCCGCACCGTCGCAGCTACAGCCACAAAATTTGGCACAGTCACACGCCTGGACCCCGAGAGCGTCCTAGGCTATGTTGTGAGGCGAAATTTTAACCCCACGCCTTCCAATTCACCAGATAAGTTTGCCCCTATCTACCTCCTGGGCAAAAAGTGTGTGCGTATCAAGCCCCGCCCCTCATTATGATGTCATAATGGTTGCCATGGCGACGCTAATGTCATAATAGGTTGCAATGGCGAAGATGCTGTCACAATGGTTGCCATGATGATGATGTCTTAATAGGTTGCAATGGTGACGGTTATGTCATAACGGTTGCCATGGTGATGATGATGTCATAATGGGTATATGGGCACGGGACTATGGGATGGAGGATGTGTGATGGGTATATGGGCACTGGGCTATGGGATGGAGGATATGTATGATGGGTATATGGGCACGGGACTATGGGATGGAGGATGTGTGATGGGCATATGGGCACTGGACTATGGGATTGTGAATATGTATGATGGGTATATGGGCACGGGACTATGGGATTGTGAATATGTATGATGGGTATATGGGCACGGGACTATAGGATGGCGGATATGTATGATGGGTATATGGGCATGGAACTATGAGATGAAGGATGTGTGATGGGTATATGGGCACTCGACTATGGGATGGCAAATATGTATGATGGGTATATGGGCATGGGACTATGGGATGGAGGATGTGTGATGGGTATATGGGCATGGGACTATGGGATGGAGGATGTGTGATGGGTATATGGGGACTCGACTATGGGATGGAGGATATGTATGATGGGTATATGGGAACGGGCTTATGGGATCGTGGATATGTATGATGGGTATATGGGCTCGGGACTATGGGATGGAGGATAATTATAATTTGCAATAACTAACCACAGTTAGTTACTATGCCCGGGCAGCGCCGGGCTCTTCAGCTAATATATATATATATATAATCTTATATGTTACATATATATAAGATCTATTATGTGTGTATATATACTGTATATATATGTGTGTCACTGGAAACAGCTCTCAAATGGAATGGGAGCAGCCTGGGGGAGACCCATGGAAGCATCTCTGACTCCCAGGTCGCTGCTGGGAACAATGTTGTCAGAGTATTATGGCACTTTTTTGGACTGACAATAAATTGTACAAAACTGAAGAGAAAAAGGATTTTACAGGAAAAAACATCAGAAATCATTATTTTCTGTATAATGACTCATATATAAGGCAAGATTTAAAAAAGAGAAAAAAAAGGTCTTCTCCACCCCTTAATGGCCAGGCAGACTCTCACCATATTTCCCCATCACATATGACCACAGTAGATGACCTGGTAGAGAGGGAAATAAAACTACACCCACCGGTAGTCACCAATAAATGTAATTCTAACATTTTGCTACCTTATTTGGGCATGTGGTGTGTGTGACAGTCAGACAAATCCTGTTTAATTTATGAAGAAGGGACTCTAAAACTCAGAAAGCCTATGCGGGCAATGTAGGACCTACCAAAATATTAGACACATAAAGGAGGGCCTCAAACACATTCTTTTAAAATTTTTAGGTTGTGGGACTCCTAGATTGGTAAAGCCTATGTACGAAGTGCACGTGCTGCCAAAAATTAGGAAAAGGGACTGCAAAACACTCTTGAAGACAAAAATTTTGAATGAGTGCTGCATGACGACCTTCTAAAATTTGAAGACAGTGACTGTCAATGACCTTCTAAAAATTTGGAACCAGGGCTGCATGATAACCCTACTCAATCTCAAGCTGTCAAGAACTTACAAGTCAACACAAATCTAATAGTCCGAAAATGCGCTCCCCAAAACTCATAAGGGTATATTTCCCCCTCCTCTACTCTACGCCCTATCATCTCAGGCATAGGTGGTCTTAACGAGAATTTAAGCCAGAGGTTCGATGAGCACCACTTAATTGGCAGGACCCCTGGATATCTTAAAGATACCACTACAGTTCTGCTGTTCTTTGCCACATTTGAATGGAATGATAATTTGTGCTTTGTTACCAGTGATGTCACCAATTTATATTCTACCATCCCTCACCCTTTAGCCCTAATTGCTATTAAACACCACCTGGACGTGTACAGTGCATACTCTGTTCCCCTAAAATCATTTATTTTGGCAGCTTTGAATTATTTTCTTCAGCACAATGTTTTCAGCTTCAATGACAAGTTTTATTTGCAGGTATTAGGTGCCCCGATGGTTCTAAATTCTCCCCCTCCGTAGCAATCCTTTCCATGTCCTGGTGGGAAGAAAAATATATTTTTACTGTCAGCAATACCGTTTTACCACATATAAAATGGTTTGTTAGATATGTGGACAATTTGTTGTTAGTTTGGGAAGGCTCCACTAATACATTTGAGGGATTCCTATCATTTATCAACATTAACAGAAATAAACACGTGCAATAGATCGCTCTTTTTGCATTGAAGAACTGAAATAAAAACTTTTTAATGATATTCTAATTTTGTGAGAAGCGCCTGTACATGGAGGGGATAAAGATCAGTTTTTATTATCTGACGTCTGGAGTGCGGCCATCTCTTACCGTATATAACTATAAATAAATGTATCCATATCAGTCTCTATTCATATGTTACATTTATATGTAAAACAACAAGTGCATACATGTGTCATATATTACACAGACTGGAGCCAATCCATCAGCAGGATCTAGTGTAAGGCTATGTGCACACGTGCAGAAATGCTGTGGAAATGTCCGCAGCTCCCGCTGCGGGTAAAACGCATGCGAATTCGCATGCATTTTTCCCACTGAAAACAAGCGTTTTGCAAGCGGTTTTCACTTGCAGAATGCTTGCGTATTCCAAGCGATTTTAAGCATCGCTTGGAAATGTGATTGACAGGTTGGTCACACACAAGCATAGTGCTTGACAAGTGCGACCAACTTTTTAGTATTGATGCTGCCTATGCAGCATCAATAGTATAGTATGTAAAAATAATAAAAAAAAATATTGTTATTCTCACATTCCGACGACCCCCGATCTGCTCTGCGGCGCTCCCGCCATCTTCTGGTCCCAGTAATGCTTTGCGCGAAGGACCTGAGATGACGTCACGCTCGCGAGAGCACAATGTCGTCAGCGGTCATTCGCGCAAAGCATTACTGGGACCGGAAGATGCCGGGTGCGTGGTGAGAGGCGGGAAGGACTCCGGGGGCCGTCAGAGGGTAACTATATCACTATTTTTTATTCTTATTCTATTTTTTTACAGGAATATGGTACCCAGGGCATGGAGGAGAGTTTCCTCTCCTCCAGACCCTGGCTACCATCCGCACATTGAGCGCTCAAATGAGCATTTCAGTGCAATCCTATGGGTGTGGCATCGTCGCGATTCCGCAAAAAGAATGAGCATGCTGCGGATTTTTCCGCTCTGCGATTCCGCAGCGGAAAAATCCGCAGCATTAGCACAGTATTGCGGAATCCCATAGGATTGCATGGGATGCGTTTTTTTGCCTTTTCGGGGCAATTCCGCAGCGGAAAAACGCTGCAAAAACGCAACATGTGCACACACCCTAAAACTTGCAGACTTCTTCGGCCGCTATTCAGACTCCAGCATCTTGGATGCACAGTATGTGGCACTTAATACAAGGGCGACTATTTCTGACCGGCTGAATAACTTTGCATGACCCTGATCCGATTCCCATGGAGTCCTGTGACTCTTCTTATTCAGATCTACATTACACCATTACATATGATGTTGGTTGCGCAGTGATTTTGGCCATGGTGCAGGTCGTGCAGCAGAATCATTGTAAGGTGCTGCTACATGACATAACAGGAGAAATAAAGTGAGTAGGGTCACATTACGTCTCCTTATGTACCGCAATAAGCAGAGTAAAAAAACATCAAAACTTGTGACGTCACCGCAGAGGTCGTAATGTGACCCTACTCCCCGGCATCATGCTACCATGTAGCAGCGGCACAGAATAGAGTTTGACAGCTTGACCTATGTTGTGACCAAACATCGTGTAGCCACAGCATAGGTTGGATTGTGTAGGTTAATGTCACTGCCATGCCACGTCTGTCCTTGGCATGCCAACTCAGCTACTGGCCTCTGATTGGCCAGCGTTGTGTAATACAGTGCAGGGACCCAGTGCATCTCTGCGCCGCAACACACTTCAGCTGATTGTGGGTCCTTAGGTGCACATCCAAGTGAAGTAAGCACTGGCGTCAGCAAGAGCCTAGTCACATTTTCTGACCCTGCAAATGTTACTCCCCTGGGTAATGTAAGGGACACGTGATGACTATCACCATTGTGTATGGGTTGTGAGGTGTAGTGATCGGTGCTACAGATAAAGCACATGATGACTGGTCAGTCACCTCCAATGCTGGAATGAATGAGGTCAGTGCTGGGGCAGATTACTAACAGCTAATTCTGTGTATTGGGAGACAGAAGGCCGCACTGGACAACAGAGCCTGGTAGTGCTGGCTCTGGAGGTGAGGATTAAAAAAAACAGTGGGAATTCTCCAGTCTGGAGAGCAGCATGTGAAGGGGGTAGGAAATGAAGTGAAATCAAAGCGGAACAAAAGGTAAAGATTAAAAACAATTTATTGGGATGTCGTACAAAATAATCATAAAAAAAAATATTGGTTGACAACCTTTTGGAGATGGTAACGGGATCTTTCTGCTGCCGGATGGTAATGGCATGTTTCTGCTACCGGATGGTAATGGCATATATGCTGCTGGATAGTAGCGGCATGTCTCTGCTGCTGGATGGTAGCTGCATGTCTCTGCTGCTGGATGGTAGCGGCATGTCTCTGCTGCCGGATAGTAGCTGCATGTCTCTGCTGCTTATGGTTACGGCATGTCTCTGCCACTGGACGGTAGCTGCATGTCTCTGCTGCCGGACGGTAGCGGCGTGTCTCTTCTGCCGGATGGTAGCGGCATGTCTCTGCTGCTTATGGTAGCGGCATGTCTCAGCTGCCACACGGTAGCTGCATGTCTCTGCTGCCACATGGTAGCTGCATGTCTCTGCTGCCGGATGATAGCGGCATGTTTCTGCTACCGGATGGTAATGGCATGTATGCTGCTGGGTAGTAGCGGCATGTCTCTGCTGCCGGATGGTAGCTGCATGTCTCTGCTGCTGGAGGGTAGAGTCATGTCTCTGCTGCCGAATGGTAGCTGCATGTCTCTGCTGCCGGATAGTAGCTGCATGTCTCTGCTGCTTATGGTAGCGGCATGTCTATACTGCCGGATGGTAGCTGCATGTCTCTGCTGCCTGACGGTAGCGGCATGTCTCTTCTGCCGGATGGTAGTGGCATGTCCCTGCTGCTTATGGTAGCGGCATGTCTCTGCTGCCAGAAGGTAGCTTCATGTCTCTGCTGCCAGACGGTAGCGGCGTGTCTCTTCTACCGGATGGTAGCTGCATGTCTCTGCTGCCTGACGGTAGCGGCGTGTCTCTTCTGCCGGATGGTAGCGGCATGTCTCTGCTGCCGATTGATAGCGGGATGTCTTTGCTGCCTGATGGTAGTTGCATGTATCTGGTGCCCATTGGTCGTTGCACTTTTTTGCTAGCAAAAGGTAGCAGCTTGGATCTGCTGACTGATAGAAGTGGCATGTTTCTGCTGCCGGATGGTAGCAGCATGTTTCTGTTGCTGATTGGTAGTGGAATGTCTCTGCTGCTGGATGTTTGCAGCATGTCTCTGCTGCCGGATGTTTGCGGCATGTCTCTGCTGCCAGATGGTAGCGGCATGTCGCTGCTGCTAGATGGTAGTGGCATGTCTCTAGTGCCGGGTGGTAGCAGCGTGTCTCTGCTGCCGGATAGTAGTGGCGTGTCAATGCTGCCGGATGGTAGCTGCGTGTCTCTGCTGCCGGACTGTAGCGGAATGTTTCTGCTGCCTGATGGTACCGGCATGTTTTTGCTGCTGAAAGGTAGCAGTATGGATCTGCTGACGGATAGAAGCGGCAATTTTCTGCTGCCCGATGGTAGTGGCATGTTTCTGGTGACTGATGGTAGCTGCGTGTCTGTGCTGCCGGGTGGTATCGGCATGTCTCTGCTGATGGATGGTAGCGGTGTGTCTCTGCTGCCGGGTGGTAGCGGCGTGTCTCTGCTGCCGGATGGTAGCGGCATATTTTTGCTGCTAAAAGGTAGCAGTATGGAACTGCTGATGGATAGAAGCGGCAATTTTCTGCTGCCGGATGGTAGTGGCGTGTCTCTGCTACCTGACAGTAGTGGCATTTCTCTGCTACCAGATGGTAGCGTCATATCGCTGCTACCTGACAGTAGTGGCGTGTCTCTGCTTCCTGACGGTAGTGGCATGTCTCTGCTTCCTGACGGTAGTGGCATGTCTCTGCTGCCGGATGTCATGTTTCTATATAGAGTGGAGATATAACAAACAATAATGTTAAAGCGCTTTTCAGTCACAATATATTGATGCGCTATCCTTAGGACCTATATTATGTCACAAAAGTGAGTACACCCCTAAGTTTAAATGGCCAAATTGTGCTCAATTAGGCATTTTCCCTCCCTGTTGTCATGTGGCCCATTAGTATTGCAAGGTTTCAGGTGTGAATGGGGCGCAGATGTGTTACATTTGGTGTTATCGCACTCACACTCTCTCATTCTGGTCACTGGATGTTCCATATGTCACCTCATGACCAAGATGTCACTTACTGGGCTGCTTGCTGTAGGTTCAATAAAATCAGAGTTTTATCAGCAGGAGATTATCACTGGAGGACTTATAATTCAGCTGCCATGTAGTCCTCCTCACTCATGAGCTTTGTGTAGCTTTGCACCCACCCCTGTTTGGCAGCTATCTGCCTATGCACAGCGCAGACAGAAAGCTGCCAATCAGTGTTGGGAACGGTTTATACAGAGCTCAGCATTCAGAGAACTGCTATATCTGCAGCAGAGAAAACAGGGATTTTTTTTTAAACTGCAGCAAGCAGCCTGGATTCCAAGTGACACATTGGAGTCATTGCTTTTTGATGGGGAAGCAAAAATCTGGTGATAGATTCCCTTTAATGCCAGGGTCGCAAGACCAAAGATTCCCTCATCCGAGAGAATCGGGCTGATTATGCTGATCACAGTATGATTATCCTCTGATCTAAATGTTGGCATAGTGTATTCCCACTTTCGCATAAGAGAACAGGAGCTCACTGTGAGCAGAAGATGGAGGACGACATTTCTCAATCTATCTGTTCTGTGAGTCCTCAGAAATCGGACTGCACTTAGCTGTCATCCGAGTGCAGTTCGGTGTTTTCCACACACCCATAGATTTCAATGGGTCAGTGGCATCTGGTATCAAAGTGAATCACAGCAAGCTGGGATTTTGTCACTCACAGATTCTGTCAGAGAAAAGAAATCGGTGATCAGCACTGTCTCTGTGAATAACATTGGTCTGAGTGCAATCCCATAAAATATCAGATAGAGCTCGTCGGATGTATACGGCGGTGCGAGCAAGCTCCAATGCTAAAGCTCTGTCTGTCAGAAGCTGCCAATAGAGGGCGTTTCTGTATGGGCATACCCAGAGATCTAGAAGATTCATAGCAGGAAAACACCACGTGCTCCATCTTGTCTATTATTTCCCTTTTTACATTTACAATATCACCCCCGTTTTCTCCACGTAACATTAAGAAAAGGGAATAAAAATAAAAAACCCACATATGTGATATCAACATGTTCAGAAAAGTCAGAGCTATGAAAATATAAAATTAATTGACCCAATCTGTAAAACAAATAAATCAAAATGGCTGCAACTCCATAAAAAATGCATTAAGAAGCGATGGAAGCGTCATAACTACCACACAATGGTATCAATACAAAGATCAGATCACCGCACAGAACACACAAGCCCTCACACAGCTCCATCAGCCAGAAAATAACAATGGTGCGGGCATTCAGGAATGGCGACTCAAGCTTATGTTAGTTTTTTGCTCTTTTTGTCACCACTTAAATAAAGAAATACAAGTTTGATCTCGTTGTAATCGCACCGGCCTGATTGGTCCGGGCATTTGGCCGTGTATAAAGAGCGGACATCAGACCTCAGAAACTCATTATTATCTACGTATACAGACAGCATTACCGGCACTGCTCTGAATTTCAGGATTTTTCTTATTTCGGACTTACAGAAATTGTTCTCGGATTCTCGGTCGTTAGTTTTCAGATACAAATAATCGTTAAATCCTGAGTGGGAGAAATAGAGAGGTTTCCTTATAAATCACCGGCTCTTCAGTAAGAGTGTCATCAGGAGTAAATATCGCCATAGCCATAAATATCAGGTTTTCTCATTAATGATGTATGGGGTGTGAGAATTGGGAAGTAGAGGAAGCTTGTCATAAGAAATCAGAAAGTTCTAGAGAGAGGAAATGGGAACTAATAAGGACAGAACAAGAGTAGAAGACGCGCATACTCACTCTCAGCTCCTACTATAACCCTCACCGGAGGTCTGGGCAGCAGCTGCTTATATATCCTTCATGATGTCATAATGTCCCAGCAGAGGTGGCCATTGCCATGACCTCACAATGTTCTAGAATGTTCTTAGAACAAGCCCTGCAGCCAATGAGCTCCAATATAATCCTGTGTAATAAAGTCTATGGAGGGTTAATAAATGTGTATAATCTGATACAGTGATAGGACCCCACACATCCATGACCACATATACACAGAGGCGTCTTACCATCCAATCTTTCTCCTATACATTATACATATATGCCATATGGACAGAAGTCTAGGGATGCAGAGTTTTACAACATCCCATTCTAAATCCATAGGCATTCATTGGGAGCTGGTCCCTTTCTTCAAGTTTGTGGAGGCGTCTGTGGGAATTTGTGCCCCTTCATTCAGTAGAGCATTAGTGACATCAGACGCTGATTCTGGATGGGTGATCCTGACTAGAGATGAGCGAACCTTTCACGGTTCGGTTCGGGACAATTCGCCGAATGTTCAGACGTTTGCCGTACGTGTTCAATAAACGTACCCGAACCCCATGAGATTCAATGGGAGGCCAAACCAAACGAATACACAACACCTTATACCACATGGATGACTATGGGATGTGTATTATATTTATTTATAAAAATGGGCTGTTCATTATACTTTATGTGTGAATATGAGGGTGCATTATACTTTATGGGTGATTATGGGGATTCATTATACTTTGTAGAGGACTATGGGGTGCATTATACTTTATGGGTGATTATGGGGATTCATTATACTTTGTAGAGGACTATGGGGTGCATTATACTTTATTAATGACTATGTGCCGTGCATTGTACTTTATGGATATAGGAAAAGAAAAAAGCACCACTGCAAAAGCGCACACTACTCAATGAAAATAGAAAATGTTTATTGATGCAAGAAGAATGTTAAAAACACAATAAAAACATGATGAGCAACCCACAATGATATAATGGTTGAATATAACATGTATAACATACACTCACTGGCCACTTTATTAGGTACACCATGCTAGTAAGGGGTTGGACCCCCTTTTGCCTTCAGAACTGCCTCAATTCTTCGTGGCAGAGATTCAACAAGGTGCTGGAAGCATTCCTCAGAGATTTTGGACCATATTGACATGATGGCATCACACAGTTGGCGCAGATTTGTCGGCTGCACATCCCTGATGCGAATCTCCCGTTCCACCACATCCCAAAGATGCTCTATTGGATTGAGATCTGGTGACTGAGGAGGCCATTTGAGTACAGTGAACTCATTGTCATGTTCAAGAAACCAATCTGAGATGATTCGAGCTTTATGACATGGCGCATTATCCTGCTGAAAGTAGCCATCAGATGTTGGGTACATTGTGGTCATAAAGGGATGGACATGGTCAGCAACAATACTCAGGTAGGCTGTGGCGTTGCAACGATGCTCAATTGGTACCAAGGGGCCCAAAGAGTGCCCAGAAAAAATTCCCCACACCATGACACCACCACCACCAGCCTACCGAACGCGCAGTGCACACATGGACAAACATGAGACAATACAGTATAACAGATACACAAGGGAAGGGGCACACAAACATAGAATAAGAGAATTGAAAAAGATAATGATACAAGGATAAAAAGCCGCACGGGTTGTGGCGACACGCGTAGGGTATGGCTTTGGGTTGAGTACCCACTTGTTGTTATCTCCTTATAGCTTTGCCGCTTATTGTGCTTAGTGTGGTGTTTGGATCACTTGGTGGTGGACTCTGGCCATTTTTCTATGTGGCCTATTGTGGCCCATATGCTATATAATGGAGAGTGTATATGATTGTGTGGACTGAATTACTTCTTGCAGTCACCACGTTATATTAGGATTATGTGGTCCTCATTAGCCTAGCTTAAAGGTGGTTGCTGAGATACGTCTCTCATGGTTTGATTGTATATGCATTATTATATCAGCTATATATGTTATACATGTTATATTCAACCATTATATCATTGTGGGTTGCTCATCATGTTTTTATTGTGTTTTTAACATTCTTCTTGCATCAATAAACATTTTCTATTTTCATTGAGTCTAGTGTGCGCTTTTGCAGTGGTGCTTTTTTCTTTTCCTATAGTCATGTTATTCCATTGTTGCAGCACCTATTCTCATATATGAGGTTGTGATTAGCACAGATAGTGCGCCCTACACATTTTCTGTTCAAATACATTGTTTTTGATTGGTGCTATACCAGTCCTTCTTGTGGGCAGCACACACTTAACTGGGAGTGTATGTGCTTTATGATTGGCTAGGAACATTATTATATGTGCCTGGAATTGTATTATCATTGATGCTGGGTGTCAATAATTGATACTTTTTTATTTTTTGTTTTGTTTCAGCTTTCTTACTGTGGCTTCCTTTGGGATGGATTGGGACACAAGAGAGGCAGCTTGGAGGGCGCAGTCCTCGGACATTTTTTCTTCCACCAATACGAATATACCCAGTTCAGAATTTGCTAATGTCACTTCGGAGTTAACAGCAGCACATAAGCTGGGTATTAGACTATGGTGGAATGTTCGGTCCTTAGAGGAGTATATTAAATCCAACATTGTACCAAGAGGTTTGAGAGTCTCTATATACCCGGCTTGGGAACCCTCCTCAGATTTTCGTGCCACTTGGGAGCAGGGACTCCTGCGATGCTCGGGCATTATCATGAACATGTTGCTGGAACATGATAGGGAGTTGTTAGTTTCAGTTAAAAAACAGATTAAGGAATTGGCCCAAGTTTCACCTTTTAAAGTCCAACTCAAAGGTATTCTGGACAGATACGATAAGGAGATTACCAATAAGAAAAAAACTACGTTTCATAGAGACCGTAGAGATTTTGAGGAAAAGCAAGTATTTCAATGGAAACATAAGGGGAACACTAGACATAGGGCTCCCACCAATAGAGCCCCGGATAGAACAGCGGAGGTGGCCCGCAAGTCAGACTACACATCAGGTAGTGATTTTTTTATCCTCAGCTGAGAGCGAGGCCGACACCGGACCAGAAGGGGCCGTCGCAAGCGGCCGCATTTTCACGAGAAATACCCGCTTCAGGGGACGCAGGCCCCCACAATACAATCAACACAGAAATTTCCGCAATTAGAGGAGAAGGACACCATGAAGGTTGGGATCATGGATACACAGGTACAGGAGAATGGGCCTCAAATTATCAACCTATCTCAGTATCAACTCTCACCATTGGAGATCTCTGTGTTACTGAGGGGATTAACCTTTGCTCCTGTTAAGGATTTGGATAAGTTCACCTTGATTAAGGATCTTTATGTTTTTTTGCAGGCATTTAATTCTTCAGGTTTTACACAATAAACCACGGATGGTCGATGGTCTGGATCAGACGGATCGTCAGGTGTTACAGGTCTTGCTGGACCTTTTACAGGAGGATTCGATTAATGGTAAGGGTCGATTTCCCTACAAAAATAAGTCTACGGTAGCTCCACCTTTTGCCCTGGTCCCAGCTATCAGGGTCTTCTTTGAAGAATTGGTCAAAAAGGATTTTTTGGCCATCCCTGTTAGGTCACGGGTTATGGACAACTTGCATGCGGGGGAAAGACTGGCTGTGGATAATTTGAGGTCCAACAAATTGTTTGTGATTAAGGAGGCCGATAAGGGCGGGAATCTAGTGCTGTGGCCGCATGAATTATATCAGGAAGAGGCTCACCGTCAATTGGACAATGGTCGATATTATAAAAGATTGCCATCGGATCCAACAGGACCCTTTTCTGTCAAATATAGGAGGTTATTGGACAGAGCAGTTGAATTGGGCATTATTAATAAGAAAGAGATGGAATTCTTGTGGGTGGATACATCCTATAACACCCACCTTTTATATGTTACCTAAGGTCCATAAAGATCTGGTGAGACCTCCGGGTCGACCGATAGTTGCTAGCATAGGCAGCCTATGTGAAAAGGCTTCCATCTATGTTGATTATTTTCTCCAACCCATAGTTAAGGTCTTGCCTTATTATTTACAGGATACTTCCCACTTCATCAGGAAATACCGGGATGTAACCTTGCCCTCTGGGGCCTTCTTCGTTACCTGCGATGTGGAATCGCTCTATTCAAACATTGATCATTCTGATGGTATCACATCGGTATTATATTTTCTTGATCAGGTAGTCCAGTCAGATAGAATGCATGATTCATTCATTGTGGATCTGCTGGGATTTATCATGAAACACAATTTTTTCCTTTTTGACAGATCTTATTACCTTCAGACTTCCGGTGTGGCCATGGGGGCCAGGTGTGCCCCGGTTTTGGCGAATCTTTTTCTCGGATGGTGGGAGGCTACTCAGGTATATGTTACAGGTCCATTCAGTGATAGGGTGCGACATTGGTGGCGCTTTATCGACGATATATTCTTTATTTGGACTGGCACAGTGGAGGAATGTGATGTTTTTATGGGTTTACTAAACTCTAACCCATATAACATTGTGCTTACTTATACTGTGTCCTTTGTTTCCGTTAACTTCCTAGATCTTACGGTTTCCAATGTGAATGGGGGTATTTCCACGAGACTATTTAGGAAACCTACTGCTACGAATAGTTTGTTGGACTACACAAGCTTTCATCCGGCCCATACTAGAAATGGAGTTCCCGTGGGGCAATTTTTAAGAGCACGGAGAAATTGCACATCGGATGAAGTGTTTTGGGAGGAAGCCTTAAATCTAACTAAGCGCTTTAAGAAGAGGAATTACCCCCATGGCAGCATTTCACGAGCTTACCAACGAGCAAATGGATGTACACAGAATTCTCTTTTGGCCACACATGACAAGACCCGAGATTCAATGCCTCGGTTCATTACAAAGTATAACAGCCAATGGTCACAGGTGAGAGAAGTGCTTGGGAGACATTGGGGTATACTTAGGACGGATCTACAGACATCTGCTCTTGTGTCGGAGCAGCTTTGCATTACAGCAAGAAGGGTTCCGAATCTCAGAGACATCTTAACTAAAAGCCATTATATGAGACCAACAATTGGGTTGGATAGGGGAATAAAACTGAGAGGCTCATTTGCATGTGGCAATTGCACCATATGCTCTTATATGCCTCCTACCAGGGACTACTTTGTGAACCCAAGGAATGGAACTAAACATAAGTTGATGTCGTATATCAATTGCAAAACGAATTGTGTGGTTTATGCCTTAATCTGTCCGTGTCATCAGGTATACGTCGGTCAGACTTCACAGGAGTTACGCCGTAGGATACAGAAACATTTCTCTACAATCAATTTGGCATGTACTGATCAAGCCAAGGGCAAGATCTTGACATCTTTGGCAGCTCATTTCCTGACTTACCATGCTGGTAAGGTTGCGGATACCAGGGTATTTGGGTTGGAGAAAATATTTTTATCTAATAGGGGTGGTTCACCTAGGAAACTGTTACTACAAGTGGAGTCCAGGTGGATATTTAACTTGGACTCATTGAGCCCGAGTGGCTTAAATGAAGAGCTCCTATTTACAGGATTCCTAGGTTGACTTTTCATGTATTATCTTTTACTCATGTTCCCCCTCTCTTTTCCTTTTTTCCTTAGGCTTTTTCCCTCCTTGGACATGACTATCAATGAGGGGACGATTATTTTATCATCGTATTGAAGTCGCATCCAACAATATTGCGCTTGGGCTCATATATGTATTAACTATTGAATAAAAATTGGGATTATTGTTTATCATGTCTTTTTGGATATATGGAACTTGGTATAAAATCGGGATCCCTCCACTGTGTCAATATATTTGACCGCTAGGGGGTTCCCTTAGGGAATGTTATTGTCGGTCGTATTATGGCCGGTGATGCACAATTGGGTCTCTTTAAGCCTTGATGGATCATCTAATATACTTTTTATGTCATGGTTGACTAATTTGTCCTTGATATTGGGCTCATGGGGACCGTAGTGTAGGGTTCTGGACCGATCCCTTGATTGTGGATGGGCCCTCTTGAATGGCCAAAGTGTAGGTGGAATTCTGTGATCCTTGGTTGATGTATCAACCCTAGTTGACCATTTTCTTTAGTACATCATCCTTCTTCCTTTATCCATATTGGGTGACCATGTCATCTGGGATACGCTTATTACTTATGTAATTAGTTCTTGTTAATTAGGGCACTGTACAGTACTATCCGTGGTCATGACGGTATTCTGGGTTTGGTCGGGGCTGTTTTTAGCCCCTTGGTTGAGGAGGGGAGGGGAGTGGGAGAGGGGGGAGGGGAGAGATAACAATATCTTTTCTCTTCTCTCTCTTCTTTTCTTTTCCTCCTCCGCTTCCTTCTATTTTCTTGGTTTATTGTACTCTTTTCAATTCTGGTTGTGACATTTTTATCCTTGTATCATTATCTTTTTCAATTCTCTTATTCTATGTTTGTGTGCCCCTTCCCTTGTGTATCTGTTATACTGTATTGTCTCATGTTTGTCCATGTGTGCACTGCGCGTTCGGTAGCCCTATGTGTTCCCTTGCTCCCTGGTATAGCTTATGGATATATGGTTCATAGTGCCGCACATTGATCTATTTGTGGCACAACCATTGTAGTGTGCCGGTTTTGCGTTTCATGGGAGAGGTCTATGCGTCCCACTGGACGCATGCGCAATAGAACTCTGGTGGTTATTCACCAGTCTCATGAGGATTACATAGCACATGCGTGGTGGCCATGTTTTCTATGAGACCGGGACGCCGGTCTTTGAATAAGTTCCTTGGATGGAGGGGGCCCTCCCAGGGCACATAAGTGCTTCCACCTGGCCTCAGTAAGGTATTTAAGCAATTTGGACTTTAGCCAGATCACTTCCCCTGATGAAGCCGCACGGGTTGTGGCGACACGCGTAGGGTATGGCTTTGGGTTGAGTACCCACTTGTTGTTATCTCCTTATAGCTTTGCCGCTTATTGTGCTTAGTGTGGCGTTTCGATCACTTGGTGGTGGACACTGGCCATTTTTCTATGTGGCCTATTGTGGCCCATATGCTATATAATGGAGAGTGTATATGATTGTGTGGACTGAATTACTTCTTGCAGTCACCACGTTATATCAGGATTATGTGGTCCTCATGAGCCTAGCTTAAAGGTGGTTGCTGAGATACTTCTCTCATGGTTTGATTGTATATGCATTATTATATCAGCTATATATGTTATACATGTTATATTCAACCATTATATCATTGTGGGTTGCTCATCATGTTTTTATTGTGTTTTTAACATTCTTCTTGCATCAATAAACATTTTCTATTTTCATTGAGTCTAGTGTGCGCTTTTGCAGTGGTGATTTTTTTCTTTTCCTATAGTCATGTTATTCCATTGTTGCAGCACCTATTCTCATATATGAGGTTGTGATTAGCACAGATAGTGCGCCCTACACATTTTCTGTTCAAATACATTGTACTTTATGGATGACTATCGGTTTTGCATTAAAGTTTGTGGTTGACTATGAGGGTGAATTATACTTTATGGGTGATTATGTGCTATGCATTATACATTATGGGTGACTATAAGCTGCATTAACTTCATGGGTGTCTGTGTATTATACTTTATGGGTGACTATGGGCTTTTCATGTAATTTATGGATGACTATGGGCTATGAATTTTTCATGTTAATGCTTAAATTTGACCTATAACTACATCAGACTTTCACTCCAGTCATATAAGTTGATAAATAAAACCAAATAAAAAAATGAGTAAAACATATTACATTATGTCGTTTTTAAATAAGGAAAATGATCAAACATCGATTGTCTGTGAGTGGCAAAAGTATGTATACCTTTGTTTGACTCACGTGTGCTACATTAACTGCATCTAAATGTTTCCGGTAATTGTTTATTAGTCCTGTACTTCGGCTTAGAAGAATTTGTGTCATGGGCTCATCTGGTGCTGTTGATTCTCTAAGCCATTTGTCAGGGTGAACAACATGGACTAAGTGTTGGCGCTGCAGAGCATGACTTGCCAGAAGGCATGTGGATCAGAGAGGGCAGCGGGATGGAAAGACTGACAAGTGGAGTAGAAATCACCAGAAGACAGAGCCAGAACTGTAGATATACACAGGAACATTTGATGTATCATCAATCCAGGACTTGCAGCAGGAAAATTGCTAATGGCTGAGTTGTATGCTCTAAGAAGACAGGTGATCAATAGTGATGAGCAAAAGTGTTCGCTACTTGAGTTTGCATCGGATGCTTGGGTACGCACTGAGTATCATGGTGCTCGAGTGACATGCTCGAGTTCCGTCCTGTGGCTGTTTGCCAAAACACATGCGGGGATTGCCTGTGTATGGCAAAGGCCAAAGACCTTGGGTAGTGATGTCAAACGTGGTTGCCGGATAACCTCAGTAATCCTTTGCAGAGTTACACAAAGGGAACCAAGCTCAGACACCTGAACACGGACAGTTGAGGAACATATAGTTCTTTTCTAGCTTCAAAACAGTTTCAAGTCTCTGTCACAATCCATGTTGGATTGTGGCAGATCTAGCACATATAACCTTTTTTTTTCTTTCAAGCCTTTGAATTAAGGTTAGTTTTGCCCCCAGTGGCCGCTCGCGTTACTACACTGTAGTCGCTTTAGTGTGGGTTTTGCCCCCGGTGGCCGCTGGGGTTACTACAACTGTGGTGGCTTTAGTGCTGGTGTTGCCCCCGGAGGCTGCTGAGGTTATTACACGTAAATTACCGAGCAGGTGTGATTTCTCTGGCTCCTACCTATAAAGGAGTGTTAGGTGTTCTGAATCACTGTTGGTGACAATGTTCATTCCCCAACCAACCTTGGTGGAGAGAGGAGCTATTAAGAGCAGTGCCTTGCAGCTCAGCCAGAGCTTTGTATTAGCAGCTATTCAGGTGGAAGCTGTATCCGGGTGCCGTACTCTGTTGCTTGGAGCAATTGCAGCAGAGCAAAGCTAAGTTGGGTGTTTTCCCTATTTTGTTGTATTTCCCTTGTGTGTATTAGTAAAGTGGTGGCACTAGTGTCTGCACCAACCAGTTCCCTAGAAAGGGATAGGTGCAGGGCGAGCTAGGGATTGAGGTATCCTGCTCGGCGACAGGTGAAGAGTCTGTATAGGGAATGTTAGGAGTGTTCAGGGACACTGCCTCAGGGGAGTGCAGGAGGTGTCCACGTCCCCGTTCCCTATTGCATGGCCCACCGTTGTAACTGTTTCCCTGGTGTTCCCCTTGTTTGTCCTGTCGTTTTAGTACCGTCCTGCGGGTCGCGTCACATAGGGCAAGTCACTCCGTGACACACTCTTTTCCCATTGACTGCTTCATCTTATGGACACATGTCCTGACGTTTTTGCAGACAATTTGCTGGTTTAATTTAAAATTCATTGTTCCATCAATAATGGAAAGCCATCCTGGCCCAGATTTAGCAAAACAATGCCAAACCACGCTACTGGCACCACCGTGTTCTGCATATTTTATTTTTCCCAACGTAAAACTTCTCATTGAAACCAAAAGGCTGTCACCCATCCACAAAAAATTGCTCAAATAGCGATCTGTTGTGAGTTCATTTTTCCCTTCACCGTTGAGGTCTGATGAACTCCCTCCTCTGGTGAAGGAAGGTAGTGAGGCTGATTACCAAACACCTGGGCAGCTAGATGATGACTGGGTGGCTGGAATTGAGGACTGGATATAAGGCAGCCGACGCCCTTCTGCCTTGCTGGTGATCCTGCTGGATTCTTGGAGACCAGTCTGATTCCTGCGTCTCAAAGCTAAGTTTTTCTGCTATGCTTTGTACACTTTTTGGGAGTTCTGCCATCCCCGGCCGGGGGTGAGCTGAATTCCATTTTTATCTATGATCTGTTGATCTTTTGCTCTGTCTTCAGAATATACCTGAGTGCTGATATAGTCTTTTGAAGCCTAGCGACTTCAGGGCCTGTTTTTCCTATCAGTCGGTTGGCACATTTTGGATAGGGTTTTTGCGGATGGCAGACAGCGGCTTTCCTATCCTTTTCTATTTAGTTAGCTTGGGCCTCATCATTTGCTCAACCTATCTTTCTATCTGTGTTAGTGTTTTCATCTTGCTTCACTGTCATTATATGTTGGGGGCTGCCTATTGCTTTGGGGTCTGCTCTGGGGCAGTTTAGTTTTTCCGCTTTCTGTCTTTAGGCTATGTAGTTCTCCGGCTGTGATCGAGGGGTCTAGGGCACCGTAGGAACCCCCCACGGCTACTGCTAGTTGTTGTGGATAGGTTCAGGGGTCTGCAATCCGATAGCTGCCAACCTCTCTGGTTTTTCTGGACTTAGCTAGTATTTTGTTTTTTCCTCCTTCGGTGACTCATCATAACAGAATCACCAGCCATACCGCAGATCCGAGGGTACTCAATAGCAGGGGAGAATTGTAAAAAAAAAAAAAAAGAAAGAAAAAAAAAAAGTGTGTCAGAATTTTTTTTTTTTTTTTTTGTGCATATTTTTTCCTCTATATCTCTGAGGCCGTAGGGGGAATTTTTCTCTTAATGGAGATGAAGCAATTGTCTGATCGTGTGGAGCAGCTCGCTGCTGAAGTGCGGGGAATTTCCGCCTATCTTGCTCATTCACATGCTGCTGAACCAAAGATTCATACTCCTGATGTGTTTTTTGGGGATCGGTCTAAATTCTTGAATTTCAAGAATAATTGTAAATTATTTTTTGCCTTGAAGCCTAACTCGTCGGGGAACTCCACGCAGCAGGTTAAAATTGTCATCTCTTTGCTGCACGGCGATCCCCAGGATTGGGCGTTTTCTTTGAAACCTGATGATCCTATTCTGAATAATGTGAACGCATTTTTTCAAGCCTTGGGGTTGTTGTATGATGAACCTAATGCTATTGATCAGGCTGAAAAGACCCCGTTCGCATTAAGCCAGGGTCGGGATTCGGCAGAGTTGTACTGTCAAAAATTCCGAAAGTGGGCTGTCCTTACTACCTGGAATGATTGTGCCTTGGCAGCCCTCTTTCGGAAGGGTTTGTCAGAAACTGTAAAAGATACTATGGTGGGATTTCCTGTTTCCTCTGGTCTTGACGATTCTATGTCATTAGCCATTCAGGTGGATCGGCATTTACATGAACGCAAAACTACACGAGAGATCTTGCCACCTGTTGAACAAATGTCTGAACCTATGCAATGTGATAGAGTTTTGTCTAGGGCGCAACATCAGGTGTTCAGAAGGCGTAATAAGCTGTGTTTTTTTTGTGGAGATGCCTCGCATATTATTTCTGTGTGCCCTAAACGGGAGAAACGTTGTGCACACACGTTTTCTGTGGGTGGTGTTCAATCTAAGTTTCTTCTGGCAATTACTCTGATCTGCTCCCTGTCCACATTTTCCGCCAAGGCTTTTGTGGATTCGGGAGCTGCTCTGAACCTGATGGACTTGGATTTTGCTAAACGTTGTGGATTTCCTATGACACCTCTGCGGACGCCTATCCCTTTGAGCGGTATTGATGCTACTCCTTTGGCAAAGAATAAACCTCAGTTTTGGACCCAGGTGGTAATGTGGGTCGCCCCAGACCATCATGAAAATTGCAGATTTTTGGTGTTGCATAATTTGCATGATACCATTGTTCTGGGGTTTCCCTGGTTGCAAATCCATAATCCAGTTCTGGATTGGAAATCTTTGTCTGTGGTGAGTTGGGGTTGTCGGTGTGCCCTTAGTGATGCTCCTGTTTTCTCCACCTCTCCCCAGTCGCATGATGTTCCTGACTATTTGGCTGACTTTTATGATGTATTTAGTGAGAATGAGTCTGCGTCTTTGCCTCCTCATAGGAGTTATGACTGTGCAATTGAGCTGAACCCGGGGTGTAAATTCCCCAAGGGTCGGCTTTTCAATTTATCTGTACCCGAGCAGGAGGCTATGCGATCCTATATTAAGGAGTCGTTGGAGAAGGGTCATATTAGACCATCCTCTTCACCCTTAGGTGCTGGGTTTTTTTTCGTGGCTAAAAAGGATGGTTCATTAAGGCCTTGTATTGACTATCGTGCCCTCAACAAAATTACTGTTAAATATCAGTATCCGTTACCCCTGATTTCTGATCTATTCTCCAGAGTTAAAGGTGCTTGCTGGTTTACCAAGCTTGACCTCAGGGGGGCGTATAATCTTATTCGCATTAAGCATGGGGATGAATGGAAGACGGCGTTTAATACTCCGGAGGGACATTTTGAGTACCTGGTGATGCCTTTTGGGCTCACTAATGCCCCTTCTGTCTTCCAGTGCTTCATGAACGATATATTCCGAGACTTTGTGGATAAATTTTTGATTATCTATCTGGATGATATTTTGATCTTCTCCAAGAATTGGGACTCTCATGTGGAACATGTTCGGACTGTGTTCCGGATTTTCAGGGAGAATTCCCTGTATATCAAGGGATCGAAATGCCTTTTTGGGGTACAGAGGATTTCATTTTTGGGATTTATTTTGTCTCCGTCAACTATTGAAATGGACCCGGCCAAGGTACAGGCCATTTATGATTGGGTTCAGCCCACCTCTTTGAAGGCCCTCCAGAAGTTTTTGGGTTTTGCTAATTTTTATTGGAAATTTATAGCTAATTTTTCTGGTATTGCCAAGCCATTGACTGATTTGACTAGGAAGGGTGCTGATGTGCTGAATTGGTCTCCGGAGGCTGTTTCTTCCTTTCAGGAGCTGAAGCGAAGATTCACTTCTTCTCCGGTTTTGCAGCAACCTGATGTCTCACTCCCCTTTCAAGTGGAGGTGGACGCTTCTGAGATTGGTGCAGGAGCGGTGGTGTCCCAAAAAGATCCTGTGACATCTAAAATGAATCCTTGTGCTTTCTTTTCCCGAAAGTTCTCCCCATCCGAACGTAACTATGATGTGGGGAATAGGGAACTGTTGGCCATGAAATGGGCATTTGAGGAGTGGAGACATTGGTTGGAGGGAGCCAAACACCAAGTCGTGGTCCTTACTGACCACAAGAATTTGATTTACCTGGAGTCGGCCAAGCGCTTGAATCCTAGACAGGCTAGGTGGGCCTTGTTTTTCACACGTTTTGATTTTGTGGTCTCTTTTCTTCCGAGCACTAAGAATGTCAAGGCAGACGCCCTCTCTAGGAGTTTCCTTGCTGATTCTCCTGTTGTGACTAAGCCTGCTACCATCTTAGGCGAGGGGGTAGTTCTTTCTGCCATCTCGCCCGATTTGAGACGTGCTCTGGAAGAGTTTCAGGAGGTCAAACCTGAGCGTTGTCCCAGTGAAAATTTGTATGTTCCTGACCAGTGGAGGAAGAGAGTGATGTCTGAAGTTCATTGCTCTGCATTGGCTGGTCATCCAGGTATTTTTGGTACTAGAGATCTTGTGAGTCGGTCTTTTTGGTGGCCCGCCTTGTCTCATGATGTCAGGAATTTTGTGCAGTCCTGTGGGACTTGCTCCCGGTCTAAACCTTGTTCTCGCTCTAGTGGCTTGTTGATGCCTTTGCCGGTGCCCAGGAGGCCATGGACCCATATTTCAATGGATTTTATCTCTGATATGCCTGTCTCTCAGAGAATGACTGTTATTTGGGTGATTTGTGATAGATTCTCTAAGATGGTCCATCTTGTACCACTCCCTAAGTTGCCATCTTCCTCTGAGTTGGTGCCCTTGTTTTTGCATCAGGTGGTTCGCTTGCACGGGATTCCTGAGAACATTGTATCTGACAGAGGAGTTCAGTTTGTGTCTAGATTTTGGAGGACTTTCTGTTCCAAGCTGGGAATTCAGTTGTACTTCTCCTTTGCATTTCACCCTCAGACCAATGGGCAGACGGTGAGAGAACAATCCAGACTTTGGAGTCGTATTTGAGATGTTTTATTTCTGCCGATCAGGATGATTGGGTTTCATTTTTGCCCTTGGCCGAATTTGCTTTAAATAATAGAGCTAGTTCTGCCACTTTGATGTCACCTTTTTTTTGTAACTTTGGTTTTCACCCTCGATTTTCTTCAGGGCAGGTGGAGCCTTCTGCCTGCCCAGGTGTTGACACTGTGGTGGAGAGAATGCACCAGATCTGGGACCAAGTAGTGGATAAGTTGTCTCTCTCCCAGGAAAAGGCCCAGCGGTTTTCCAACCGGCGTAGGACCGTTGGTCCCCATTTTAAGGTGGGTGATATGGTTTGGTTGTCATCAAAAAATATCGCCATGAAGGTGGCTTCTCCTAAGTTTAAGCCTAGATTTATTGGACCTTACAAGATTTTGGAGATTATTAATCCGGTCTCTTTTCGGTTGGCTCTTCCTGTCACATTTAAAATTCATAATGTGTTTCATAAGTCCTTGTTGAAGAGGTTTGTTGAACCAGTAGTTCCTGTGGTGGCACCTCCTGACCCTGTATTGGTTGACGGTAACATGGAATATGAGGTAGAGAAGATACTGGATTCCCGTCTGGCTAGACGGAGACTCCAGTATTTGGTTAAGTGGAAGAGTTATGGTCAGGAGGATAATTCCTGGGTCTCTGCCTCTGATATTCATGCCGAAAGATTGGTGCGTGCCTTTCATCGGGCTCACCCGGATCGCCCTGGTGGCATGGATGAGGGTTCAGTGACCCCTCCTCATGGCGGAGTTACTGTTGTGAGTTCATTTTTCCCTTCACCGTTGAGGTCTGATCAACTCCCTCCTCTGGTGAAGGACGGTAGTGAGGCTGATTACCAAACACTTGGGCAGCTAGCTGATGACTGAGTGGCTGGAATTGAGGACTGGATATAAGGCAGCCGACGCCCTTCTGCCTTGCTGGTGATCCTGCTGGATTCTTGGAGACCAGTCTGATTCCTGCGTCTCAAAGCTAAGTTTTTCTGCTCTGCTTTGTACACTTTTTGGGAGTTCTGCCATCCCCGGCCGGGGGGTGAGCTGAATTCCATTTTTGTCTCTGATCTGTTGATCTTTTGCTCTGTCTTCAGAATATACCTGAGTGCTGATATAGTCTTTTGAAGCCTAGCGACTTCAGGGCCTGTTTTTCCTATCAGTCGGTTGGCACATTTTGGATAGGGTTTTTGCGGATGGCAGACAGCGGCTTTCCTATCCTGTTCTATTTAGTTAGCTTGGGCCCCATCATTTGCTCAACCTATCTTTCTATCTGTGTTAGTGTTTTCATCTTGCTTCACCGTCATTATATGTTGGGGGCTGCCTTTTGCTTTGGGGTCTGCTCTGGGGCAGTTTAGTTTTTCCGCTTTCTCTCTTTAGGCTATGTAGTTCTCCGGCTGTGATCGAGGGGTCTAGGGCACCGTAGGAACCCCCCACGGCTACTGCTAGTTGTTGTGGATAGGTTCAGGGGTCTGCAATCCGATAGCTGCCAACCTCTCTGGTTTTTCTGGACTTAGCTAGTATTTTGTTTTTTCCTCCTTCGGTTACTCATCATAACAGCGATCTGGCTTATCCAGGTGATCTTTAGTAAAGTGGAGATGAGCAGCAATGTCTTTCTCCTTGCAATCCTGCTGTGCATTGCATAGTAACATAGTATTTAAGGTTGAAGGGAGACTTTAAGTCCATCTAGTTCAACCCATAGCCTAACATGTTGATCTAGAGGAAGGCAAATAAAACTTGCGGCAAACTCTAAGGCTAGTTTCACACTAGCATATGGCAGAGCTGCTGAGGGATGCTGACTTCAGTTGAGCTCCGCCCACTGCCACACCTCCTCCATTCAGCTCCACTTACGTCGTCATGCGGCCTGCTTACCCTGTCTTTAGCATTGGGTATGCAGGCCATGCCGATGTATGTGGATGCCTCCGCATGCATCGTTTTGACGGTGCAGCAACCGCAACTAAATGCAATACGTAGCGTTCGGCGCAGGTTGCCACACCGTCAAAGCAATGCATTCGGTGGCATCCGCATACATTGGCATGCCCTGAGTACCCAGTGCTAAAGATAGGCAGACATAGGCAGAGATGAACGAAGAAGATGGGGCAGTGGGTGGAGCTTCTCGGAGGAAGTCTGCATCCCTCCGTAGCTCTGCCATACACTAGTGTGAAATTAGCCTTAACTCCACACTAGGGAAAAAAATTCCTTCCCAACTCCACAAACGGCAATCAGACTAGATCCCTGGATCAACACCCTATTAAGGAATCTAGTATATATAACCTGTAACATTATACTATTCAAGAAAGGCATCCAGGCCTTTCTTAAATTTTAGTAGGGACTCACTCATTACAACATCATACGGCAGAGAGTTCCATAGTCTCACTGCTCTTACAGTAAAGAAACTGCGTCTGTGATTATGCGTAAACCTTCTTTCCTCCAGACGTAGAGGATGCCCCCTTGTCCCAGTCACAGGTCTAAGAATAAAAAGATCATTAGAAAGGTCTTTGTACTGTCCCCTCATATATTTATACATTGTAATAAGATCACCCCTAAGCCTTCGTTTTTCCCAATCGAAATAACCCAAAGTGTAATAACCTGTCTTGGTATTGCAGACCCCCCTGTTCCCTAATAACCTTAGTCGCTCTTCTCTGAACCCGCTCCAGTTCAGCTATGTCTTTCTTATACACCGGAGACCAGAACTGTACACAGTATTCTAAGTGTGGTCGCACTATTGACTTGTATAGAGGTAAAATTATGTTTTCCTCATGAGCATCTATGCCTCTTTTAATGCATTATTTTATTTGCCTTTGCAGCAGCTGCCTAACACTGGCCACTATCTGTGAGTTTTTCGTCTACCCATACACCCAGGTCTTTTTCATTGACGGTTTTGCCCAGTGTTTTACAATTAAGCACATAATTATACATCTTGTTTCTTCTGCCCAAGTGCATGACTGTTGTGAATTCCCTGGCTCGGACTTTTGAGCTGGAGCTTCCTCTGCTCCCTCTGGTGGTTACTGGGAGTAGTGGAGCTGGCCAGGTTGATGGTAGTTCCCCACCTGACGATGATAATTGGGAACCTGGGATTTCTGGCTGGGAGCATATAATTGAGCAGACTGCCCTTGGTGGTTTTTTCTCCCTGTGCTTTTGGAGTTCCTCAGTCTCCTGCCTAATCTGCATGTTCAGTTAAGTGATTCTTTTGCTAATCCTTTGCATCTAGTTCTGTTGTACTTTTGTTTGCTTTCTGCCTTGCTGGTAGGGTTCAGCGTACTCTATGCTGGGGGCAGCGCTGGGCCCCACTCCATATGTTGCAGCTTGTGTCTCTTTGTTCAGTCCCCTGTTATATTGGTATACTTCAGATACTTGAAGTTAAGCTCACTGGCCTTTAATTTACAAGTTCAGTTTTTGTCCCCCGTTTGAATATTGGCACCACATTTGCTATACGCCAGTCCTGTGGTACAGACCCTGTTATTATGGAGTCATTAAAGATTAAAAATAATGGTCTATAACTGTACTTAATTCCTGCTGTACTCGGGGGTGTATCCCATCCGGGCCCGGGGATTTGTCAATTTTAGTGACTTTTAGACTTCGCCGTGCTTCCTGCTGGGTTAAGCAGGTGACATTTAATTGAGAGTTTTCTTATCATTGATCATGTTATCCGTCATGGGATTTTCTTGTGTAAATACTGTAGAAAAAACAGTCGCTAGTCATATTGACTTTTTCCTCATCCACCATTTCACCCAAACTATTTCTAAGGGGACCAACACTATCATTTTTTAGTTTCTTACTATTTATGTAGTTAAAGAATATTTTGGGATTATTTTTACATTCTCTGACAATGATCTGTCTCAATCTTTGCTGCATTGATTTGCTTTTTACAGAATTTATTTAATTTTCTGTATTTATTTAATGCCTGATCACTGCCTACTTGCTTTAATTCTCTAAATGCTTTCTTTTTGTCACTTATTGCGCCCCTTACAGCTCTATTTAGCCATAGTAGTTTCCTCCTATTTCTAGCATGTTTATTCCCATACGGTATATATTGTGCACAGGTCCTATTCAGGATGCTAATATACGTCTCCCATTTTCTTTGTGTATTTTTATGTCTCAGGATATCGTCCCAGTTAATTGTACCAAGATCATCTCTCATCCGTTGGAAATTTGCTTTCCTGAAGTTTAGTGTCCTTGTAACCCCTCTACTACACATCTTATTAAAGGACACATGAAAATTTATTATTTTGTGATCACTATTACCCAAGTGACCCTCAACACTTATATTTTATATGCGGTCTGGCCTATTAGTTAATATCAGGTGTACCAGTGACCCTCCCTCTTGTTGTGTCCTGAACTAGTTGTGAAAGGTAATTGTCTCTCATAGTTGTCAAAAACCTGTTACCTTTGCCGGAACTGCAGGTTTCGGTTCCCAATGTATTTCAGGGTAGTTGAAGTCCTCCATAATAATGACTTCTCCTTGAGTCGCAGCTTCATATATTTGCTTTACGAGGATATTCTCCGTTGCTTTCATTATTTTTGGAGACTTATAACAAACCCCTATCAATTATTTTCCCCCTCCCCTTATCTCCACTCACAGGGACTCTACATTCTCTACATTGTTTTTCAGTGTCTTGATAGTAATCATGATTATTAACAATAGCTAATGTGATAGAAGCCTTTCGTTGCTTAGAGGATACCATAGGTTCCTTCGTGACCTCGCTGACTATTATATGTCTTGCTCTGGGCGTGATCTTTGTGGGTAGATCTCTCTTGTGGTAATAACTTCTCAATTTTTACACAATCTGACTGTGGATTGCAGGAGTGTGAACTCTTTTCCGATAGTTTTGTAACCTTTTCAGCCTGATGTGCATCAACGTTTTTTCTTCTGAGGCTCCCAGAAATGTTTTTTGATCATTCCATGATACACGTCTACAAATATGTATTAGACTTTGATAGACACATGTTCTTGAAATAAAACTGGTTCCACGCTCACACCTGATTGTCATTTCATTGGTTTAACAATATCATAATGTAATTTTACATTATATTTATCCACTTATCCTATGAAGTGGCGCTGTCAATCTCTGACAGCGGGATTTAACTTGCGCTGACCGGATGTGCGTCACTAACGCCGCCCATCGGCGACGGTCACATGATCGTGGGGCAGTGATGGATTGGTATGACAGCCGGGGGTCTACAGAAGACCTCCGTCCTTGTCATTGCAGATCTCCTATGGATGCCTGCACGTGGCCAGCATTCATATTAGATGATTTCTGCTGAAATCCTGCTTAGTGAAGCACAAGTGATCGGAAGATCGCAACTTCAAGTCTCCTAAGGAGACAATGGAAGCAAGTAAAAATATATATATATACTGTATATGTTAATGAAATATAAACTTCAAGTTACCCCTCTTTTGCCCCAGTCAATATGAAATAATGGAAAAAATATACGTTTGGTATCGTTGCGTTCAGAAATGCCCGATTTTTCAAAATATAAAGTAAATTAGTTCAGTGAGTTAACGGTGTAACGAGAAAAAAAAAATCAAAACTCCGTAAGTATGTTTTTTTTGGTATCCGCAACATTGCAATAAAATGTGATCAAAACATTATCTCTACCCTAAAATGGTATCAATAAAAAAAGTCAGCATGGTGCACAAAAAATCCTGATCCTGAAAAATGGAGATGCTAGGGGTCTTTTAAAATGGCGTCATTTCTTTGTTACAAACTTTGGAATTTTTTTTCACCACTTAAATTAAAAGAACCTTTACATGTTTGATACCTCCAAACTCATAATGACCTGGCAGGTCAATTTTAGCATTCAGTGAACATGGTAAATTTAAAAAAAAACTAAAATTTGTGGAATTGAACTTATTTTTGCAATTTTACCCGTACTTGGAATTTTTTCCCATTTTCCAGTACACTATATGTTAAAATAAAAGGTGGTTTTCAAAAGTACAACTCGTCCTGCAAAAATTAAGCACACATGTGGCCATATTGACGGAAAAATAAAAAAGTTATGGCTGTGGGACAAAAAAGGAGCAAAAAACGAATAAGCAAACATGGAAAATCACAAGGTTGTCAAGGAATTAAAGGAAGTCTGTCAACCCATACTGACAGTATAAACTAAGCACATAGTCATGCACCTCTAGGCCCAGATTCATCAAAGCGATTTATGCCAGAATTTTGCCATAAAATGCTTTGAAAATGTTCAAACTTCTTGCAACTTTTTGCGTTTTCATGCTAATTTCACCCAGCACCACCAAAATAATGAGCAGACACCCAGCTCTAATTCATGACGAGTTGTGGTGTACCTTACGCCAGAAATATTACTTCTGTCCCTGACTGGATAAGGATTTGTGGTGTGGTGCACTGGGGCGCACACCTCTTTTCAGACGTGTCTGAGGCAGTGAATGGAGGCAGCATTTGGAATATTAAGGGCTCATACCCATTTACGAGTAAAAAAAATGGTACAATTTCAGGACCTAAAAAAGGTCCAAGTGCTATGCAAGTATCATGCGAGTGTAATGCGATTTTCGTGCGATTTTTTCCATATGACATCCGTATTACATGCGTATGGAATCCGTATGCAATGCGATTTTAACATGAGGTTTTACATAGACCAGTTCTCTCCATGTAAAAACTCATGTTAAAATAGCATTGTAAACTAAAACTGTACACATCATTTTTTTAAAAAATTCTTCAAAACACGCACACATATATTGTAACTCGGCGGGGTTACGAAGAGGACACCAGCGGCTGTGTGTGAACAGCAGCCGGTGGTGTCGGTGATCGGTGACAGCAGGAGCTGTGGTGGTGCCAGCAAGGATTTGTGTGATATCGTAAGAGACACAAACTGTGTGGTGTGAACTGTGGTCTGAGAAGACCGGTATAATGGACATGGGGAGATCCCGAAAGGGGGTGGAGTCCCAGAAGGGGGCGGTGACCCAAATCTGGGTGGTAGCCCAAAAGGGGGTGGAGTCCCAAACTGGGGTGGTAACCCAAAAAGGGGTGGAGTCCCAGAGGGGGGCGGTGACCCTAATCGGGGTGGTGGTCCAGAAAGGAGCTGAGTTTGGAAAAATGGCAGCACTGGTTGGCTCAGTGGGTATGTCTGGGAAACCGCAGTGTTCGTGTATGTTGTTTCCAGAATGTGGGTTGTACTTTCCGGAGCATGACAGACCGCAAGTGTGTACCGTGGTGCTGCATCGGGAAGGAATCTCTGGACGGTTGGACTCAGAGTCAGGTAACTCTGGTAGGAACTCCTCTCCCTTTCTGCCTGACCAAGAAAATGGCCCAGGTTCGCTGTAAACATGGGGTCACTGTCAACTATGTGCTAGACAGTGTGGTGTTTGAGAGGCCTGGAGGCAGTGAGTGCCAAGGTGGTGGGATACCACCAGGCTTAGTGTATACCTTGGAGAGGGGCCGGGACTTTGTCATGTTTGAGGATGTGTGGCAGGAGGATGGAGACGTTCCTACTGTGGGGCTAGTAGACACTGAGACACTGACGCCTCCTAAAGTGGACAGGTCAGATGTAGAAGTGACCGGAAGAAGGGGTACATCTGCCCAACTTATGGACCCGACGTCTCGTGACATGACGGATGGTGGGCTGGGAGATGAGACGACTGGACTAGATACACGACACGGGTGGACGGTAACTGGAGGGTTCACTCGACTGACCCAGTGGTACCCTTTGACAATATAATTAAAAAAGTTGTGGTGCGACACGTACTGGCCAAAAGAGAACAAGATCATGAGATGCAGTTGATAAGAGACAGTGTAGGAACATCTCGAGCAAGAAAAATTCCTGAGACAAATGGCCGAGCACAGGGTCGAGGAGCTCGAGAAAGAAGTCTTGGAGCTCAGAGGTCACCTGTCCACCTGGCAAATTGTGAATAAGAGCCTTAAGGAAGAGATGGAGGAACTCAGAGGAGTAGTAGAAGGTCTTCTGCGGGAGAAGAGCTTGGATGGAGATGTACAGCGGCCGAGTCCGAGTGATAACAAGACGGAACTGCTGGTACCCATCTTGGCAAAGGGTCCCGAAGAAATAAAATCTCCTGAAGTTGGTGAGCAAAGCGCTGAAGAAGACAGTCACCTGGTCTGGTCAATTGTAGTGAGGGAAGTGTCCGTGGTAAATCCAGAGTCTTCTGTCCAGGAAGAGAGCAAGACCACGACCTTCAAATCTGTGATCGAGGTACCCGAAGACAGGCAAGGAGCCTGTGCGGAGGAAGGTGTACATGAGGCTTTCAAAGAGGCGGTCAAAGCGTGTGAGGTGCACTGGACACCTGAGACTCGGCAGTTGGTGATAATATCAGCCAGAGAAGATACATCAACCCGAGTAGCTGTCCTGAAAGAAATGCACTTGCAATGTCTCCACGCCAAACAGCTGGTCAGGTGGAGTAATACAAAAGCTGCTCGATGCCTAGAGTTAGCAAGGGAGGCTATGGATTGGCTGGGTTTGCAGAAAGATGTGGTTCCGGTACCCAACGGTCTGATTGGGATTTGGAGATCCGGGAAGGTAATCCAAGACCTTGTAAATTTCTCCGGTGTGGTGAGGATCCCTCCAGATGATGAAGACCAGGTATCCAGTGAAGTGGATAGGATTCCCATCATGGTGGTTGGCTCCGTGGAAAGCCTCAGAGACTTTTGGATGCTCTTGGAGTATCGAGTGGGGTACCTACAAGAGATTGAGCTATTGAGGCTGGATCGTCGCTGAATCAATAAAGAGATATGGAACACAAGGTGGCGGCCGCCTTCAACCCAAGATGTAAGGACCCGAAGGGTTCCTCCAAGTAGTGACATGGCAGGTGGCCGAAGAATGTCAGCGAGTGGCAGTTCGACGGGCCATGCGAGGCTGAGAGACATTAGTTCCTGTGAGAGGTTGAATGGGTCAGACTCAGGCCAGACAGTAGGCCCGATTAAGATTGATGACCGTACCAACCGGGAGATCCGGTCAGTGGGAGAAAGGTCAGGTGACAAAGCGCACTGTAGGAGGGTGGTGACTAAACAGTGTCTGAGGACGCAGACAGACTGTGACTGGAGTGCCAAGGATCAAGGTCAATATGCTGACCGCTGGGGGCGGGGAAGGCCTAACGCAGAGATGAGGCCGTATGACAGATGGAGATGGTTCTCTCGACCTGGGGGGCAAGGTGTATTGAGTGCCCGGTTTCGAGTCCCTTAGGTGATGCTGCGTGTTCAACCCCACAGGTTTGAACAAATGGGGAGGTATGTGGTGTAATGATCACTGTGTCCGCAAGGGGGCGCTGTGTGGATGTCCCAAGAGAGAGGATGAATGGCAGAATATGGAAGGACCGTTATGTATCTCAAGGTGGCCGGCCTTGAGATGGAGACTGATGTGTGTGTTGAGAAGCAATGATACGGCTGAGGTGCTGTGTCAATGTGCCGGGGAGAAGTCTCCAGGTAACTAGGGAGACGGGTGGCCTAGTTACCTACAAACCCACCCAGAGGGTGTGTTTAGTACACTATAGTAAAAGACTGTGAGTGTGAGAAGGACCTGTGATGAGGTCATAGCCATGTGACCTGGTGGGCGTGGCTACGTACCATATATGGTGGCCAGGGTAGGTCACATGTGGTGAATGCAGGGACCTGGTTGGTCCAGAGCGGAAGGTCCCGCTAGAAGAGGTGTCTCCTGGCTCACAGCATGTGAGGTGGCTGTGAGCAATGGCGATGTGTGCCTGAGAGTTCCCTGGAGGGAACAAACATCTACAGTATGGATGAAGCAGCCACGAGGTAAAAGCCTGTCAGGGTGAGAACTGTGAGGCTAGAAAGCCTGCGCAATGGACATTTGCATGACCTGTGTGAGTACAGGATAAGCAGAGTGAAGCTCTGTAATGGACGCTAAGCTGTTGTATATTGCTGCTGTGGGTTTATGATGGAGGAATAAACCGCATGGACTATGTTATGGTTTATGAAAACACGGTGCCGGATGTGTTTTATTCGCTGCCAAGCGAGTGATCCCCTAACTGAATGACAGCGCTACCTCACAATATACTGTGTGTGTGTATATATATATATATATATTTATATATATATATATAATGGTTTATTGACCACTGTGTCCGCTATGGGGCACTGTGTTGGTGTCCCTGGACAGGCGTATAAGCATTTCCAGTGTTCATATAGGAGTAGGATGCTGAATGATCATAATGTATCTCAAGGTGGGTGACCTTGGGATGAAGGCTTGATTATGTATTGATCAGCAGAGGCACTGCTGAGGTTTTGGTATAATGTGTCAGGGAGAAGCCTTCAGGTGGTTGGTGAGACGGGTGGGGTCCATCACCTACAAATCCACCCAGGGGCGTGTGTCTAGAACGCCATAGTAAAGTGGATGTGTGTGAAGGACCTGCGATGAGGTCATAGCCTTGTGATCCAGTTGGCGTGGCTACGGACCATATAAAGTGACCAGAGTAGGTCACATGAGTGAATGTTTGGACCCGGTTGGTCCGTATGGAAGGTCTCGTCTGGAAGATGTGGCTGCCTTCCTAACAGCACGTGTGTACGCTGTGTTTAATGGCTGCAAGTGTCTGACAGTTCCCTGGAGGGAATGAACATCTGGAGTATGAAGCAGCGGCCACGGGGTGAGATAACTGTGAGGCTAGAGAGCCTGTGTACTGGAGATAACATAACCTGTGTGACTACAGGGTTAACAGAGTGGAGCTCTGTCATGGACGCTGTGCTGTTTGATATGAACTTTCTGTTGCAGAATCTGGTTTATGCTAACTAATAAACCGCATGGACTGTTATTGTTTTATGGAAAACCCGTGCCGGATCTGGTTATTTGGCTGCCTAGCGAGTATCCCCTACTTTAATGACAAGCGCTGCCTTACAATTGGTGGAGAATGCAAAGAGCAGTGTTGTAGCCTTGTTGCTAGGGGCAAAGGATGAGGTCTGCAAAATTCGGTTGCTAAGGGCAACGATTTCCAAAAGCACATGTTGCAGGGCTGGCATCGCTGAGCCAGGAGGGCGGATGGTCTTGAAAGCCGTGTGATATACTAACTGGGGTCAGTGGAAGAGGCTTATAGGACACCTTTACGGTAGAGGGGTCCGAGAACCTGCGTGGCTGGCAGGTGACGGTAGTGAAAGCCGTGTGATATGCTGACCGGGGTCAGAGAAAGAGACTGTGGATTGCTATAGGGTGCCTCTGTGGATAAGAGGTACCCGAGAACCTGTGTGGCCGACACAGGTAACAGATATCAGTCTGTGTTGTACTGACTGGGGTCAGTGAGGAAGACTGTGTACCTGGAGGGTTCAGTGTGCAAAGGTCCTGGAGGGTCAGTGTTGGGAGGTTCTGGGAGAAGAATCGGATCCCTGGAACACGTGCTGTGACCTTGGACCTGGTGAGGCGTGAGTGTTGGGCAGTCTCGTGATGAGACAGATGTCCTGAAGAGCACCCGCTGAGCCCCTGGACCTGTCAGCTTGCGGTGGCTCAGTGGGGTCAAGAAGGGGACAAGCGGCTTGCTGTAACTCGGCGTGGTTATGAAGGTGACACCAGCAGCTGTGTGTGAGTGGCAGCTAGAGGTGTCGGTGATCGGTTACAGCAGGAGCTGTGGTGGTGCCAGCAAGAAATTGTTTGGTATCGTACTTAAAGGGCCAGTACAGGCCCAAGAGACAAACTGTTTTGTGTGAACTGTGGTCTAAGGAGACCTATAGAAAGGACATGGGGAAATCCTGAAAGGGGGCGGTGACCCAAATCGGGGTGGTAACCCAAAAAGAGGTGGAGTCCCAGAGGGGGGCGGTGACCCAAATTGGGGTGGTAACCCAAAAAGAGGTGGAGTCCCAGAGGGGGCGGTGACTCAAATTGGGGTGGAAACCCAAAAAGGGGTGGAGTCCCACAGGGGGGCGGCGACCCAAAGCGGGGTGGTCCAGAAAAGGGCAGCACTCGGTACCTCAGTGGACATGTCTGAGGAACCGCAGTGTGTGCGTGTACGACTTTTTCAGAATGTGGGACATTCTTTCCGGATAATGATGGGCCTCAGGTGTGTACTGTGATGCTGCACCGGGAAGGAGTCTCTGGATGGTTGAACTCAAAGAGTCAGGTGACTCTGACAGGAACTCCTCTCACTTTCTGTCTGACCGAGAAAAAGGTCCAGGTGCGCTGCAAACATGGGCTTACTGTGAACTATGCGGTAGACAGAGAAATGTTTGAGGGGTCCAAAAGCATTGGGTGTCAAGGTGGCGGGATACCACCTGACTTAGGCTAGTTTCACATTTGCGTGTCAGGGCGCAGCGACGGCCTGCGCACGGCCGCCGCTAAGCCCTGCCCCCTGCCGCGTCTCCTCCGGTAGCTCTGCCTACCGGCGCAAGACGCTGCATGCATCCTGCGACCCCTATCTTTATCACTGGGGACGCAGGCCGTGCGCAGTATGCGTTTGGCGGCGCATGCGTCCTTTTGACGGTGCACTGACCAGCGCCAAACGCAACCTGTTGCAATTTGGTTGCGCAAGGATGCATGCGCCTCCAAACGCATACTGCGCATGGCCTGCGTCCTCAGTGATAAAGATAGGGGACGCAGGACGCATGCAGCGTCATGCTCTGGTAGGCGGAGCTACCGGAGGAGTCGCGTCAGGGGGCGGGGCTTAGCGGCGGCCGTGCACAGGCCGTCGCTGCGCCCTGACACGCAAATGTGAAACTAGCCTTAGTGTGTGCCTTTGAGAGTGGCCGGGACTTTGTTTTGTTTGATGATGTATGGCCGGATGATGGAGACTTTTCTACTGTGGGGCCAGCAGACACTGAGATGGTGACGCCTCCTAAAGTGGACAGGTCAGAGGTAGAAGTTACAGGAAGAAGGGGTACGTCTGCCCAACTGACGGACCTGATGTCTCGTGACAGGACTGACGTTGACCTGACTGAGGAGACAACTGGAGTAGAAACACTGTTAGACAGTAACTGGAGGGTTCACTCGGCTGACGTGACTGACCCAGTGCTACCCTTTGAAAATATAATTATAGAAGTAGTGGTGCGACACGTGCTGGCCAAAAGAGAACAAGATCATGAGATACAGCTGATAAAAGAGACAGTGGAAGAACATGTCAAACGAGAAAGAGTCCTGAGACAAATGGCCGAGCACCGGGTCGAGGAGCTTGAGCAAAGTCTTGGAGCTCAAAGAAATCGTAAGAGGTCTTCTGCGGGAGAAGAAGTTGGACAAAGACTTACAGCGGCCGAGCACGAGTGACAACAAGACGGGACTGCCAGTACTCATCTTGGCAAAGGGTCTTGAAGTGGCCAAATCTCATGAAGATTTGGAGCCAGGAGCTGAAGAAGACAGTCACCCGGTCGGGACAACTGTAGTGAGGTAAGTGTCCGTGGTAAACCCAGAGCCTTCTGTCTAGGAAAAGAGCAAGACCACGACCTTCAAGTCTGTGATTGACGTGCCCGAAGACATGCAAGAAGCCTGTGCTGGGGAAGGTGTGCATGAGGCTTTTAAGGAGGCGGTCAAGGCGTGTAAGGTGCACTGGGCACCTGAGACTCGGCAGTTGGTGATAATATCAGCCAGGGAAGACACAGCAAACCGGGTAGCTGTCCTGAAAGAGATGCATTTGCAATGTCTCCACGCCAAACAATTGTTTAGGCGGAGTAATATGAAAGCTGCTCGATGCCTAGAGTTAGCAAGGGAGGCTATGGATCGGCTGGGTTTGCAGAAAGATGCAATTCCGGTACCCAAAGGTCTGATTGGGAGAATCATTGGAAGACTCAGGAAGGTAATGCAAGACCTTGTAAATATCTCCGGTGTTGTGAGGATCCCTCCTGATGATGACGACCAGGTATCCAGTAAAGAGGCCATGGTTCCCATCATGGTGGTTGGCTCCATGGAAAGCCTGAGAAACTTTCGGATGCTCTTGGAGTATCGAGTGGTGTACCTGCAAGAGATGGAACACTTGAGGCTGGACTGACTGCGGATCAATAGAGAGGTACGGAACACCAGGTGGCGGCCGCCTTCAACCCAAGATGTAAGGACCCGAAGGCTTCCTCCAAGAAGTGACATGGCAGGTGGCCGAAAACTAACAGCAAGGCAAGGACATCAGAAGTCTGCGAGTGGCAGTGCGACGCGCTGTACATGGCTGAGAGACCTTAGCCCTTGTGAGACACTGAATGAGTCTAACTCAGACATGACAGTAGGCTCAACTAAGATGTATGACCGCGCCAACCAGGAGAGCCGGTCAGGGAATGGAACAGATAGAGAAAGGATGGAGAGTAAACAGTGTATGATTATGGAAGGCCAAAGACCAAGGCCGATATTGTGACCACTGGGAGGTGGGGGAGGCCTAACGTAGGGATGAGGCCGTATGACAGACGGAGACGGTTCTCTCGACCTATTGGGCAAGGTGTAATGAGTGCCTGGTCTCAAGATCCTGGGGTAATGTTGTGTTTTCAACCCCACAAGTTTGAACAGAGGGGAGAGGTATGTGGTTTAGTGACCACTGTGTCCACTAGGGGGCGCTGTGTGGGTGTCCCAGGACAGGCGTATAGGCATTTCCTGTGTGCTAATAGGAGTAGGATGCTGAATGATCGTAATTTATCTCAAGGTGGGTGGCCTTGGGATGAAGGCTTGATTATGTATTGATCAGCAGAGGTACTGCTGAGGTTTTGGTACAGTGTGTGAGGGAGAAACCTTCAGGTGGTTGGTGAAACGGGTGGGATCAATCACCTACAAATCCACCCAGGTGCGTGTGTCTAGAACGCCATAGTAAAGTGGATGTGTGTGAAGGACCTGCGATGAGGTCATAGCCATGTGATCCGATGGGCGTGGCTACTGACCATATAAGGTGACCAGGGTTGGTCACTTGAGTGAATGCTTGGACCCGGCTGGTCCGTATGGAAGGTCACATCTGGAAGATGTGGCTGCCTTCCTAACAGCACGTGTGGACGCTGTGTTTAATGGTTGCAAGTGTCTGACAGTTCCATGGAAGGAATGAACATCTGGAGTATGAAGCAGCTATGAGGTAACCTGGCCACGGGGTGAGATAACTGTGAGGCTAGAGAGTGTTATGAATGAGTCACCGGAGGAGGAGAAAACAAAAATACAAGCTAAGTCCAGAAAACCGGAGAGGTTGGTAGCTATTGGATTTCAGACCCCTGATCCTATACAGCACAACTAACAGTAGCCATGGGGGGTTCCTACGGTGCCCTAGACCCCTCATCACAGCCGGAGAACTACATAAGCCTAAAGAAGGAAAGGGGAAATCTAAACTGCCCCAGAGCAGACCCCAAAGCAATAGACAGCCCCCAACATGTATTGTTGGTGAAAAACAGATGAAAACACAGACAGAAAGACAGTCTGAGCAAACGATGGGGCCCAACTAACTAGATAGGACAGGACAGAAAAGATGCTGGCTGCAATCCGCAAAAAACCCTACCAAAAATGTCCCTACCGTCTGACTTCAAAATCACTATATCAGCACTCAGGTATATTCTGAAAACAGAGCAAAGAGATCAACTGATCAGAGACAAAAATGGAATTCAGCCAGTCCCAACCAGGACTGGCTGAATACAAACACTAAGGAAACCAGACAAAATCTCATGGAATAATAGCAGGGCAAAAACTTACCTTTTAGTAGACAGGAACTAAGCTAGATGCAAGAGCTCAGAGCAGAAAGGATCACCAGCAGCCCTGCAGGGTGTCGGCTGCCTTATATCCACTCAGAAATTCCAGATGTCCAATCACACTCCGCCAGTTCAGATGACAGGTTCTTCCCATCCCAATCAATTTCACTACCTCTCTTCACCAGCAGAGGGAGTTCATCAGACTTCAAAGGTGAAGGGGAGAATGAACTCACAACAAGAGAGCCTGTGTACCGGAGATAGCATAACCTGTGTGACTACAGGGTTAACAGAGTGGAGCTCTGTCATGGACACTATGCTACTTGATATGAACTTTCTGTTGCAGAATCTGGTTTATGCTAACTAATAAACCGCATGGACTGTTATTGTTTTATGGAAAACCCATGCCGGATCTGGTTATTTGGCTGCCTAGCGCAGGGGTCCCCAACCGCCGGTCCGCGGCCCAGCACCGGGCCGCTACAGTGCCCTTGCCGGTCCGCGGACACAAGGGGAGGTCAGTGGCGTAACGGGGGCTGGGGCGGCGCGCAGCAATTCTTAAACTGCCCTCATGTGTAGCGGCGGCCAGGGAGCGATCCAAGCAGCTCCGCTGCCTGCAATAGGGAATAGCAGGAGCGGAGCTGCAAGGACCCGTCCAGCTTCCTGCCCGCGCTTCCTGTCTCTGACTGACACAGAGAGGGGCGTGCCGCTGCTGTGTCAGAGCGAGGAAGCGCGGGCGATGCTGCGACAGGTGAGAGGAGAGAGGTGGTGTGTGTATGTATGTCTGTCTGTGTGTGTACATGTATGGCTGTGTGTGTGTTTGTCTGTGTTTGTGTAGGTGGAGCCTGGCCCTGGAGGAGATGGGGACATGAGGAGAAGACCGTGATGGGGAGAGAAGGCCATGATGCCTGGGGTGATGGGAGAAGGCCATGAGGGGGTAATGGGAGAAGGCCATGATGGGGGTGATGGAGAGAAGGCATTGATGGGAGTGATGGAGAGACGTCAGTGATGGGGTGAAGGCAATGATGGGGAGAAGGGAGTGATGGGGTGAAGGCAATGATGGAGAGACAGCAGTGATGGGGTGAAGGCAATGATGGAGAGATGACAGTGATGGGGAGAGGGGAGAAGGGAGTGATGGGGTGATGGAGCAGGCAAGAATAGGGTGATGGAGCAGGCAAGGATGGGGGTGATGGAGCACTCATTCAAAACCCATGGTGAGTTGAGTCACATTAGAAATGTTATTTAATTATAAGTATGCACTGCTATACTACAACCGCGTCCATAGCCCCACCCCCTTATGACCAAAGCCCCGCCCCTGCCACACCTCCATCCCCGCCCTGCCGGGCCATGGAAGAATGGTCTTGCTTGAAACCGGTCCCTGGTGCAAAAAAGGTTGGGGACCACTGGCCTAGCGAGTATCCCCTATCTTAATGAGAAGCGCTACCTTACTATATATATATATATATATATATATATATATATATATATATATATATATATGCACATGCAGTATTTGGACACACCTCATTCAAAGAGTTTTCTTTATTTTCATGACTATGAAAATTGTAGGTTCACTCTGAAGGCATCAAAACTATGAATTAACACGTGGAATTATATAATTAACAAAAAAGTGTGAAACAACTGAAAATATGTCTTATATTCTAGGTTCTTCAAAGTAGCCACCTTTTGCTTTGATTACTGCTTTACACACTCTTGGCATTCTCTTGATGAGCTTCAAGAGGTAGTCACCGGAAATGGTTTTCACTTCACAGGTGTGCCCTGTCAGGTTTAATAAGTGGGATTTCTTGCCTTTTAAATGGGGTTGGGACCATCAGTTGTGTTGTGCAGAAGTCTGGTGGATAGTCCTACTGAATAGACTGTTAGAATTTGTATTATGGCAAGATAAAAGCAGCTAAGTAAAGAAAAATGAGTGGCCATCATTACTTTAAGAAATGAAGGTCAGTCAGTCCGAAAAATTGGGACTTATTTTTTTAAATTCATTTATTAAACCATAAACTGGGTATACAACATACATACTTGTACATGATGTGAAATATAGTACAAAATATATATATGTTTCACATGACATTAAATGCAAGGCAAAATGTGCATACCAGTTGTATACAAGATAAAACAAAACATAGTGTCAGTTAAATCGCATTGGTCTTATGTTAAATTGGGAAAACTTTGAAAGTGTCCCCAAGTGCAGTGGCAAAAACCATCAAGCGCTACAAAGAAACTGGCTCACATGAGGACCGCCTCAGGAAAGGAAGACCAAGAGTCACCTCTGCTGCGGAGGATAAGTTCATCCGAGTCACCAGCCTCAGAAATCGCAGGTTAACAGCAGCTCAGATCAGAGACCAGGTCAATGCCACACAGAGTTCCAGCAGCAGACACATCTCTACAAGTGCTAAGCATCTCTGGGAACTCCTTCAAGACTGTTGGAAGACCATTTCCGGTGACTACCTTGAAGTTCATCAAGAGAATGCCAAGAGTGTGCAAAGCAGTAATCAAAGCAAAAGGTGGCTACTTTGAAGAACCTAGAATATAAGACATATTTTCAGTTGTTTTGCACTTTTTTGTTATTTACAGTATATAAATCAACATGTGTTAATTCATAGTTTTGATGCCTTCAGAGTGAATCTACAATTTTTATAGTCATGAAAATAAAGAAAACTCTGAATGAGAAGGTGTGTCCAAACTTTTGGTCTGTACTGTATATATCATATATATATATTATATGTTACATATATATAATACCTATTATGTATATATATTATATATATATATATGTGTGTCACTGACAGGTGTATATATACAGTATACATTATGTATGTTCTCCATGTGCATATATCTAGTGTTTTGTGATCTGTCAGTGTGATTCGACAAAAGCCGACAAATGAATTATCACCTAATCTACTATGTATCTGTCTATGAAATATAAAGATATGTATATGTGTATATATATATATATATATATATATATATATATATATATATATGTGTGTCTCACTGATATATATATATATATAATATACACAGTATATATATTCACCTATTCTATGTGTATACATGTGTTATATCTTTTGTATTCTAACATGTCAGTGTGATTTTACTGTATATCCGCATATGAATTACTGGCTTTTCTCCTATCTATCTAATATAAATACATATATATGTGTTTGTGTCACTGACATGTATATATCTATGTATTCTATGTGTATATATCTATTCTCTTTATTCATTTCTGAGCTATCAGTGTGATTATACAGTAGCCACATATGAATTGCCAGCTTTTCAAAGGACACCGGTGCGTATAAATCGGACAGCACTCGCATGGTCCAAGTGCTGTCCGATTTTATTCTCGCACCCATTGACTTGTATTGGCGATTTTCAGCCGAAAATCGCAGCATGTCGCAGCATGCTGCGATTTTTTTTCTCAGTTCAATTTCGGATGGGAAAAAAAATCACAAGTGAGGTGTCACCTATTGAATAACATTCGATTTTTAATCAGATTGCACTCGTCCGATTTTCTCTCCAGTGAGTATGAGCCCTAAGGCTATGTGCCCACGATGCGATTTTTAAGTGTTTTTGCCACGATTTTTGGCGCGAAAATGCTGCGAAAACGTTTAAAAATCATGTACAGAACGCACCCCATGCATTCCTATGGCATTCCGCACATGCTGTGCTAATGCTGCGCTTTTTTCCGCAGCGGAATCGCAGCATGGTCATTCTTTTGTGCGGAATCGCAAAGAATTGCCGCGATTCCGCACCCATAGGAATGCATGAGAATCGCTTACTTCCCGCATGTGGCTATGCCCACCATGGGGGAAGTTAAGCATCTCATGTGCGGTTGGTACCCACGGTGTGGAGGAGAGGAGACTGTCCTCCAGGCCCTGGGTACCATACCCCTGTAAAAAAAAGAATAAAAATAAAAAATCGGGGTATATTTACCTTCCGACGTCCCGCGCTGCATTCCCGGCCTCAGCATTCCCAGTAATGCCTTGCGGCAAGGTCCTGTGATGACGTGGTCTCGCGTGACTCTATCGGTCTTGCGAGATCGCTATAGTAACGCGAGACCAACGTCATCACAGGTCTCGCAAGGCATTACTGGGAACGCTGAGGCCCGGGATGGCAGCGTGGGACGTCGGAAGGTAAATATACCCCGATTTTTTATTTTTCTAACATTTTATCTTTTACTATTGATGCCGCATAGGTGGCCTCAATAGTAAAAAGCTGCTCACACTTGTCAAACACTGTTTGACGAGTGTGACCAACCTGTCAATCACTTTCCAAGCGATGCTTCAAATCGCTTGGAAAGTGCTTGAGAAAATCGCGGCAAAATCGCGAACAACATCGCGGTGAAATCGCGCGGAAAAAAACGCGTGATTTCTGGGAAGGAGTCCGGTTTTCAGTGTACGTTTTAACACGTAACGTGGGCACATAGCCTAAAAGTGTAATTGTTATAGGAGCCATTTCCTTACATGTCTGAGTGCTTAGTTTGTACTTTCACATCCACAGGATATTGCATGTGATTTTACTGTATAGCCGCATATGAATTACTGGCTTTTCTCCTATCTATCTAATATAAATACATATAAATGTGTTTGTGTCACTGACATGTATATATCTATGTATTCTATGTGTATGTATCTATTCTCTTTATTCATTTCTGAGCTATCAGTGTGATTATACAGTAGCCGCATATGAATTGCCAGCTTTTCAAAGGACACCGGTGCGTATAAATCGGACAGCACTCGCATGGTCCGAGTGCTGTCCGATTTTATTCTCGCCCCCTTTGACTTGTATTGGAGATTTTCAGCCGAAAATCACAGCAAGTCGCAGCATGCTGCGATTTTTTTTCTCAGTTCAATTTCGGATGTGAAAAAAAAATCACAAGTGAGGTGTCACCTATTGAATAACATTCGATTTTTAATCGGATTGCACTCGTCCGATTTTCTCTCCAGTGAGTATGAGCCCTAAAGGTGTAATTGTTATAGGAGCCATTTCCCCTACATGTCTGAGTGCTTAGTTTGTACTTTCACATCCACAGGATATTGCATGCAATGCTGCTGTCTGTCAGTCCACAGTCTAGTGCAAACATGGATGCCTGCAGTTTAGCCCACAAATATTATAAAGAAGTCAATACTAGTGATAAGTGAGCAGTAAAATGCTCAAGTGCTCGGTACTCTAATCGAGCAACTCTGATGCCCGGACTGGCTCGACTCAAGTATGAGTATAATGGAAGTCAATGAGAAACTCAAGCATTTTTCCTGAAGACCCTACCCGGAGGGGTGGTGGTGGGGGAAAGGGTAAGGAAAATCACTAAAATGTATGGAAACAGCTCTCAAATGGAATGGGAGCAGCATGGGGAAGACCCATGGAAGCATCTCTGACTCCCAGGTCGCTGCTGGGAACAATGTTGTCAGAGTATTACGGCACTTTTTCAGACTGACAATAAATCGTACAAAACTGAAGAGAAAATGGATTTTACAGGAAAAAATGTCAGAAAACATAATTTCCTTTATAATGACTCATATATAAGGCAAAATTTTAAAAAGAGAAAAAAAAATGGCCTTCTCCACCCCTTAATGGCCAGGCAGACTCTCACCATATTTCCCCATCACATATGACCACAGTAGATGACCTCGTAGAGGGGGAAATAAAACTACACCCACCGGTAGTCACCAATAAATGTAATTCTAACATCTTGCTACCTTATTTGGGCATGTGGTGTGTGTGACAGTCAGACAAATCCTGTTTAATTTATGAAGTAGAGAATCTACAACTCAAAAAGCTTATGCGGGCAATGTAGGACCTACCAAAAATTAGAAGAGGGACTACAGTACACCCTGTACTCTCCTAAACTGGTAAAGCCTATGTACTAAGTGCACATGCTGCCAAAAATTAGAAAAAGGGACTGCAACACACTCTTGAAGACAAAAATTTTGAATGAGTGCCGCATGACGACCTTCTAAAAATTTGAAGACAGTGACTCACAGTGACCTTCTAAAAATTTGGAGTCAGAGCTGCATGATAACCCTACTCAGTCTCAAGCTGTCAAGAGCTTACAAGTCAACACAAATCTAATAGTCCAACAATAGTCCGAAAATGCGCTCCCCAAAACCCATAAAGGTATATTTCCCCTCCTGTACTCTACGCCCTATCATCTCAGGCATAGGTGGTCTTAATGAGAATTTAAGTCAGAGGTTCGATGAGCACCACTTAATTGGCAGGACCCCTGGATATCTTAAAGATACCACTACAGTTCTGCTGTTCTTTCCCACATTTGAATGGAATGATAATTTCTGCTTTGTTACCAGTGATGTCACCAATTTATATTCTACCATCCCTCACCCTTTAGCCCTAATTGCTATTAAACACCACCTGGACGTGTACAGTGCATACTCTGTTCCCCTAAAATCATTTATTTTGGCAGCTTTGAATTATTTTCTTCAGCACAATGTTTTCAGCTTAAAGGACAAGTTTTATTTGCAGGTATTAGGTGCCCCGATGGTTCTAAATTCTCCCCCTCCGTAGCAATCCTTTACATGTCCTGGTGGGAAGAAAAATATATTTTTACTGTCAGCAATACCGTTTTACCACATATAAAATGGTTTGTTAGATATGTGGACAATTTGTTGTTAGTTTGGGAAGGCTCCACTAATATATTTGAGGGATTCCTATTGTGAAGGGTTAATACTAAATTCAGAGCTTAAGTTTCGCTTCTCCATTTCTGTGAAGGTTTCGTTTCTTCATTTTTGTTACTGCAAGATAAATTTTTATAATTGGGATGGCCTGTCATGAAACCAGACTGTTTCCATCAGGTGCAAGATAAGGGGCTGGGGGGGGGGGAGTGTATTGCTCTGAATATGCCATTATACTACTTTCTATTTGGATACGGACATATATGTAGTTTCCGGTTTTCTTGCAATATTATTGGCTTATAAAGTGAAATGATGCTATTGGTACTTGAGAACCTTGCATAAATAAGCAAAAGATTATAAAAGATGTGACTAAAATAAAGGGGCTTAGTGATCTGCCTCGATCCTCCCGTACAGAGACCCCGTCTCCGTGTGGTCATTTGAGTTGCTAGCAACACTGGAATAATTTGGAAATCACTGGCTCAACCGTGAAGGGTTAATTTAACTCTCTCCTTATCAGCTTGGCGCGCAACGTGGGGCCCCCGAACAGGGACGCCTCTGCCCCCGGAGGACAACAAGACAAAGGACTCTCGGAGCGGACACAGGTGTTGGAAAATTGGGACTGATCACCCCCCACAATCACGGTAAGTTGGCAGTTATACTGTTCAGACTGACCGTTGGTGTGGTTTTCCTGTGCTTGTTGCTGCAAAGAGGATCTGAGGTTTGTCCCCTGGTGGGGTGATTCATGGGTGGAATCATATAGAGCTGTAGTCCCATTGGGGGCCCAGTGCTCGAACCGTACCTCATAAGGGACGGACACCCCGGATTGACCAGTGATTGTGGCTCTCTTTATAGTCAAAATATCCTGAATTCCTGAATTCACTGTTAGTAATCAGGGTGGTCATGTGATCGAAGATGGGTAGGATACGTAACTCAGGTATATATAGATATATATATATATATATATAACCAGAGGTGTCCGGAGGGAGAGTCTGAGACGCCCTCCTCCTTTCACTGAGTACCACGAATTTTGGGCAATCCCAGAGGGGGATTATTGACCCGGTGGAACAAACTGAGACGGCCGCTCCAGTATTGTGCACAATTGAAGTAAGGGTATTTAGCTGTAAATGAGAGAATCTGTGGAAGGAAAAGAAGAATTTTGTGGCTTGGCACATGTATAATACAAAATAAAATTGTGGTACCGTGTTAGACAGAAAAATAGATGTAATTATTCAAGGTGTGATACCTTTTTTGGCTAACCAGAGAAATTATATTTGCAAGCAAGCTTTCAGGGCTCAGGCGGCCCCTTCATCAGGCTAGATTACAAGTGAATCACTGAGAAAAGATGGCAACATTTAAATAGGAATTACAACAGGACATGAGATGATGCTAGCTATAGACATGCCAAGGAAATCAAATTAAGGTTTTTGTTACACATGCAGATGAGGACCAAGTGTTCTATTAGAGATCTGAAGACCTTCTTGTGGAGGTGTGAACTGTGTCCATGTAATGAGTCATGAACCCAGGTGTCAAATTCAGTCCTATTGTTAGCGATTGGAACATATTTATAAATTTAAACTCCCAAATCTTCCTTTCTCTGTCACTATTAAAAAAAATGAAAAATGACCTTTCAATATTAGGACTTTTAGATCTGCCAAGCTGTGTCCAGGTGTAGAGAAGTGTATCCCTACAGGTGTGTCCAGCTCAGTCTTTATCGTATGTCTGTGCAGATTCATCCTTGTTTGTAGCTTTTGCTTAGTTTCCCCGATGTATGTCCCTGCATTGCACCTTGTACACTGTGTCATGTACACGACATTGAAGGATGGACATGAGAAAGAGTCCATGATCTTATAGTCCTGATTTGTGTTGGGTATGGGGACTTTATCTGTTGGTGATATGTGGGGGCAGGTCTTGCATTTCTTACTGTTACAGGGACTGTGCCTGTCTCTGAAGGTGATGTGAGGGTACTTCTGACAAGGATATTCCTTAGGTTGGGAGGCTGTTTGTAGGAGAGAAGTGGCAGTTCCGGGAATATTGCTTTCAGTCTGTGGTCTCTGTGGAATATGGGTTGGAGGTCTGCGATGTTTTTCTGAGTGATTATTATTATTATTATTATTTATTGTTATAGCGCCATTTATTCCATGGCGCTTTACATGTGAGGAGGGGTATACATAATAAAAACAAGTACAATAATGTTAACAATACAAGTCATAACTGGTACAGGAGGAGAGAGGACCCTGCCCGCGAAGGCTCACAATCTACAAGGGATGGGTGAGGATACAGTAGGCGAGGGTAGAGCTGGTCGTGCAGCGGTTTGGTCGGTCGGTGGTTACTGCAGGTTGTGGGCTTGTCGGAAGAGGTGGGTCTTCAGGTTTTGTTTTTTTTTTGTTTTTTTTTTTTTTTTTAATGTTTCCATGGTAGGCGAGAGTCTGATATGTTGTGGTAGAGCGTTCCAGAGTAAGGGTGATGCGCGAGAGAAATCTTGTATGCGATTGTGGGAAGAGGAGATAAGAGGGGAGTAGAGAAGGAGATCTTGTGAGGATCGGAGGTTGCGTGCAGGAAAGTATCGGGAGACAAGGTCACAGATGTATGGAGGAGACAGGTTGTGGATGGCTTTGTATGTCATTGTTAGGGTTTTGAACTGGAGTCTTTGGGTAATGGGGAGCCAGTGAAGGGATTGACAGAGGGGAGAAGCTGGGGAATAGCAGGGGGACAGGTGGATTAGTCGGGCAGCAGAGTTTAGAATAGATTGGAGGGGTGTGAGAGTGTTTGAGGGGAGGCCACAGAGCATGAGTTTGCAGTAGTCAAGGCGAGAGATGATGAGGGCATGGACTAGGGTTTTTGCAGATTCTTGGTTGAGGAATGAACGGATTTGTGAAATATTTTTGAGTTGAAGTCGGCAGGAAGTGGAAAGGGCTTGGATATGTGGTTTGAAGGAGAGATCAGTGTCAAGGATTACTCCGAGGCAGCGAGCTTGTGGGACTGGGGAGAGTGGGCAGCCATTTACTGTAATGGATAGGTTCATTGGGGGGGGTCACGTGAGATGGGGGAAAGATGATGAATTCTGTTTTGTCCATGTTAAGTTTCAGAAATCTAGCAGAGAAGAAGGATGTAATAGCAGTCAGACATTGAGGGATTCTGGTTAGTAGGGAGGTGATATCTGGTCCAGAGATGTAGATCTGTGTGTCATCAGCATAGAGGTGATACTGAAAGCCATGAGATTCTATGAGCTGTCCCAAGCCGAAGGTATAGATGGAGAAGAGCAGGGGTCCAAGGACTGAACCTTACGGGACTCCGACGGATAGGGGGCAAGGTGAGGAGAGAGAGCAGAGGTCTCTGAGGTGAGGAGGTGGTGTGTGAGTGGGAGACGCTGAATGTCCGGTCTGTTAGGTATGATGAGATCCAGGATAGGGCCAAGTCTGTGATGCCAAGAGATGAGAGGGTCTGTAGTAATAGGGAATGGTCCACTGTGTCAAAGGCAGCCGACAGGTCCAGGAGGAGGAGGACAGAGTAGTGTCGCTTGCTCTTGGCGGTTAAGAGGTCATTGGTGACCTTAGTAAGGGCAGTTTCAGTGGAGTGGTGTGACCGGAAGCCAGATTGTAAGCGGTCGAAGAAGGAGCAAGAAGAGAGATGGGAGGACAGTTCAAGGTAGACGTGTTGTTCCAGTAGCTTGGAGGCATAGGGGAGAAGTGATATAGGGCGATAGCTGGATACAGAGGATGGGTCAAGAGAGGGCTTTTTGAGGATAGGCGTGATAGTAGTTGTAGTTTTCTATCCTCATTGTCTGAACAGATCTGAATGTACCTTAGAGCTTGACTGTAGGTTCTAGAAAATGGATTTGGGATTTTGAAGAGTTGAGGGTGAGTTTGATGTTTGGGTGGAACTTGTTGCACATGAATTGTGTGACGAAGGTGTTAGGAAGAGCAGAGGAAGTGAATTCTGATCGTTTTTATTGCTATGTGGAAAAAGGAAAATTGTCTAACACTGTGAAAAAGACAGAAAGTGTTGTGGTACAGGAGAGAATTGAGAATGTGATTAACGGAGACGACACTGAGATCGAGGTTAATGTGTCAGGGAAATAGTTAAAAGTGATGATTTGAAAAACAAAAAAACAAAAAGCAAGCTAACAGCTGCAGCTGCTTCAGTACCCCCTCCCATCTTAACCCACACCATATCCCCCTTCGCCCCCACCGCAGCTGCGAGTGCACAGCCAATCTCTTATCACTGGAGCACACAGCAAACTCTGCCCCCCCCTCAGACTTCAGCTACTGGGAATCCTGCTCCTCAGCCCCTCCCTGCTAATTCTGGCGATGCGCCAGACTCGAGCACTATCAGAGATTGTCATTCCCCTGCTGTTTTGATCGGAGTAGATGGTATACCCAATTAATATACTTTTATAAACCCTATTTCTGTGGGACCCTTCCCCGAAGTTACTGCCCAGTTTGTAATCTCTCCCACATGCCTTGTAAATTTACTAAATTCTCGGACTTTTGTGCGCTACCAAAAGTCCGAGAATTTATTCCAAAATCTTATGTGTAAGCGGTCGCAGAGCTGACCTTTGGACGTGCAGCAAACAGATACTGATCCTACATGCTTGAACCTCTCCTAAAAAGGGTGAGTATAATCTAATCTACTTTTTCAGCATTAACCCGGATAAGACCCTATTGCGCTCTTTTTGTTCCTCTAGTTTTGACACATTGTAAATTTACTAGGGAGAGATTTATTATCGCAGTTCCGCTCCTGAATACAATTCCAAGATGATGGTCATTTGGTTTTTTTTTTTTTTTTGTTATATAATCCCTATGTAGATGAAGACAGTGAGAAAATCTGTATTTTGCATGCCCTTCCTACAGTTATGATGGCCCTGATAGGCCCAGATCCACCCCCAATATTGCCTGAGGATCAATGACTCACCTCATACCTCTTAGAGATACTATCTAAACCCCTGTCAAAAGGGCCAAATGATATAGGGAAAATGCCTGTAGAACCAGTAAAAGTGTTTCTCAAACCTGGTGCCTAATCCTCATACTTTTTGTCCCAAATACCCCAGGATGCTGCTTGGTTTACAGTTATTGATCTTACCAATGCCTTCTTTAGCATTCCGTTATACCCAGGCTGCCAGTTTCTATTTGTATTCACTTAACTGTCGATATTAACTGTCGTCCCTGCTATGTCAAAAGGGGCCCAAAACATTCCCAACCAGTTTGCAAAAAAATATGAGCAGGTGTCTTTTGCCTTTTCTGCCACTGTTAGCCTCCTTAAGTATCTGGCAGCACTGAACTGTTGGGTTTCGGCCTCGAGACTTCAGTTCTGCCTTGGTCAAGTGATATTCTTGGGTCACTGTCTCCTTCAGGGTGCCAGACACCTCGCAGAAGAAAGAAAAATAGCTGTCAGCTCCCTTCCTTTCCCAAAAGATGAAACTGAACTCCAGCGTTTTCTTGGACTATGCACTTATTGTTGTCAGTGGATACCGGATGCATCCCGCATAATGCAACCCCTTTACAACGCCTTGAAAGACGGTATAATGAACTATAAGGAAAGATGGCAGTGATGAGGATTACCTCCAACATGATTGTTCCCAATTTCTGATAGAAGAAACAACTACTCCAGCAAATGTCAGTGACAATCCACTCCCAAATCCTGATCTGGTGTTATACACGGATGGTTCAAGATATGCTGATGAGTTTGGTAGATTCACACAGGATACGCTGTTACCACAGAGGACACTGTAGTGCATGCAGCTGCGCTCCCGCCCTCACAGTCAGCACAAGAAGCAGAACTCCAGGCTCTGTCTACTGCATGTACTTTGGCCAAGAACAGACGGGCTAATATATACACGGACTCACGGTATGCATTTGGTGTTGCTCACGATTTTGGGGCTCTACGGGCCAATCGAGGGTTTATTACTACTGCCGGAACCCCAGTGAAAAATGCTGAAGCTGTTAAAGCCCTCATGGACTCGATCAAATTACCTACTCAGGTGGCTATTATCAAAGTTAAGGCGCACGGTCCTAGGACCAGTCCACAGACTGTTGGCAACACATTTGTGGATATGCAAGCAAAAGCCGCCGCTCTCTTACCCGTTGAACCAACCATACCAACTATGGTGACCACACGCTCTCAGCGTAAACAGTTACAAGAAGCATTGACCCTACAAGAACCTGATGATCTACAACAGACTGAAGTTTTCTGTCGGACCCTGCAAGACCCCTTAATGACAACGCAGAGAATGTCTCCAAAGGAAGAGGTGAAGCAATGGAAGACTGATGGGGCACGTATGGATAATGGTCTCTGGAAAAAGGAGCGATTTGTGTGTCTCCCTAAGCGGATGTACCTTGCTATTGCCACATGGGCCTACACATCGAGGAAAAAAAAATCAGGCCCTCGCACTGGTGCAAAAATTCTACTGGGCCCCGGTTCTCCAGTTGGCCGGAAGCATTCCCTGTTACCAACATGACTGTAAAGACCACATCGAAGAAACTGGTGATGGAAGTTATATGCAGATATGGGGTTCCAGAAGTTGTTGAAAGTGATCAAGGCCCAGCCTTTTCTTCTCATATGTACAAAGAAGTTCTGACAATGCTTGGATCCACTGTAGCCCTCCATACTCCGTACCACCCACAATCCAGTGGTGAAGTTGAGAGGCTGAACGGCACACTGAGGGGATAACTGACCAAAATGATGCAGGAGACTACGGCTCCATGGCCGGAGCTCCTACCCATTGTACTATACCATATCCGTACTACCCCTATTACAAAATATTGCTTGTCCCCATATGAGATATTGTTTGGTACTAGGCCCCCAGTTGCAAATTTCCAGCCTCAGCAGTTATCAGAAGAGACTGACCGTGTTGTTCAATATGTTATTCTGCTTAGTAAAAATCTTGCTAACACCTATGTTCTAGTTTTCTTTTCCTTTCCAGATTCAGCAGAAACCGATACCTGTTATAACCTGAAGCCTGGCGATTTGGTAGTCGTGAAAAGGCATGTCAGGAAGCACGGACTAGAACCCTTGTATGACGGTCCCTATCAAGTTCTCCTCATCACCCAACAAGCCAATAGCAAATGAAGGGGCATAATGTTTTGGTTTTCCGCATTTTTCATATTATTATTGGTAGAAGTTAAAAGTTAAAGTTAGAAGATATTCAATGACTCAGAGATTAATACGATAAAGACAATGATCGTAATAAGGACAGTTGGTTGTTCGGACACCTTCTCCTTTTTCAATTCAGCCAATTGATTTAGGGGAATTGGGGGCTGAATAGCTGGGATCTTACAAAGCTTGATACACATTGCTGCCTGTATCCTTGCTGTATATGTGATACTAAAACTTGTTCTTTGGTGTATTTCTGTATGTATTAGGAAATTCTGCACTAAGACAGCTAATGATGATACCAAAGGTGTCGTTGCCTCTGCTCTTCTCTGTACCGATCTCAAAAGGCTACTTGATGAAGATGTTGAAGCCAAGCACATGGCTACCTACAAAAGATCTCCACCACCGTCATCAAAAATTGTTATTCGTGAACTGCAGTATACAGGGGGGACGGGTGCGCCGCGACAGCCATGACTGGTAACACGGCATCAGTCATGTGAAGACCAGTACCCCTCAAGCTGTTAGCTTGGGATAGCACCTCTGATGCTGCATATGTGTTAAAAAAAATTATCTAGGGGGGAATGTGAAGGGTTAATACTAAATTCAGAGCTTAAGTTTCGCTTCTCCATTTCTGTGAAGGTTTCGTTTCTTCATTTTTGTTACTGCAAGATAAATTTTTATAATTGGCATGGCCTGTCATGAAACCAGACTGTTTCCATCAGGTGCAAGATAAGGGGCTCGGGGGGGGGGGGAGTGTATTGCTCTGAATATGCCATTATACTACTTTCTATTTGGATACGGACATATATGTAGTTTCCGGTTTTCTTGCAATATTATTGGCTTATAAAGTGAAATGATGCTATTGGTACTTGAGAACCTTGCATAATTAAGCAAAAGATTATAAAAGATGTGACTAAAATAAAGGGGCTTAGTGATCTGCCTCGATCCTCCCGTACAGAGACCCCGTCTCCGTGTGGTCATTTGAGTTGCTAGCAACACTGGAATAATTTGGAAATCACTGGCTCAACCGTGAAGGGTTAATTTAACTCTCTCCTTATCACTATCATTTATCAACATTAACAGAAATAAACACGTGCAATAGATCGCTCTTTTTGCATTGAAGAACTGAAGTAAATGAACTTTTTGATGATGTTCTAATTTTGTGAGAAGCACCTGTACATGGAGGGGATAAAGATCAGTTTTTATTATCTGACGTCTGGAGTGCGGCCATCTCTTACCGTATATAACTATAAATAAATGTATCCATATCAATCTCTATTCATATGTTACATTTATATGTAAAACAACAAGTGCATACATGTGTCATATATTATACAGACTGGAGCCAATCCATCAGCAGGATCTAGTGTAAGGCTATGTGCACACGTTAACAATCTCTGAATAATACACAAGGGTCTAGAATATAATCATAAAGAAATATCCCCTAAAAATGATACTTTATTAGGTTAAAAATAACGAAAAAACTTGGTTATGCACCAAAAACAAAAAGTGACAAAAATCAAAACAAAAGTGTTCAAACCAAACCCCAGTAAGGGAACAACTAGGAATCCCTATTAAATGTGCTGAGCTTTCAACTTCCTGGCCGCGGAGGTTGGCACCCTAGGGGGGACGTTGTGGCGCCCCCGCTCAACGATGACTGTCCCTAGGGACCCTGATGTACCCTGAAGCCACTAGGGTTACCCTCTACCCAGTCGTAAAGGGACCCCTCATTCTAGACAATAAAGATACTGCTCTAAGGAGGGCCCTGTATCCCTTATAGTTAAAAACAATAGGACTCATTCAATCCACATTAACAGGTGGTATCAGGGAAGAGTTATGAAAGAAGTATTTCTATTTTCACACATGGACTGTTATTAATCTTGTGGTCAAAGGATAATTTCTCAAAGAATACCACAATCACTAGACTCGAAACTAGTGCCAAATGGAGATAATAACTCTCTTAGTGCCCAATGGCTATCATAAATGGCTCAAATAGAAATTCATACTAGCATGTCAGCAGTGTACATGCAGAAATGCTGTGGAAATGTCCGCAGCATTTCTGCAACTCCCGCCGCGGGTAAAACGCATGCGAATTCGCATGCATTTTTCCTGCGGAAAACAAGCGTTTTTCAAGCGGTTTTCGCTTGCAGAATGCTTGCGTATTCCAAGCGATTTTAAGCATCGCTTGGAAATGTGATTGACAGGTTGGTCACACACAAGCATAGTGCTTGACAAGTGTGACCAACTTTTTAGTATTGATGCTGCCTATGCAGCATCAATAGTAAAAGATAGGATGTAAAAATAATAATAAAAAAAAAAATTGTTATTCTCACCTTCCGATGACCCACGATCTGCTCCCGCCATCTTCTGGTCCCAGTAATGCTTTGCGCGAAAGACCTGAGATGACGTCACGCTCGCGAGAGCACAATGTCGTCAGCGGTCATTCGTGCAAAGCATTACTGGGACCGGAAGATGCCGGGAGCGTGGTGAGAGGCGGGAAGGACTCCGGGGGCCGTCAGAGGGTAACTATATCACTATTTTTTATTCTTATTCTATTTTTTACAGGAATATGGTACCCAGGGCATGGAGGAGAATCTCCTCTCCTCCAGACCCTGGCTACCATCCACACATTGAGCCCACATTTTACGCATGGTGGGCATTACCACATGCATAAAGTGAGCATTTCAATGCAATCCTATGGGTGTGGCATCGCTGCGATTCCGCAAAAAGAATGAGCATGCTGCGGATTTTTCCGCTATGCGATTCCGCAGCGGAAAAATCCACAGCATTAGCACAGTATTGCGGAATCCCATAGGATTGCATGGGATGCATTTTTTTGCCTTTTCGTGTCAATTCCGCAGCGGAAAAACGCTGCAAAAAAAACGCAACATGTGCACACACCCTAAATCTTGCAGACTTCTTCGGCCGCTATTCAGACTCCAGCATCTTGGATTCACAGTATGTGGCACTTAATACAAGGGCGACTATTTCTGACCGGCTGAATAACTTTCCATGACCCTGATCCGATTCCCATGGAGTCCTGTGACTCTTCTCATTCAGCTCTACATTACACCATTACATATGATGTTGGTTGCACGGTGATTTTGGCCATGGTGCTGGTCGTGCAGCAGAATCATTGTAAGATGCTGCTACATGACATAACAGCAGAAATAAAGTGAGTAGGGTCACATTACGTCTCCTTATGTACCGCAATAAGCAGAGTAAAAAAACATCAAAACTTGTGACGTCACCGCAGAGGTCGTAATGTGACCCTACTCCCCGGCATCATGCTACCATGTAGCAGCGGCACAGAATAGAGTTTGACAGCATGACCTATGTTGTGACCAAACATTGTGTAGCCCCAGCATAGGTTAGATTGTGTAGGTTAATGTCACTGCCATGCCACGTCTGTCCTTGGCATGCCAACTCAGCTGCTGGCCTCTGATTGGCCAGCGTTGTATAATACAGTGCAGGGACCCAGCACGTCTCTGCGCCGCAACACACTTCAGCTGATTGTGGGTCCTTAGGTGCAAATCCAAGTGAAGTAAGCACTGGCGTCAGCAAGAGGCTAGTCACATTTTCTGCCCCCACAAATGTTACTCCCCTGGGTAATGTAGGGGACACGTGATGACTATCACCATTGTGTATGGGTTGTGAGGTGTAGTGATCGGTGCTACAGATAAAGCACATGATGACTGGTCAGTCACCTCCAATGCTGGAATGAATGAGGTCAGTGCTGGGGCAGATTACTAACAGCTAATTCTGTGTATTGGGAGACAGAAGGCCGCACTGGACAACAGAGCCTGGTAGTGCTGGCTCTAGAGGGGAGGATTAAAAAAAAGTACTGGGAGTTCTCCAGTCTGGAGAGCAGCATGTGAAGAGGGTAGGAAATGAAGTGAAATCAAAGCAGAACAAAAGGTAAAGATTAAAAAGAATTTATTGGGATGTCGTACAAAATTATCATAAAAAAAAAAAAATTGGTTGACAACCTTTTGGAGATGGTAACGGGATGTTTCTGCTGCCGGATGGTAATGGCATGTTTCTGCTACCGGATGGTAATGGCATGTATGCTGCTGGGTAGTAGCGGCATGTCTCTGCTGCCGGATGGTAGCGGCATATCTCAGCTGCCGGATGCTAGCGGCATATTTTTGCATGTCTCTGCTGCCTGACGGTAGCGGCGTGTCTCTTCTGCCAGATGGTAGTGGCATGTCTCTGCTGCTTATGATAGCGGCATGTCTCAGCTGCCAAAAGATAGCTTCATGTCTCTGCTGCCAGACGGTAGCGGCAAGTCTCTTCTGCCGGATGGTAGCGGCATGTTTCTGCTGCTTATGTAGCGGCATGTCTCAGCTGCCAGACGGTAGCTGCATGTATCTGCTGCCGGATGGTAGTGGCTTGTTTTTGCTTCTGAAAGGTAGCAATATGGATCTGCTGACGGATAGTTGCGGCATGCATCTGCTGTCGGATTGTATCAGCACATCTCTGTTGCTAAATGGTAGCCGCTTGTTTCTGTTGCCGGATGGTAGAGGCACGTTTCTGCTGATGGATGGTGGTGGCATGTCTTTTCTACTGGATGGTAGCGGCGAGTCTCTGCTGCCGATTGATAGCGGCATGTTTTTGCTGCCTGATGGTAGTTGCATATCTCTGGTGCCCATTGGTCGTTGCACTTTTTTGCTAGCAAAAGGTAGCAGTATGGATCTGCTGACTGATAGAAGTGGCAAGTTTCTGCTGCCGGATGTTAACGGCATGTTTCTGTTGCTGATTGGTAGTGGAATGTCTCTGCTGCTGGATGTTTGTGGCAAGTCTCTGCTGCCGGATGTTTGTGGCATGTCTCTGCTGCCGGATGGTAGCGGCATGTCGCTGCTGCCGGATGGTAGTGGCACGTCTCTGCTGCCGGATGTTTGTGGCATGTCGCTGCTGCCGGATAGTAGTGGCGTGTCAATGCTGCCGGATGGTAGCGGCGTGTCTCTGCTGCCGGACTGTAGCGGGATGTTTCTGCTGCCTGATGGTACCGGCATGTTTTTGCTGCTAAAAGGTAGCAGTATGGATCTGCTGATGGATAGAAGCGGCAATTTTCTGCTGCCGGATGGTAGTGGCATGTTTCTGGTGACTGATGGTAGCTGCGTGTCTCTGCTGCCGGGTGGTATCGGCATGTCTTTGCTGCCGGATGGTAGTGGCATGTCTCTGCTGCCCGATAGTAGTAGCCTGTCTCTGCTACCGGTTGGTAGCGTCATATCGCTGCTACCTGATGGTAGTGGCATGTCTCTGCTGCCGGATGGTAGCGGCGTGTTTTTGCTGCCGGATGGTAGTGGCATGTCTCTGCTGCCGGATGGTAGCGGCGTCTCTCTGCTGCCGGATAGTAGTGGCATGTCAATGCTGCCGGATGGTAGCGGCGTGTCTCTGCTGCCGGACTGTAGCGGGATGTTTCTGCTGCCTGATGGTACCGGCATGTTTTTGCTGCTGAAAGGTAGCAGTATGGATCTGCTGACGGATAGAAGCGGCAATTTTCTGCTGCACGATGGTAGTGGTATGTTTCTGGTGACTGATGGTAGCTGTGTGTCTCTGCTGCCAGGTGGTATCAGCATGTCTTTGCTGCCGGATGGTAGCGGCATGTCTCTGCTGCCGGATGGTAGCGGCGTGTCTCTGCTGCCAGATGGTAGCGGCGTGTCTCTGCTGCCAGATGGTAGCGGCGTGTCTCTGCTGCCGGATGGTAGCGGGGTGTCTCTGCTGCCGGATGGTAGCGGGTTGTCTCTGCTGCCGGATGGTAGCGGCGTGTCTCTGCTGCCAGATGGTAGCGGCGTGTCTCTGCTGCCAGATGGTAGCGGCGAGTCTCTGCTGCCGGATACTAGAGGCATGTTTCTGCTGCCGGATGGTAGCGGCATGTTTCTGTTGCCGATTGGTTGTGGCATGTCTCTGCTGCCGGATGTGTGCGGCATGTCTCTGCCGCCAGATGGTAGCGTCGTGTTTTTGCTGCCGGATGGTAATGGCGTGTCTCTGCCGGATGGTAGTGGCGTGTCTCTGCTGCCGGATGGTAGTGGCATGTCTCTGCTGCCGGATACTAGAGGCAAGTTTCTGCTGCCGGATGGTAGCGGCATGTTTCTGTTGCCGATTGGTTGTGGCATGTCTCTGCTGCCAGATGGTAGCGGCGTGTTTCTGCTGCCGGATGGTAATGGCGTGTCTCTGCTGCCGGATGGTAGTGGCGTGTCTCTGCTGCCGGATGGTAGCGGCGTGTCTCTGCTGCCGGATGGTAGGGGCATGTCTCTGCTGCCGGATACTAGAGGCAAGTTTCTGCTGCCGGATGGTAGCGGCATGTTTCTGTTGCCGATTGGTTGTGGCATGTCTCTGCTGCCAGATGGTAGCGGCGTGTTTCTGCTGCCGGATGGTAATGGCGTGTCTCTGCTGCCGGATGGTAGTGGCGTGTCCTTGCTACCTGACGGTAGTGGCATGTCTCTGCTGCCCGATAGTAGTAGCCTGTCTCTGCTACCGGTTGGTAGCGTCATATCGCTGCTACCTGATGGTAGTGGCATGTCTCTGCTGCCGGATGGTAGCGGCGTGTTTTTGCTGCCGGATGGTAGTGGCATGTCTCTGCTGCCGGATGGTAGCGGCGTGTCTCTGCTGATGGATGGTAGCGGCGTGTCTCTGCTGCCTGATGGTAGCAGCATATTTTTGCTGCTAACAGGTAGTATGGATCTGCTGATGGATAGAAGCGGCAATTTTCTGCTGCCGGATGGTAGTGGCGTGTCCTTGCTACCTGACAGTAGTGGCATGTCTCTGCTGCCCGATGGTAGTAGCATGTCTCTGCTACCGGTTGGTAGCGTCATATCGCTGCTACCTGATGGTAGTGGCATGTCTCTGCTGCCGGATGGTAGCGGCGTGTTTTTGCTGCCGGATGGTAGGGGCATGTCTCTGCTGCCGGATGGTAGCGGCATATTTTTACTGCTAAAAGGTAGCAGTATGGATCTGCTGATGGATAGAAGCGGCAATTTTCTGCTGCCCGAAGGTAATAGCGCGTCTCTGCTACCAGATGGTAGCGTCATATCGCTGCTACCTGACAGTAGTGGCATGTCTCTGCTACCTGACGGTAGTGGCATGTCTCTGCTGCCGGATGTCATGTTTCTATATAGAGTGGAGATATAACAAACAATAATGTTAAAGCGCTTTTCAGTCACAATATATTGATGCGCTATCCTTATGACCTATATTATATCACAAAAGTAAGTACACCCCTAAGTAAATTGTGCTCAATTAGGCATTTTCCCTCCCTGTTGTCATGTGGCCCATTAGTATTGCAAGGTTTCAGGTGTGAATGGGGCGCAGATGTGTTACATTTGGTGTTATCGCTCTCACACTCTCTCATTCTGGTCACTGGATGTTCCATATGTCACCTCATGACCAAGATGTCTCTTACTGGGCTGCTTCCTGTAGGTTCAATAAAAACAGTTTTATTTAGTAATTCAGCTGCCATGTAGTCCTCCTCACTCATGAGCTTTGTGTAGCTTTGCACCCACCCCTGTTTGGCAGCTATCTGCCTATGCACAGCGCAGACAGAAAGCTGCCAATCAGTGTTGGGAACGGTTTATACAGAGAACTGCTAGATCTGCAGCAAAGAAAACAGGGATTTTTTTTAAACTGCAGCAAGCAGCCTGGATTCCAAGTGACACATTGGAATCATTGCTTTTTGATGGGGGAGCAAAAATCTGGTGATAGATTCCCTTTAATGCCAGGGTCGCAAGACCAAAGATTCCCTCATCTGAGAGAATCGGGCTGATTATGCTGATCACAGTCTGATTAACCTCTGATCTAAATGTTGGCATAGTGTGTTCCCACTTTCGCATAAGAGAACAGGAGCTCACTGTGAGCAGAAGATGGAGGACAACATTTCTCAATCTCTCTGTTCTGTGAGTCCTCAGAAATCGGACTGCACTCAGCTGTCATCTGAGTGCAGTTCGGTGTTTTCCACACACCCATAGATTTGAATGGGAGAGTGGCATCTGGTATCAAAGTGAATCACAGCAAGCTGGGATTTTTTCACTCACAGATTCTGTCAGAGAAAAGAAATCGGTGATCAGCACTGCCCCTGTGAATAACATTGGTCTGAGTGCTGTCCCATAAAATATCAGATAGAGCTCGTCCGATGTATACGGCGGTGCGCGCAAGCTCCAATGCTAAAGCTCTGTCTGTCAGAAGCTGCCAATAGAGGGCGTTTCTGTATGGGCATACCTAGAGATCTAGAAGATTCATAGCAGGAAAACACCACGTGCTCCATCTTGTCTATTATTTCCCTTTTTACATTTACAATATCACCCCCGTTTTCTCCACGTAACATTAAGAAAAGGGAATAAAAATAAAAAACCCACATATGTGATATCAACTTGTTCAGAAAAGTCAGAGCTATGAAAATATAAAATTAATTGACCCAATCTGTAAAAAAAAAAAGTCAAAATGGCAAAATTGCATTTTTGATGGCTGCAACTGCACAAAAAATGCATTAAGAAGCGATGGAAGCGTCATAACTACCACACAATGGTATCAATACAAAGATCAGATCACCGCACAGAACACACAAGCCCTCACACAGCTCCATCAGCCAGAAAATAACAATGGTGCGGGCATTCAGGAATGGAGACTCAAGCTTATGTTAGTTTTTTGCTCTTTTTGTCACCACTTAAATAAAGAAATACAAGTTTGATCTCGTTGTAATCGCACCGGCCTGATTGGTCCGGGCATTTGGCCGTGTATAAAGAGCGGACATCAGACCTCAGAAATTCATTATTATCTACGTATACAGACAGCATTACCGGCACTGCTCTGAATTTCAGGATTTTTCTTATTTCGGACTTACAGAAATTGTTCTCGGATTCTCGGTCGTTAGTTTTCAGATACAAATAATCGTTAAATCCTGAGTGGGAGAAATAGAGAGGTTTCCTTATAAATCACCGGCTCTTCAGTAAGAGTGTCATCAGGAGTAAATATCGCCATAGCCATAAATATCAGGTTTTCTCATTAATGATGTATGGGGTGTGAGAATTGGGAAGTAGAGGAAGCTTGTCATAAGAAATCAGAAAGTTCTAGAGAGAGGAAATGGGAACTAATAAGGACAGAACAAGAGTAGAAGACGCGCATACTCACTCTCAGCTCCTACTATAACCCTCACTGGAGGTCTGGGCAGCAGCTGCTTATATATCCTTCATGATGTCATAATGTCCCAGCAGAGGTGGCCATTGCCATGACCTCACAATGTTCTAGAATGTTCTTAGAACAAGCCCTGCAGCCAATGAGCTCCAATATAATCCTGTGTAATAAAGTCTATGGAGGGTTAATAAATGTGTATAATCTGATACAGTGATAGGACCCCACACATCCATGACCACATATACACAGAGGCGTCTTATCATCCAATCTTTCTCCTATACATTATACATATATGCCATATGGACAGAAGTCTAGGGAGGCAGAGTTTTACAACATCCCATTCTAAATCCATAGGCATTCATTGGGAGCTGGTCCCTTTCTTCAAGTTTGTGGAGGCAACTCAAATTAACCTGATTTTAAGGCAATACCACAAAAAACACGTGAAAGAAAGAAAGAAAGAAAAAAAAAAAAAAAATAAATAATATATTTTTTATATATATAACAATAATAATGAAATGATTATAATTCTATTAGTATACCTTTTTCAACGTGTATAAGTGTGTGCCACTGGAAGAATGGTAGACCATTCGAGAAAAGATTTGTAAACCGAATCAAAGAAAAACCCAAATTTTGGTCAAAAAATATATATAAAAATTAAATAAGATATATGAATAATAAAAAAGTCATAAAACAAATATACGATTAAAATACCTTTATTAAGTAATAGTAATACAAATACATATAAAAAAGATGTGTGCTCAAAAGAATTTTATATATACACCTATATAGGTTAATAAAGCACGGCGTTCCCCATTAATAAATAACTATATTTTATCCCTCTATACATTGGCTCCTTAAAAAAGTGACATAAAATATATGGAGACCATATAGGCTCAAACAAGTGTCTGTGCATAGAACCATGTGGTGATGCAAAACAATCAACAAGGAGAGAAACCAATGTGATGGTATAAAGTGCAAAAAATGCAAATTCCAAAATTCAGGGGACGAAGGATTCATTCCGAAACGTACGTCGGGCGTGTGTAGCTCATTCAGCAGCGTTCCTCCAAGGTATATACCCTCTTCCCTCCTTTCCCCTACACTCACTCTTTTATTTATTTTTGGAATTTGCATTTTTTGCACTTTATACCATCACATTGGTTTCTCTCCTTGTTGATTGTTTTGCATCACCACATGGTTCTATGCACAGACACTTGTTTGAGCCTATATGGTCTCCATATATTTTATGCCACTTTTTTAAGGAGCCAATGTATAGAGGGATAAAATATAGTTATTTATTAATGGGGAACGCCGTGCTTTATTAACCTATATAGGTGTATATATAAAATTCTTTTGAGCACACATCTTTTTTATATGTATTTGTATTACTATTACTTAATAAAGGTATTTTAATCGTATATTTGTTTTATGACTTTTTTATTATTCATATATCTTATTTAATTTTTATATATATTTTTTGACCAAAATTTGGGTTTTTCTTTGATTCGGTTTACAAGTTTGTGGAGGCGTCTGTGGGAATTTGTGCCCCTTCATTCAGTAGAGCATTAGTGACATCAGACGCTGATTCTGGATGGGTGATCCTGACTAGAGATGAGTGAACCTTTCACGGTTCGGTTCGGGACAATTCGCCGAATGTTCAGACGTTTGCCGTACGTGTTCAATGAACGTACCCGAACCCCATGAGATTCAATGGGAGGCCAAACCAAACGAATACACAACACCTTATACCACATGGATGACTATGGGATGTGTATTATATTTATTTATAAAAATGGGCTGTTCATTATACTTTATGTGTGAATATGAGGGTGCATTATACTTTATGGGTGATTATGGGGATTCATTATACTTTGTAGAGGACTATGGGGTGCATTATACTTTATTAGTGACTATGAGCCGTGCATTGTACTTTATGGATGACTATCGGTTTTGCATTGAAGTTTGTGGTTGTCTATGAAGGTGAATTATACTTTATGGGTGATTATGTGCTGTGGATTATACATTATGGGTGACTATAAGCTGCATTAACTTCATGGGTGTCTGTGTATTATACTTTATGGGTGACTATGGGCTTTTCATGTAATTTATGGGTGACTATGGGCTATGAATTTTTCATGTTATTGCTTAAATTTGACCTAAAACTACATCAGACTTTCACTCCAGTCATATAAGTTGATAAATAAAACCAAATAAAAAAATGAGTAAAAAATATTACATTTTGTTGTTTTTAAATAAGGAAAATAATCCAACATCCATTGTCTGTGAGTGGCAAAAGTATGTAAACCTTTGTTTGACTCACGTGTGCTGCATTAACTGCATCTAAATGTTTCCGGTAATTGTTTATTAGTCCTGTACTTCGGCTTAGAAGAATTTGTGTCATGGGCTCATCTGGTGCTGTTGATTCTCTAAGCCATTTGTCAGGGTGAACAACATGGTCTAAGTGTTGGCGCTGCAGAGCATGACTTGCCAGAAGGCATGTGGATCAGAGAGCGCAGCGGGATGGAAAGACTGACAAGTGGAGTAGGAATCACCAGAAGACTGAGCCAGAAATGTAGATCTACACAGGAACATTTGATGTATCATCAATCCACGACTTGCAGCAGGAAAATTGCTAATGGCTGAGTTGTATGCTCTAAGAAGACAGGTGGTCAATAGTGATGAGCGAAAGTGTTCGCTACTTGAGTTTGCATCGGATGCTTGGGTACGCACTAAGTATCATGGTGCTCGAGTGACATGCTCGAGTTCCGTCCTTCGGCTGTTAACCAAAACACATCCGGGGATTGCCTGTGTATGGCAAAGGCCAAAGGCCTTGGGTAGTATTGTCAAACGTGGTTGCCGGATAACCTCAGTAATCCTTTGCAGATTTACACAAAGGGAACCAAGCTCAGACACCTGAACAAGGACAGTTAAGGAGCATATAGTTCTTTTCTAGCTTCAAAACAGCTCCAACTCTCTATCACAATCCATGTTGGATTGTGGCAGATCTAGCACATATAACCTTTTTTTTTCCTTCAAGCCTTTGGCTTAAGGTTAGGTTTGCCCCCGGTGGCCGCTGGGGTTAGTACACTGTAGTCGCTTTAGTATGGGTTTTGCCCCGGTGGCCGCTGGGGTTACTACAACTGTGGTGGCTTTAGTGCTGGTTTTGCCCCCGGTGGCTGCTGGAGTTATTGCACGTAAATTACGCAACAGGTGTGATTACTCTGGCTCCTACCTATAAAGGAGTGTTAGGTGTTCTGAATCACTGTTGGTGATATTGTTCGTTCCCCAACCAACCTTGGTGGAGAGAGGAGCTATTGAGAGCAGTGCCTTGCAGCTCAGCCAGAGCTTTGGATTAGCAGCTATTCAGGTGGAAGCTGTATCCGGGTGCCGTACTCTGTTGCTTGGAGCAATTGCAGCAGAGCAAAGCTAAGTTGTGTGTTTTCCCTGTTTTGTTGTATTTCTCTTGTGTGTATTAATACAGCGGTGGGACTAGTGTCTGCACCAACCAGCTCCCTAGAAAGGGATAGGTGCAGGGTGAGCTAGGGATGGAGGTATCCTGCTCGGCGACAGGTGAAGAGCCTGTATAGGGAACATTAGGAGTGTTCAGGGACACTGCCTCAGGGGAGTGCAGGAGGTGTCCAGGTGTCCTATTGCAGGGCCCACCGTTGTAACTGTTTCCCTGGTGTTTCCTTTGTTTGTCCTGTCATTTTAGTACTGTCCTGCGGGTCGCGTCACATAGGACAAGTCACTCCGTGACTCTCTCTTTTCCCATTGACTGCTTCATCTTATGGACACATGTCCTGTCCTTTTTGCAGAGAATTTGCTGGTTTAATTTGCAATTCATTGTTCCATCAATAATGGAAAGCCATCCTGGCCCAGATTCAGCAAAACAACGCCAAACCACGCTGCCAGCACCACCGTGTTTTGCATATTTTATTTTTCCCAACGTAAAATTTCTCATTGAAACCAAAATGCTGTCATCCATCCACAAAACATTGCTCAAATAGCCGTCTGGCTTATCCAGGTGATCTTTAGTAAAGTGGAGATGAGCAGCAATGTCTTTCTCCTTGCAATCCTGCCATGCATTGCATAGTAACGTAGTATTTAAGGTTGATGGGAGACTTTAAGTCCATCTAGTTCAACCCATAGCCTAACATGTTGATCCAGAGGAAGGCAAACAAAAACATGTGGCAAACACTAAGGCTAGTTTCACACTAGCATATGGCAGAGCTGCTGAGGGATGCGGACTTCCGTGAAGCTCTGCCCACTGCCACACCTCCTCCATTCAGCTCCAGCTACATCGTCATGCAGCCTGCTTACCCTGTCTTTAGCATTGGGTATGCAGGCCATGCCGATGTATGCGGATGCCTTCGCATGCATCGTTTTGATGGTGCAGCGACCGCAACAAAATGCAACACGTTGCGCTCGGCACAGGTCGCCACACCGTCAAAACAATGCATTCGGAGGCATCCGCATACATTGGCATGCCCTGGGTACCCAATGCTAAAGATAGGCAGGCGTATGCAGAGATGAACGAAGAAGATGCGGCAGTGGGTGGAGCTTCACGGAGGAAGTCCTCATCCCTCTGTAGCTCTGCCATACGCTAGTGTGAAATTAGCCTTAACTCCACATTGGGGAAAAAAATTCCTTCCCAACTCCACAAATGGCAATCAGACTAGATTCCTGGATCAACACCCTATTAAGGAATCTAGTATATATATCCTGTAACATTATACTATTCAAGAAAGGCATCCAGGCCTTTCTTAATGTTAGCGAATCACTCATTACAACATCATACGGCTCTTTCATAGTCTCACTGCCCTGTGTGCCCTGCGTCTGTGATTATGCTTAGACCTTCTTTCCTCCAGACGTAGAGGATGTCCCCTTGTCCCCGTCACAAGTCTAAGAATAAAAAGATCATTAGAAAGGTCTTTGTACTGTCCCCTCATATATTTATACATTGTAATAAGATCACCCCTAAGCCTTCGTTTTTCCCAATCGAAATAACCCCAAGTGTAATAACCTGTCTTGGTATTGCAGACCCCCCCTGTTCTCTAATAACCTTAGTTGCTCTTCTCTGCACCCACTCCAGTTCAGCTATGTCTTTCTTATACACCGGAGACCAGAACTGTACACTGTATTCTAAGTGTGGTCGCACTAGTGACTTGTATAGAGGTTATTATGTTCTCCTCATGAGCATCTATGCCTCTTTTAATGCATCCCATTATTTTATTTGCCTTTGCAGTAGCTGCCTGACACTGGCCACTAAATGTGAGTTTGTCGTCTACCCATACACCCAGGTCTTTTTCATTGGCGGTTTTGCCCAGGTTTTTACAATTAAGCACATAATTATACATTTTTTTTCTTCTGCCCAAGTGCATGACTGTTGTGAATTCCCTGGCTCGGACTTCTGAGCCGGAGCTTCCTCTGCTCCCTCTGGTGGTTACTGGAAGTAGTGGAGCTGGCCAGGTTGATGGTAGTTCCCCACCTGACGATGATAATTGGGAACCTGGGATTTCTGGCTGGGAGCATATAATTGAGCAGACTGCCCTTGGTGGTTGCTGGTGATTTTTTCTCCTTGTGCTTTTGGAGTTCCTCTGTCTCCTGCCTGATCTGCATGTTCAGTTAAGTGATTCTTTTGCTAATCCTTTGCATCTAGTTCGGTTGTACTTTTGTTTGCTTTCCGCCTTGCTGGTAGGGTTCAGCGTACTCCCTGCTAGGGGCAGCGCTGGGCCCCATTCCATATGTTGCAGCTTGTGTCTGTTTGTTCAGTCCCCTGTTATATTGGGGGCTATCTATTTCTTTGGGGATCTGCTCCGGGACAGTTTAGATTTCACCTTTCTGGCTTTAGGTTTAGTTAGTTCTCCGGCTGTGACGAAGCATCTAGGGCATCGTAGGAAAGCTCCACGGCTACTGCTAGTTGTGATGATAGGATCAGGGGTCTGCAATCCGCTCAGTTACCAACCCCTCTGGTTTCCTGGTAGCTTGGCCTGTTCCTGCCATTCTCCTCGGTGACCCATTCGTAACACATGACCTTACGTTTATCCCCATTAAAGCTCATTTGCCATTTATCAGCCCAAACTTCTCATTTACATAAATCTTCCTGCAATATTAAATTTACCTCCTCTGTATTGATTACCCTGCAGAATTTAGTCTCATCTGCAAATATTGAAATTCTACTCTATGCCCCCTACAAGGTAATTTATAGATATGCTAAAAAGAAGCAGGCCCAATACTGACCCCTGTGATACCCCACTGCTAACCGTGACCCAGTCTGAGTGTGCTCCATTAATAACCACCCTTTGTTTCCTATTCCTGAGCCAGCTCTTAACCCACTTACACATATTTTCCCCAATCCCCATTGTTCTCATTTTATGTATCAACCTTTTGTGTGGCACCGTATGAAAAGCTTTTGCAAAGTCCTTGTACACCACTTCCACTGCATTCCCTTGGTCTATTCCGGAACTTAGTTCTTCATAGAAACTCATTAGATTAGTCTGACAGGAACGGTTCCTCATAAACCCACGTTGATATTGGGTCTTGATGTTATTCTTCTTCAGATACTCCAGTATAGTGTCTCTTAGAAAACCCTCCAGGATTTTACCCGCAGTTGAGGTTAAACTTACTGGCCTTTAATTTACAAGTTCAGTTTTTGTCTCCCGTTTGAATATTGGCACCACATTTGCTATACGCCAGTCCTGTGGTACAGACCCTGTTATTATGGAATCATTAAAGATTAAAAATACTGGTCTATGACTGTACTTAATTCCTGCAGTACTCGGAGGTGTATCCCATCCGGGCCCAGGGATTTGTTAATTTTAGTGACTTTTAGACTTCGCTGTGCTTCCTGCTGGGTTAAGCAGGTGACATTTAATTGTGATTTTTTGCTATCATTGATCATGTTATCCGTCATGGGATTTTCTTGTGTAAATACTGTAGAAAAAAAGTCGTTTGGCATATTGACTTTTTCCTCATCCTCATCCACCATTTCACCCAGACTATTTCTAAGAGGACCAACACTATCATTTTTTAGTTTCTTACTATTTATGTAATTAAAGAATATTTTGGGATTATTTTTACATTCTCTGGCAATGAGTCTCTCTGTCTCAATCTTTGCTACATTGATTTGCTTTTTACAGAATTTATTTAATTTTCTGTATTTATTTAATGCCTGATCACTACCTACTTGCTTTAATTCTCTAAATGCTTTCTTTTTGTCACTTATTGCGCCCCTTACAGCTCTATTAAGCCATAGTGGTTTCCTCCTATTTCTAGCATGTTTATTCCCATACGGTATATATTGTGCACAGGTCCTATTCAGGATGCTAATATACGTCTCCCATTTTCTTTGTGTATTTTTATGTCTCAGGATATCGTCCCAGTTAATTGCACCAAGATCATCTCTCATCCGTTGGAAATTTGCTTTCCTGAAGTTTAGTGTCCTTGTAACCCCTCTACTACACATCTTATTAAAGGACACATGAAAACTTATTATTTTGTGATCACTATTACCCAAGTGACCCCCAACACTTATATTTTATATGCGGTCTGGCCTATTAGTTGATATCCGGTGTAGCAGTGACCCTTCCTCTTGTTGGGTCCTGAACTAGCTGTGAAAGGTAATTGTCTCTCATAGTTGTCAAAAACCTGTTACCTTTGCCGGAACTGCAGGTTTCGGTTCCAAATGTATTTCAGGGTAGTTGAAGTCCCCCATAATAATGACTTCTCCTTGAGTCGCAGCTTCATATATTTGCTTTACGAGGATATTCTCCGTTGCTTTCATTATTTTTGGAGACTTATAACAAACCCCTATCAATAATTTATTATTTTCCCCCTTCCCTTATCTCCACTCACAGGGACTCTACATTCTCTACATTGTTGTTCAGTGTCTTGATAGTAATCATGATTATTAACAATAGCTAATGTGATAGAAGCCTTTCGTTGCTTAGAGGATACCATAGGTTCCTTCCTGACCTCGCTGACTATTATATGTCTTGCTCTGGGCGTGATCTTTGTGGGTAGATCTCTCTTGTGGTAATAACTTCTCAATTTTTACACAATCTGACTGTGGATTGCAGGAGTGTGAACTCTTTTCCGATAGTTTTGTAGCCTTTTCAGCCTGATGTGCATCAACGTTTTTTCCTCTGAGGCTCCCAGAAATGTTTTTTGATCATTCCATGATACACGTCTACAAATATGTATTAGACTTTGATAGACACATGTTCTTGAAATAAAACTCGTTCCACGCTCACACCTGATTGTCATTTCATTGGTATAACAATACCAGAATGTAATTTTACATTGTATTTATCCACTTATCCTGAGAAGTGGCACTGTCAATCTCTGACAGCGGGATTTAACTTGCGTCACTAACGCCGCCCATCGGCGACGGTCACATGATCGTGGGGCAGTGATGGATTGGTATGACAGCCGGGGGTCTACAGAAGACCTCCGTCCTTGTCATTGCAGATCTCCTATGGATGCCTGCACGTGGCCGGCATTCATATTAGATGATTTCTGCTGAAATCCTGCTTAGTGAAGCACAAGTGATCGGAAGATCGCAACTTCAAGTCTCCTAAGGAGACGATGGAAGCAAGTAAAAATATATATATACTGTATATGATAATAAAATATAGACTTCAAGTTGTCCCTCTTTTGCCCCAGTCAATATAAAATAATGGAAAAAAAATATACGTTTGGTATCGTTGCGTTCAGAAATGCCCGATTTATCAAAATATAAAGTAAATTAGTTCAATCAGTTTGAAAAAAAAATCAAAACTCCATAATTATGTTTTTTTTGGTATCCGCAAAATTGCAATAAAATGTGATCAAAACATTATCTCTACCCTAAAATGGTATTAATAAAAAAATGTCAGCATGGTGCACAAAAAATCCTGATCCCAAAAAATGGAGATGCTAGGGGTCTCTTAAAATGGCGTCATTTTTTTTTGTTACAAACTTTGGAATTTTGTTTCACCACTTAAATTAAAAAGAACCTTTATATGTTTGATACCTCCGAACTCATAATGACCTGGCAGGTCAATGTTAGCATTTAGCGAACATGGTAAATTTAAAAAAAAAAATAAAATTTGTGGAATTGAACTTATTTTTGCAATTTTACCGCACTTGGAATTTTTTCCCATTTTCCAGTACACTATATGTTAAAATAAGCAGTGGTTTTCAAAAGTACAACTCATCCTGCAAAAATTAAGCACTCACGTGGCCATATTGACGGAAAAATAAAAAAATTATGGCTGTGGGACAAAAAAGGAGCAAAAAAGCGAAAAAGCAAACATGGAAAATCACAAGGTCGTGAAGGAATTAAAGGGCGTCTGACAACCCATACTGACAGTATAAACTAAGCACATAGTCATGCACCTCTAGGCCCAGATTCATCAAAGCGATTTATGCCAGAATTTTGCCATAAAATGCTTTGAAATTTTTCAAAATTCTTGCAACTTTTTGCGTTTTCATGCTAATTTCACCCAGCACCACCAAAATAATGAGCAGACACCCAGCTCTAATTCATGACGAGTTGTGGTGTACCTTACGCCAGAAATATTACTTCTGTCCCTGACTAGATTAGGATTTGTGGCGTGGTGCACAGGGGCGCACACCTCTTTTCAGACGTGTCTGAGGCAGTGAATGGAGGCAGCATTTGGAATATTAAGGGCTCATACCCATTTACGAGTAAAAAAACAGTACAATTTCAGGACCAAAAAAAGGTCAGAGTGCTATGCAAGTATCATGCGAGTGTAATGCGATTTCCGTGCGATTTTTCCATATGACATCCGTATTACATGTGTATGGAATCTGTATGTAATGCGATTTTAACATGAGGTTTTACATAGACCAGTTCTCTCCATGTAAAAACTCATGTTAAAATAGCATTGCAAACTAAAACTGTACACATCGTTTTTAAAAAAATAATTCAAAACACACACAAATATCTTGTAACTCGGCGGCATTACGAAGAGGACACCAGCGGCTGTGTGTGAACAGCAGCCGGTGGTATCGGTGACAGCAGGAGCTGTGGTGGTGCCAGCAAGGACTTGTGTGGTATCGTAAGAGACACAAACTGTGTGGTGTGAACTGTGGTCTGAGAAGACCGGTATAATGGACATGGGGAGATCCCGAAAGGGGGTGGAGTCCCAGAAGGGGGCGGTGACCCAAATCGGGGTGGTAGCCCAAAAGGGGGTGGAGTCCCAAATTGGGGTGGTAACCCCAAAAGGGGGGAGTCCCAGAGGGGGGCGGTGACCCAAATCGGGGTGGTGGTCCAGAAAGGGGCCGAGTTTGGAAAAATGGCAGCACTGGTTGGCTCAGTGGGTATGTCTGGGAAACCGCAGTGTTCGTGTATGTCGTTTCCAGAATGTGGGTTGTACTTTCCGGAGCATGACGGACCGCAAGTGTGTACCAAGATGCTGCATCGGGAAGGAATCTCGGGGCGGTTGGACTCAGAGTCAGGTGACTCTGGTAGGAACTCCTCTCACTTTCTGTCTGACCAAGAAAATGGCCCAGGTTCGCTGTAAATATGTGGTCACTGTGAACTATGTGCTAGACAGAGTGGTGTTTGAGAGGCCAGGAGGCAGTGAGTGCCAAGGTGGCTGGATACCACCAGACTTAGTGTATACTGTTATGAATGGGTCACCGAGGAGGAAAAAGCAAAACCAGCTAAGTCACAGAAAACCAGAGAGGTTGGTAACTATGCAGATTGCAGATCCCTGATCTTACCACACAACTAGCAGTAGCCGTGGAGCGTGCCTACGATGTTCCTAGATGCCTCGTCACGGCCGGAGGACTACATAAGCCTAAAGCAAGAAAAGTGAAAACTTACTGCCCCAGAGCAAACCCCAAAGGAATAGATAGCCCCCACACATGTATTGATGGTGAAACACGATGAAGGCACAAACACAGGCAGGAAAATAGGCTGAGCAAATGATGGGGCCCAAACTAACTAGACAGGAAAGGAAAGGAAAGGAAAGACACTGTCTGCAACCTGCAAAAAACCCTGCAAAAATAATGTCCAACACTTCTGATAGCAAAATTAACCCTGAAGTCACTAGACTTCTCCCACTATATCAGCACTCTGAAATATTCTGAGACAGAGCAAAAAGAGACCGAACTAATATGGGACAAAAAGCCAATTGGCAAAATACTGATAAATAAGAGTGGAAATTCAGCACAGCCCCCAGCCGGGGCTGGCTGACCACACAAAAAACTGAACAGACCAACAAAATCAAGTGTAAACATTACCAGAAAAACTTAGCCTTAGAAGACTGGAACAGAGCTGAAAACCAAGAGCTGACAAGCCAGAAGGAATCACCAGCAACTGAATAGGGCGTCGGCAGTCTTAAATCCAATCTGAGAATCCCGAGGTCCAATCGTCATCCTCATTCTCAGGTGGCAGACCTCCACCGATCAAACCAGCCTCACCACCTCCTGTCACCACCAGTGTGAGTCTGGAAGGGGAACTCACAACAGTACCAAACCCTCATCCAAGCCACAAGGCCAATCAGGATGGGTCCGGTGAAAAGCACGAACCAATCTATTGGCATGAATATCGGAGGCAGAGACCCAAGATTTATCCTCCTGACCATAACCCTTCATTTGACCAAATACTGGAGTCTCCGTCTAACCAAACAAGAATCCAATATTTTCTCTACCTCATATTCCAAATTGCCTTCGACCAACACAGGGTCAGGTGGTGCTGCCATAGGAACCACTGGCTCAACAAACCTTTTCAACAGAGATTTGTGAAATACGTTATGGATCTTGAACGTAACTGGAAGAGCCAATCGAAATGAAACAGGATTAAGAATTTCCAAGATCTTATAAGGACCAATAAATCTTGGCTTAAATTTAGGAGATGCAACCTTCATAGGAATATTCTTAGATGACAACCAAACCATATCACCCACTTTAAACCGGGGACCAATGGTCTTATGCCGGTTGGAAAATCGCTGGACCTTTTCCTGAGAGAGTGACAACTTATCCACCATTCGGTCCCATATCTGCTGCATTCTCTTAACCACAGTGTCCACACCTGGGCAGGACGAAGATTCCACTTGCCCTGAAGAGAATCGAGGATGAAACCCAAAATTACAGAAAAAGGGTGACATCAAAGTGGCTGAACTAGCTCTATTGTTCAATGCGAATTCGGCCAAGGGCAAAAATGAGACCCAATCATCCTGATCAGCAGATATAAAACATCTCAAATAAGACTCCAAGGTCTGGTTTGTTCTCTCAGTCTGTCCATTGGTCTGGGGATGAAACGCGGAGGAGAAGGATAACTGAATTCCCAGATTGGAACAAAAGGCTTTCCAGAATCTGAAAACAAACTGGACTCCTCTGTCGGACACAATGTTCTCAGGAATCCCATGTAACCGAACCACCTGTTGTAAAAACAAGGGCACCAACTCAGCGGAAGATGGCAACTTTGGGAGTGGTACAAGATGGACCATCTTCGAAAATCTATCACAAATCACCCAGATAACAGTCATTCTCTGAGAGATAGGAAGATCAGAAATAAAATCCATTGAGATATTGGTCCATGGCCTCTTGGGCACCGGCAAGGGCATCAGCAACCCACTAGAACGAGAACAGGGTTTAGACCGAGAACAAGTCCCACAGGACTGTACAAAATTCCTGACGTCACAAGATAAGGCAGGCCACCAAAAGGACTGACTCACCAAATCTCTGGTACCAAAAATACCTGGATGACCAGCCAATGTGGAGCAATGAATTTCAGACATCACTCTCTTTCTCCACTGGTCAGGAACATACAATTTTCCCATAGGACAACGCTCAGGTTTATCCTCCTGAAATTCCTCCAGGGCGCGTCTCAAATCGGGCGAAATGGCAGAAAGAACTACCCCTTCACCTAGGATGGTAGTAGGCTCGGTCACACTAAGAGAATCGGCAAAGAAACTCCTAGAAAGGGCATCAGCCTTAACATTCTTAGTGCCTGGAAGAAAAGAGACCACAAAATTAAAACGCGTAAAAAACAAGGCCCACCTAGCCTGTCTAGGATTCAAGCGTTGGGCCGACTCCAGATAAATCAAATTCTTGTGATCGGTGAGGACCACAACTTGATGTCTAGCTCCCTCCAACCAATGTCTCCACTCCTCAAATGCCCACTTCATGGCCAACAATTCCCAATTCCCCACGTCATAGTTGCGTTCAGATGGGGAGAACTTTCAAGAAAAGAAGGCACAGGGATTCATCTTAGAAGTCACAGGGTCTTTTTGGGACAAAACAGCTCCTGCACCAATCTCAGAAGCATCTACCTCCACCTGAAATGGAAGTGAGACATCAGGTTGCCTGAAAACTGGAGCTGAAGTAAATCTCTGCTTAAGCTCCTGAAATGCTGAGATAGCCTCAGGAGACCAATTCAGCACATCAGCGCCCTTCTTGGTCAGATCAGTCAGTGGTTTGACAATACCAGAAAAATTACCTATAAATTTACAATAGAAATTAGCAAAACCCAAAAACTTCTGGAGGGCCTTCAAAGAAGTAGGCTGAACCCAGTCATAAATGGCCTGTACCTTGGCCGGGTCCATTTCAATAGTCGATGGAGATAAGATAAATCCCAAAAATGAAATCCTCTGTACACCAAAGAGGCATTTCGATCCCTTAACAAACAGGGAATTCTCCCTCAAAATCCGGAACACAGTCTGGACGAGTTCCACATGAGAATCCCAATGTCACGGGGGCTTAGTTCAACTAAGGCTGAAATACCCGGGGCCCCTGTGGTGTCCCTTTTACTAGGGGAAACCCTGTCTGACCCTCAACCCAGGGTTTTTGCTGAAGGTGCAAATGCCTGAGCCTCCGACCTTTCCTTATCTCCTGCTCAGCCCTGCACTTAACCCTCCACCCTCCACCCAGTGAGGAGTCACACCACCAAAGCTCCCACACAAATAATGACAGACAGGGAGAACTTAAACTGCACTGCGCCGCACACACACAGGAATAAACAGTAATGTGAACAGGGCACAACTAAACACAAATATGGGAAGGAGAAAGGATAACGACGGATCATACGACACCAGATATGAATCTCTCTCTCTTGAACACCTCCACTCCAGACCGGAACCACTTGGTATGAAACACAAGCTATAATCGGCGACGCCCATATGCCAGTATGACTATTTAAAGACCGTGGGCGTGACTAACCTTCCAACCTGGTCTCCAGCAGGATTAACCCCCGAGAGCCTGAAGATCAAACCGGCGCCACTGAGGCTATAGTGGCTGGAGGTGGAACTACCTCTGCCTGCCGGATGTTGTGGTGTGAACAGCGTCCGACATGACAGTACCCCGTCTTCTACGAGGGACCCCAGGGCCCTCAAGACTCATAGGACCCGGCTTGTCCGGATGACGACGGTGAAAAGAACTGACCAGCCGATCCGCATGTATGTCTGAGGCTGGAACCCAAGACCTCTCCTCTGGACCATACCCCCGCCAGTGCACCAAATACTGAAGAGTACGGCGTACTACTCGAGAGTCCACCACCTTGGCGACCTCGAACTCTAACTCGCCATCCACCATGACTGGAGGTGGCATCGGCGTCGTGTCCACCAAGCCTACCACCTTTTTCAATAAAGCCCTGTGAAAAACGTTATGTATTCTGTACACCGCAGGAAGTTCCAACCGATAAGCCACTGGGTTAATGATGGCAGAAATCCTAAAAGGCCCAATAAACCTTGGACCCAGTTTTAAAGATGGGATTTTGAGTTTTATGTTCTTCGTAGCTAACCACACCCATTCACCCACACAGGTCCGGACCTGGCACGCGTCTACTGTCAGCCACCCGTTTGTACCTGGCACTCATGCTCAACAAACGCTGTTTCACCCGCCTCCAGACTGATGACAATTGGGCTCCTAGCTGATCCTCCTCCGGGACACCCCCGGAGTCACCCTGACGTAAGGTACAAAACTGAGGATGTTGACCGTACACACAAAAGAATGGAGACTCTCCTGATGACTCTTGGCGGTGATTATTTAATGCGAATTCGGCCAGAGGAAGGAAAGTAGACCACTCCTCCTGGTTGTCGGACACAAAGCATCGTAAATACTGTTCTAGATTTTGGTTCATGCGCTCAGTTTGTCCATTAGACTGTGGATGAAACGCCGATGAATGTGACAACTTGATCCCCAACCTAGAGCAAAAAGCTTTCCAAAACCTCGCCACAAATTGCGTACCCCTATCAGATACTATGTCAGACGGTACTCCGTGGAGTCTGACCACCTCCTTCACAAATACCTGAGCCAACGTCTTAGCATTGGGCAAAGAGGACAACGCCACAAAATGCGCCATCTTTGAAAAACGGTCAACCACCACCAGGATGACCGTGTTCCCTGCCGAGGCTGGCAAGTCAGTGATAAAATCCATGGAGATTTCTGTCCATGGCCTATTGGGTACCCCCAGAGGCTGTAGCGTGCCAGCAGGACGGGTTCGGGGTGACTTAGCCCTAGCGCACGTGATGCAAGCTGCCACGTACGAGACCACGTCCTGCCGGATTTTGGGCCACCAGAAACGAGGCGATACCAGCTCTAAGGTGCCCTTCACCCCTGGGTGACCAGCCAGTACCGAATCGTGGTGTTCCTTCAACACCTTAGGCCGAAGATGCAGGGGTACAAATGATTTGTTGGCAGGAAGTCCTGGTGGTACCTCCTCTTGGGCCTCGGCAATCTCCGCCTCTACCTCAGTCGTGAGAGCCGAGACCACTACCCCTTTCTGGAGGATGGGTACCGGCTCTTCCCGAGGTTCTCCCCCCGGAAAACACCTAGACAAAGCATCCGCCTTGGTGTTTTTAGCCCCGGGACGGTACGTCACAAGAAAATTGAAACGAGTAAAAAACAATGCCCAGCGAGCCTGCCTAGGAGACAGACGCTTGGCCGACTCCAGGTAGAGCAGATTCTTATGGTCGGTGATAACTGTGACCTGGTGAGCCGCCCCCTCCAAGAAGTGTCGCCATTCCTCAAAAGCCAGTTTGATGGCCAACAACTCCCTGTTGCCGATATCATAATTCCGTTCGGCCGGCGACAGCTTCTTGGAGAAGTAGGCGCATGGATGCATCTCGCTCAAGGACGAGCCTTGAGACAGTACTGCCCCCACTCCCACCTCCGACGCATCAACCTCTACCACAAAAGGTTTAGACACGTCTGGTTGCACCAGAATGGGGGCTGAAGCAAAACTATTCTTCAGACGCTCAAATGCACGTATAGCCACCTCAGGCCAGTTCGCCAGATCGGCACCCTTCTTTGTCATGTCCGTGAGCGGTTTGGCGACAGTCGAAAAGTGTTTTATAAATTTCCTATAATAATTCGCAAACCCAAGGAACCGCTGGAGTGCTTTCAGACTCTCCGGCCTCTCCCATTGCAACACCGCTTGCACCTTAGCGGTGTCCATTTTAAAACCGGCTGCGGACACAATATATCCCAAAAAGGGCAACTCCTGGACAAAAAATAAACATTTTTCCAGCTTAGCATAGAGCTGGTTCTCCCGGAGCAACTGTAACACCTGCCTAACATGCTCCAAATGAGTGTCCCGATCGCTAGAATAAATGAGGATATCATCCAGGTATACAATCACAAATCTCCCCAGGACATGAGCAAATACATCATTAATAAAATGTTGGAAAACGGCAGGCGCGGTGGTCAACCCAAACGGCATAACCAGACTCTCAAAATGACCCTCAGGAGTGTTAAACGCCGTCTTCCACTCATCCCCCTGACGGACCCTTATGAGGTTATACGCCCCCCTGAGGTCCAGCTTGGAAAACCATTTCGCCCCCCGCTACCTGGTTGAACAAATCCGGGATCAACGGCATTGGGTAGGGATCACGGATAGTAATCTGGTTTAACTCTCGGAAATCCAGACACGGGCGTAACCCCCCATCTTTCTTCTTAATGAAGAAAAACCCCGCGGCTACAGGCGAGGACGAAGGCCGGATGTGACCTTTGCTCAGACTCTCCGCGATGTAGTCTTTCAGAGCTTGTCTCTCAGGACCAGAAATATTAAACATCCTGGCCTTAGGTAATTTGGCCCCGGGTTTTAACCTAATAGCACAGTCATAGGCTCTATGTGGAGGCAGTTCTGAGCAACCCTTCTCAGAGAAAACATCCGTGAAATCCTGCAAAGCCTCCGGCAGGCTTGGCGTCACGGCGGACACACATGTGGCCAAGCAATTGTCTTGGCAGAAACCACTCCATTGTACTATGTCCTGAGTTTTCCAATCAATTACCGGGTTGTGCCTGGACAGCCATGGAAAACCCAGGACCATTTGAGCTGGAAGATTACGGAGGACCCTACATGTAACCGACTCAGAATGTAGGACCCCAATGTGGAGTTTCACCTCTGCCACAAACTCAGTAATCTCCCCTTGAGGGAGGGGAACAGCATTAATGGTCACCACCTGTATGGGGTAAGGAAGTTTTTCGATCTTAAACCCGGCGGTGTGTGCAAACTCCTCATCTATGAGATTGGTGGCGGAACCGCTATCCACAAACACTGATATAGGTAGCTCTCTGCCGGCGATAATAACCTTGGCAGGGAGCATACATTGAGATACCATCATGGAGGATATGCATACGCTCAGTTGGGTCTCCTCCATACCCTCTGAGCTTAACAGTTTTCCGCCGGTGTGACCCTCTTAGGTAGTACCGGGCAAATGTTAACATAATGACCTCCTTTACCACAGTAGAAACATGCTCCGGGCTTCCGGAATCCCGGAGCGCGAGGCTGAACCTGTGCCACGCCAGCAATCTGCATAGGTTCAGGGGAGTCATCTACTTCAACCACACCTGCACCTCTGTTTTCCCCCAGAGGTAGCGTCTCCTGTGCCCCCTGACGAAAACGGCGATCAATACGTATCACCAAACTCATGGCAGACTCCAATGATGCCGGAGTCTCATACATCAGGAGGGCTTGTTTCACCCTCCCTGATACCCCATGAATAAACTGGCTCCGCAGTGCTGGGTCATTCCACTGTGTGTCTACAGCCCAGCGGCGAAATTCCGAACAATAGTCTTCTGCCAAGCGCTCCCCCTGGCGGAGGGCGCGGATTTTAGATTCCGCTAGAGCCAGTCGGTCAGGGTCATCGTAAATGAGCCCGAGGGCAGAAAAAACATTATCGACCGAATGAAATGTAGCAGAGTCAGCTGGTAAGGAAAATGCCCATGCTTGGGGGTCACCACTCAGTAATGACAACACCAGCCCTACTCGCTGGGCCTCATTACCTGAGGATATTGGCCGCATGCGGAAGTATAATTTGCAGGCCTCCCGAAATACGACAAATTTGCTGCGATCGCCTGAAAATCGTTCTGGCAGCGGAAACTTCGGCTCTGCACCGATACCTGCAGATGCCGTTTGCACCTTTGCTACTACCAGGCCCTGCTGCTGAACTGCCCCTTTCAACTCGGAGACCTGTATGGACAGCGCCGCCAACTGGCGGGTTATGGAATCTAATGGATCCATGGACTCCTGAAAAAATGTGGGCCGATTATAATGTCACGGGGGCTTAGTTCAACTAAGGCTGAAATACCCGGGGCCCCTGTGGTGTCCCTTTTACTAGGGGAAACCCTGTCTGACCCTCAACCCAGGGTTTTTGCTGAAGGTGCAAATGCCTGAGCCTCCGACCTTTCCTTATCTCCTGCTCAGCCCTGCACTTAACCCTCCACCCTCCACCCAGTGAGGAGTCACACCACCAAAGCTCCCACACAAATAATGACAGACAGGGAGAACTTAAACTGCACTGCGCCGCACACACACAGGAATAAACAGTAATGTGAACAGGGCACAACTAAACACAAATATGGGAAGGAGAAAGGATAACGACGGAATATACGACACCAGATATGAATCCCTCTCTCTTGAACACCTCCACTCCAGACCGGAACCACTTGGTATGAAACACAAGCTATAATCGGCGACGCCCATATGCCAGTATGACTATTTAAAGACCGTGGGCGTGACTAACCTTCCAACCTGGTCTCCAGCAGGATTAACCCCCGAGAGCCTGAAGATCAAACCGGCGCCACTGAGGCTATAGTGGCTGGAGGTGGAACTACCTCTGCCTGCCGGATGCTGTGGTGTGAACAGCGTCCGACATGACACCCAATCACTAGAAAAGATCAAAATATCATCCAGATAGATGATCAAAAACGTATCCACAAAGTCACGGAAAATATCATTCATAAAGGACTGGAAGACAGAAGGTGCATTAGTGAGCCCAAAAGGCATCACCAGGTACTCAAAATGTCCCTCCGGAGTATTAAACGCCATCTTCCATTCATTCCTGTGCTTTATGCGAATAAGATCATACGCCCCCCTGAGGTCAAGCTTGGTAAACCAGCAGGCACTCTTAACTCTGGAGAATAAATCAGACATCAGAGGTAACGGGTACTGATATTTAACCGTCATCTTGTTAAGGGAACGATAATCAATACACGGTCTTAATGAACCATCTTTCTTGGCCACAAAAAAAACCCAGCACCTAAAGGTGACGAGGATGGTCTAATATGACCCTTCTCCGATGACTCCTTAATATAGGATCTCATAGCATCATGTTCGGGTACTGATAAGTTGAAAAGCCGACCCTTGGGAAATTTACACCCAGGCATCAACTCAATTGCACAGTCATAACTCCTATGAGGAGGCAAAGACGCAGACTTGCTTTCACTAAATACATCAGAAAAATCGGCTAGATAATCAGGAATATCATGAGACTGAGGAGAGGTGGAGAAAACAGGAGCGTCCCTAAGAACACACTGACAACCCCAACTCACCACAGACCCAGATTTCCTATCCAAAACTGGATTATGAGTTTGCAACCAAGGAAAACCCAGAACAATAGTATCATGCAAATTATGCAGCACCAAAAATTTACAATTTTCTTGGTGGTCTGGGGCAACTCGCATTATCACCTGGGTCCAAAACTGAGGTTTATTCTCCGCCAAAGGAGTAGCATCAATACCCCTCAAAGGAATAGGCGTCTGCAGAGGCGTCATGGAAAAACCACAACGTTTAGCAAAGTCCAAATCCATCAGATTCAACGCTGTTCCTGAATCCAAAAAAGCCTTCGTGGAAAATGTAGATAAGGAGCAGATCAGAGTAATTGCCAAAAGAAACTTAGGTTGTATACTGCCCACAGCAAATGTGTGTGCAGAACGTTTCTCTCGTTTTGGGCAGACAGAAATAGTATGAGAGACGTCTCCACAGAAAAACACAGATTATTACGCCTTCTAAACTTCTGACGTTGCGCCCTAGACAAAACCCCATCACATTGCATAGGTTCAGACGTTTGTTCAAAAGGTGGCAGCGCCTCCCGTGTAGTTTTACGTTCACGTAAACGCCGATCAACTTGAATGGCTAATGACATAGAATCATCCAGACCAGAGGGAACAGGAAATCCCACCATAACATCTTTTGTGGTCTCTGATAAACCCTTCCGAAAGAGAGCTGCCAATGCACTATCATTCCATGTAGTAAGGACTGCCCACTTTTGACAGTATAACTGCAGAATCCTGACCCTGGTTTAATGCCAACAGGGTTCTCTCAGCTTGATCAACAGCATTAAGTTCATCATACAACAACCCCAAGGCTTGAAAAAATGCATCCACATTAGTCAGAATAGGATTTTCAGGTGTCAGAGAAAAAGCCCAATACTGGGGATCGCCGCGCAGCAAGGAGATGACAATTTTTACCTGCTGCGCAGAGCTCCCCGATGAGTTAGGCTTCAAGGCCAGAAATAATTTACAATTATTCTTAAAATTCAGAAATTTAGACCGATCCCCAGAAAACAAATCAGGAGTAGGGATCTTAGGTTCAGCAGCATGTAACTGAATGAGGTAGGTGGAAATTCCCTGCACTTCAGCAGCCAGCTGCTCCACACGATCAGACAATTGTTTAATCTCCATTAGGAAAAAGAAAAAAAAATCCTCCTACGGCCCCAGAGAAAAAAGAGGAAAGAACATATATATATAAAAAAAAAAAATTCTGACACTTTTTTTTTCTTTTTTTTTTTTCTAAACAACTCCCTCCTGCCTTTGAGTACCCTAGATTCTGCGGTATGGCGCGTGATTCTGTTATGAATGGGTCACCGAAGAGGAAAAAACAAATCCAGCTAAGTCACAGAAAACCAGAGAGGTTGGTAACTATGCAGATTGCAGATCCCTAATCTTACCACACAACTAGCAGTAGCCATGGAGTGTGCCTACGATGTTCTTAGACGCCTCGTCACGGCCGGAGGGCTAAATAAGCCTAAAGCAAGAAAAGGGAAAACTAACTGCCCCAGAGCAGACCCCAAAGGAATAGATAGCCCCCACACATGTATTGACGGTGAAACAAGATGAAGGCACAAACACAGGCAGGAAAATAGGGTGAGCAAATGATGGGGCCCAAACTAACTAAACAGGAAAGGAAAGACACTGTCTGCAACCTGCAAAAAACCCTACAAAAATAATGTCCAACACTTCTGATAGCAAAATTAACCCTGAAGTCACTAGACTTCTCCCACTATATCAGCACTCTGAAATATTCTGAGACAGAGCAAAAAGAGACCAAACTAGTAAGGGACAAAAAGCCAATTGGCAAAATACTGATAAATAAGAGTGGAAATTCAGCACAGACCCCAGCCGGGGCTGACTGACCACACAAAAAACTGAACAGACCAACAAAATCAAGTGTGAACATTAGCAGAAAATCTTAGCTTTAGATGACTGGAACAGAGCTGAAAACCAAGAGCTGACAAGCCAGAAGGAATCACCAGCAACTGAATTGGGCGTCGGCAGTCTTAAATCCAATCTGAGAATCCCGAGGTCCAATCGTCATCCTCATTCTCAGGTGGCAGACCTCCACCGATCAAACCAGCCTCACCACCTCCTGTCACCACCAGAGGGCGTCTGGAAGGGGAACTCACAACTGGTGAACCAGAGAATGAACTCACAACAGTATACCTTGGAGAGGGGCCGGGACTTTGTCATGTTTGAGGATGTGTGGCAATAGGATGGAGACGTTTCTACTGTGGGGCTAGTAGACACTGAGATGCTGACGCCTCCTAAAGTGGACAGGTCAGATGTAGAAGTGACCGGAGGAAGGGGAACATCTGCCCAACTTATGGACCTGACATCTCGTGACTTAACGGATGGTGGGTTGGGAGATGAAACGACTGGACTAGACACATGGGTGGACGGTAACTGGAGGGTTCACTCGACTGACCCAGTGGTACCCTTTGACGATATAATTAAAGAAGTAGTGGTGCGACACGTGCTGGCCAAAAGAGAACAAGATCATGAGATACAGTTGATAAAAGAGACAGTGGAGGAACATCTCGAACAAGAAAAATTCCTGAGACAAATGGCCCAGCACAGGGTCGAAGAGCTCGAAAAAAGTCTTGGAGCTCAGAGGTCACCTGTCAACCTGGCAAATTGTGAATAAGTGCCTTCAGGAAGAGATGTTAGCAAGGGAGGCTATGGATTGGCTGGGTTTGCAGAATGATGTGGTTGCGGTACCCAAAGGTCTGATTGGGAGAATCATTTGGAGATCCAGGAAGGTAATGCAAGACCTTGTAAATATCTCCAGTGTGGTGAGGGTGAGGATCCCTCCTGATGATGAAGACCAGGTATCCAGTGAAGTGGATAGGATTCCCATCATGGTGGTTGACTCCGTGGAAAGCCTCAGAGACTTTCGGATGCTCTTGGAGTATCGAGTGGGGTACCTACAAGAGATTGAGCTATTGAGGCTGGATCGTCGCCGAATCAATAAAGAGATACGGAACACAAGGTGGCGGCCGCCTTCAACCCAAGATGTAAGGACCCGAAGGGTTCCTCCAAGTAGTGACATGGCAGGTGGCCGAAGAATGTCAGCGAGTGGCAGTTCGATAGGCCGTGCGAGGCTGAGAGACATTAGTTCCTGTGAGAGGCTGAATGGGTCAGACTCAGGCCAGACAGTAGGCCCGATTAAGATTGATGACCGTACCAACTGGGAGAGCCAGTCAGTGGGAGAAAGGTCAGGTGACAAAGCGCACTGTAGGAGGGTGGTGACTAAACAGTGTCTGAGGACGCAGACAGACTGTGACTGGATGGCCAAGGATCTAGGCCAATATGCTGACCGCTGGGGGCGGGGGAGGCCTAACGCAGAGATGAGGCCGTATGACAGATGGAGATGGTTCTCTCGACCTGGGGGGCAAGGTGTAGTGAGTGCCCGGTCTCGAGTCCCTGGGGTGATGCTGCGTGTTCAACCCCACAGGTTTGAACAAAGGGGGAAGGTATGTGGTGTAATGACCACTGTGTCCGCAAGGGGGCGCTGTGTGGATGTCCCAAGAGAGAGGATGAGTGGCAGAATATGGAAGGACCGTTATGTATCTCAAGGTGGGTGGCCTTGAGATGGAGACTGAGGTGTGTGTTGAGCAGCAGTGATACGGCTGAAGTGCTCTGTCAATGTGTCAGGGAGAAGTCTCCAGGTAAGAGTGTGCCAAGCAGTAATCAAAGCAAAAGGTGGCTACTTTGAAAAACCTAGAATATAAGACATATTTTCAGTTGTTTCACACTTTTTTGTTAATTACAGTATATAATTCCACATGTGTTAATTCATTGTTTTGATGCCTTCAGAGTGAATCTACAATTTTCATAGTCATGAAAATAAAGAAAACTCTGAATGAAAAGGTGTGTCCAAACTTTTGGTCTGTACTGTATATATCATATATATATATTATATGTTATATATAATACCTATTATGTATATATTATATATATGTGTGTCACTGACATGTGTATATATACAGTATACATTATGTATGTTCTCCATGTGCATATATCTAGTGTTTTGTGATCTGTCAGTGTGATTTGACAAAAGCCAATAAATGAATTATCACCTAATCTACTATGTATCTGTCTATGAAATATAAAGATATGTGTGTATATATATATATATATATGTGTCTCACTGATATATATATATATAATATACACAGTATATATATTCACCTATTCTATGTGTATACATGTGTTATATCTTTTGTATTCTAACATGTCAGTGTGATTTTACTGTATAGCCGCATATGAATTACTGGCTTTTCTCCTATCTATCTAATATAAATACATATATATGTGTTTGTGTCACTGACATGTATATATCTATGTATTCTATGTGTATGTATCTATTCTCTTTATTCATTTCTGAGCTATCAGTGTGATTATACAGTAGCCACATATGAATTGCCAGCTTTTCAAAGGACACCGGTGCGTATAAATCGGACAGCACTCGCATGGTCCGAGTGCTGTCCGATTTTATTCTCGCCCCCTTTGACCTGTATTGGCGATTTTCAGCCGAAAATCACAGCAAGTCGCAGCATGCTGCGATTTTTTTTCTCAATTCAATTTCGGATGTGAAAAAAAAAATCACAAGTGAGGTGTCACCTATTGAATAACATTCGATTTTTAATCGGATTGCACTCGTCCGATTTTCTCTCCAGTGAGTATGAGCCCTAAAGGTGTAATTGTTATAGGAGCCATTTCCCCTACATGTCTGAGTGCTTAGTTTGTACTTTCACATCCACAGGATATTGCATGCAATGCTGCTGTCTGTCAGTCCACAGTCTAGTACAAACATGGATGCCTGCAGTTTAGCCCACAAATATTATAAAGAAGTCAATACTAGTGATAAGTGAGCAGTAAAATGCTCAATCGCTCGGTACTCTAATCGAGCAACTCTGATGCCCGGACTGGCTCGACTCAAGTATGAGTATAATGGAAGTCAATGAGAAACTCAAGCATTTTTCCAGAAGACCCTACCCGGAGGGGTGGTGGTGGGGGAAAGGGTAAGGAAAATCACTAAAATGTATGGAAACAGCTCTCAAATGGAATGGGAGCAGCATGGGGAAGACCCATGGAAGCATCTCTGACTCCCAGGTCGCTGCTGGGAACAATGTTGTCAGAGTATTACGGCACTTTTTCAGACTGACAATAAATCATACAAAACTGAAGAGAAAATGGATTTTACAGGAAAAAATGTCAGAAAACATAATTTCCTGTATAATGACTCATATATAAGGCAACATTTTAAAAAGAGAAAAAAAAAAAGGCCTTCTCCACCCCTTAATGGCCAGGCAGACTCTCACCATATTTCCCCATCACATATGACCACAGTAGATGACCTGGTAGAGGGGGAAATAAAACTACACCCACCGGTAGTCACCAATAAATGTAATTCTAACATCTTGCTACCTTATTTGGGCATGTGGTGTGTGTGACAGTCAGACAAATCCTGTTTAATTTATGAAGAAGGGACTCTAAAACTCACAAAGCCTATGCGGGCAATGTAGGACCTACCAAAAATTAGAAGGGGGACTACAGTACACCCTGTATGAGACATAAAGGAGGGCCTCAAACATATTCTTTTAAAATTTTTAGGTTGTGGGACTCCTAAACTGGTAAAGCCTATGTACTAAGTGCACGTGCTGCCAAAAATTAGAAAAAGGGACTGCAAAACACTCTTGAAGACAAAAATTTTGAATGAGTGCTGCATGACGACCTTCTAAAAATTTGAAGACAGTGACCTTCTAAAAATTTGGAGTCAGGGCTGCATGATAACCCTACTCAATCTCAAGCTGTCGAGAGCTTACAAGTCAACACAAATCTAATAGTCCAACAATAGTCCGAAAATGCGCTCCCCAAAACCCATAAAGGTATATTTCCCCCTCCTCTACTCTACGCCCTATCATCTCAGGCATAGGTGGTCTTAATGAGAATTTAAGTCAGAGGTTCGATGAGCACCACTTAATTGGCAGGACCCCTGGATATCTTAAAGATACCACTACAGTTCTGCTGTATAGAATCATAGAGTTGGAAGGGACCTCCTGGGCCATCTGGTCCAACCCCCTGCTCAAAGCAGGATTCGCTAAATCATCCCAGTCAGATGTCTGTCTAGCCTCTGTATAGAATCGTAGAGTTGGAAGGGACCTCCTGGGCCATCTGGTCCAACCCCCTGTTCGAACCCAGGACTCCAGCGCTGCAAGGCTGCAGTGCTATCCACTGAGCCACCGTTCCACCCACTAAAGTTCTAACATATTCCGCTGCGCTTTACAGTTTGCACACATCATCACTGTCCCAGATGGGGCTCACAATCTAAATTCCCTATCAGTATGTCTTTGGAATGTGGGAGGAAACCCACGCAAACGCAGATGTTGCCCCTGGTTCTTTCCCACATTTGAATGGAATGATAATTTCTACTTTGTTACCAGTGATGTCACCAATTTATATTCTACCATCCCTCACACTTTAGCCCTAATTGCTATTAAACACCACCTGGATGTGTACAGTGCATACTCTGTTCCCCTAAAATCATTTATTTTCGCAGCTTTGAATTATTTTCTTCAGCACAATGTTTTCAGCTTCAATGACAAGTTTTATTTGCAGGTATTAGGTGCCCCGATGGTTCTAAATTCTCCCCCTCCGTAGCAATCCTTTCATGTCCTGGTGGGAAGAAAAATCTATTTTTACTGTCAGCAATACCTTTTTACCACATATAAAATGGTTTGTTAGATATGTGGACAATTTGTTGTTAGTTTGGGAAGGCTCCACTAATACATTTGAGGGATTCTATCAATCATCAACATTAACAGAAATAAACACATGCAATAGATCGCTCTTTTTGCATTGAAGAACTGAAGTAAATGAACTTTTTGATGATATTCTAATTTTGTGAGAAGCACTTGTACATGGAGGGGATAAAGATCAGTTTTTATTATCTGACGTCTGGAGTGCGGCCATCTCTTACCGTATATAACTATAAATAAATGTATCCATATCAATCTCTATTCAGATGTTGCATTTATATGTAAAACAACAAGTGCATACATGTGTCATATATTATACAGACTGGAGCCAATCCATCAGCAGGATCTAGTGTAAGGCTATGTGCACACGTGCAGAAATGCTGTGGAAATGTCCGCAGCATTTCCGCAACTCCCGTCGTGGGTAAAACGCATGCGAATTCGCATGCATTTTTCCCGCGGAAAACAAGCGTTTTGCAAGCGGTTTTCACTTGCAGAATGCTTGCGTATTCCAAGCGATTTTAAGCATCGCTAGGAAATGTGATTGACAGGTTGGTCACACACAAGCATAGTGCTTGACAAGTGTGACCAAGTTTTTAGTATTGATGCTGCCTATGCAGCATCAATACTAAAAGATAGGATGTAAAAATAATTAAAAAATATATATATATATATTGTTATTCTCACCTTCCGACGACCCCCGATCTGCTCTGCGGCGCTCCCGCCATCTTCTGGTCCCAGTAATGCTTTGCACGAAGGAGCTGAGATGACGTCACGCTCGCGAGAGCACAATGTCGTCAGTGGTCATTCGCGCAAAGCATTACTGGGACCGGAAGATGCCGGGAGCGTGGTGAGAGGCGGGAAGGACTCCGGGGGCCGTCAGAGGGTAACCATATCACTATTTTTTATTCTTATTCTATTTTTTACAGGAATATGGTACCCAGGGCATGGAGGAGAGTCTCCTCTCCTCCAGACCCTGGCTACCATCCGCACATTGAGCCCTCATTTTACGCATGGTGGGCATTACCACATGCGTAAAGTGAGTATTTCAATGCAGTCCTATGGGTGTGGCATCGCCGCGATTCCGCAAAAAGGATGAGCATGCTGCGGATTTTTCCGCTATGCGATTCCGCAGCGGAAAAATCCGCAGCATTAGCACAGTATTGCGGAATCCCATAGGATTGCATGGGATGCATTTTTTTGCCTTTTCGTGTCAATTCCGCAGCGGAAAAACGCTGCAAAAAAACGCAACATGTGCACACACCCTAAATCTTGCAGACTTCTTCGGCCGCTATTCAGACTCCAGCATCTTGGATGCACAGTATGTGGCACTTAATACAAGGGAGACTATTTCTGACCGGCTGAATAACTTTCCATGACCCTGATCTGATTCCCATGGAGTCCTGTGACTCTGATTATTCAGCTCTACATTACACCATTACATATGATGTTGGTTGCGCAGTGATTTTGGCCATGGTGCAGGTCGTGCAGCAGAAGCATTGTAAGATGCTGCTACATGACATAACAGCAGAAATAAAGTGAGTAGGGTCACATTACGTCTCCTTATGTACCGCAATAAGCAGAGTAAAAAAACATCAAAACTTGTGACGTCACCGCAGAGGTCGTAATGTGACCCTACTCCCCGGCATCATGCTACCATGTAGCAGCGGGACAGAATAGCGTTTGACAGCATGACCTATGTTGTGACCAAACATCGTGTAGCCCCAGCATAGGTTAGATTGTGTAGGTTAATGTCACTGCCATGCGACGTCTGTCCTTGGCATGCCAACTCAGCTGCTGGCCTCTGATTGGCCAGCGTTGTGTAATATAGTGCAGGGACCCAGCGCGTCTCTGCGCCGCAACACACTTCAGCTGATTGTGGGTCCTTAGGTGCACATCCAAGTGAAGTAAGCACTGGCGTCAGCAAGAGCCTAGTCACATTTTCTGCCCCCGCAAATGTTACTCCCCTGGGTAATGTAGGGGACACGTGATGACTGTCACCATTGTGTATGGGTTGTGAGGTGTAGTGATCGGTGCTGTAATGCTACAGATAAAAGCACATGATGACTGGTCAGTCACCTCCATTGCTGGAATGAATGAGGTCAGTGCTGGGGCAGATTACTAACAGATAATTCTGTGTATTGGGAGACAGAAGGCCGCACTGGACAACAGAGCCTGGTAGTGCTAGCTCTGGAGGTGAGGATTAAAAAAAAGCACTGGGAGTTCTCCAGTCTGGAGAGCAGCATGTGAAGGGGGTAGGAAATGAAGTGAAATCAAAGCGGAACGAAAGGTAAAGATTAAAAACAATTTATTGGGATGTCGTACAAAATTATCATAAATAAAAAAAATTGGTTGACAACCTTTTGGAGATGGTAACGGGATGTTTCTGCTGCCGGATGGTAATAGCATGTTTCTGCTACCGGATGGTAATGGCATGTATGCTGCTGGGTAGTAGCGGCATGTCTCTGCTGCTGGATGGTAGAGGCATGTCTCTGCTGCCGGATAGTAGCTGCATGTCTCTGCTGCCGGATAGTAGCTGCATGTCTCAGCTGCCTGATGATAGCGGCGTGTCTCTTCTGCCGGATGGTAGAGGCATGTCTCTGCTGCTTATGGTAGCAGCATGTCTCAGCTGCCGGACGGTAGCTTCATGTCTCTTCTGCCGGATGGTAGCGGCATGTCTCTGCTGCTTATGGTAGCGGCATGTCTCAGCTGTCAGACGGTAGCTGCATGTATCTTCTGCCGGATGTTAGTGGCTTGTTTTTGCTTCTGAAAGGGAGCAATATGGATCTGCTGACGCATAGTTGCGGCATGTATCTGCTGTCTGATTGTATCAGCACGTCTCTGTTGCTAAATGGTAGCGGCTTGTTTCTGTTGCCGGATGGTAGCGGCATGTTTCTGTCGCCGGATGGTAGAGGCACGTTTCTGCTGATGGATGGTGGCGGCATGTCTTTTCTACTAGATGGTAACGGCATGTCTCTGCTGCCGATTGCTAGCGGCATGTCTTTGCTGCCTGATGGTAGTTGCATGTCTCTGGTGCCCATTGGTCGTTGCACATTTTTGCTAGCAAAAGGTAGCAGCTTGGATCTGCTGACTGATAGAAGTGGCATGTTTCTGCTGCCGGATGGTAGCAGCATGTTTCTGTTGCTGATTGGCAGTGGAGTGTCTCTGCTGCTGGATGTTTGCAGCATGTCTCTGCTGCCGGATGTTTGCGGCATGTCTCTGCTGCCGGATGGTAGCGGCATGTCGCTGCTGCCGGATGGTAGTGGCACGTCTCTGCTGCCGGATGTTTGCAGCATGTCTCTGCTGCCGGATGTTTGCGGTGTGTCTCTGCTGCCGGATAGTAGTGGCGTGTCAATGCTGCCGGATGGTAGCGGCGTGTCTCTGCTGCCGGACGGTAGTAGGATGTTTCTGCTGCCTGATGATACCGGCATGTTTTTGCTGCTAAAAGGTAGCAGTATGCATCTGCTGACGGATAGAAGCGGCAATTTTCTGCTGCCCGATGGTAGTGGCATGTTTCTGGTGACTGATGGTAGCTGCGTGTCTGTGCTGCCGGGTGGTATCGGCATGTCTCTGCTGCCGGATGGTAGCGGCGTGTCTCTGCTGCCGGATGGTAGCGGCGTGTCTCTGCTGCCGGATGGTAGCGGCGTGTCTCTGCTGCCGGATGGTAGCGGCGTGTCTCTGCTGCCGGACGGTAGCAGGGTGTTTCTGCTGCCGGATGGTTGCGGCACGTTTTTGCTGCTAAAAGGTAGCAGTATGGATCTGCTGATGGATAGTAGAGGCAAGTTTCTGCTGCCGGATGGTAGCGGCATGTTTCTGTTGCCGATTGGTTGTGGAATGTCTCTGCTGCCGGATGTTTGCGGCATGTCTCTGCTGCCGGATGGTAGCGGCGCGTTTCTGCTGCCGGATGGTAGCGGCGCATTTCTGCTGCCGGATGGTAGCGGCGTGTCTCTGCTGCCGGATGGTAGCGGCGCGTCTCTGCTGCCGGATGGTAGCGGCGCGTCTCTGCTGCTGGATGGTAGCGGCGTGTCTCTGCTGCCGGATGGTAGCGGCGTGTCTCTGCTGCCGGATGGTAGCGGCGTGACTCTGCTGCCGGATGGTAGCGGCGTGTCTCTGCTGCCGGATGGTAGCGGCGTGTCTCTGCTGCCGGATCGTAGCGGCGTGTCTCTGCTGCCGGATGGTAGTGGCATGTTTTTGCTGCTAAAAGGTAGCAGTATGGATCTGCTGATGGATAGAAGCGGCAATTTTCTGCTGCCGGATGTTAGTGGCGTGTCCTTGCTACCTGACAGTAGTGGCATGTCTCTGCTGCCCGATGGTAGTAGCGTGGCTCTGCTACCGGATGGTAGCGTCATATCGCTGCTACCTGACAGTAGTGGCGTGTCTCTGCTACCTGACTGTAGTGGCATGTCTCTGCTGCCGGATGGTAGCGGTGTGTTTTTGCTGCCAGATGGTAGCGGCGTTTCTCTGCTGCTGGATCTTAGCGGCATGTTTCCGCTGATGGATGGTAGTGGCGTGTCTCTGCTGCCGGGTGGTAGCGGCATATTTTTGCTGCTAAAAGGTAGCAGTATGGATCTGCTGATGGATAGAAGCGGCAATTTTCTGCTGCCGGATGTTAGTGGCGTGTCCTTGCTACCTGACAGTAGTGGCATGTCTCTGCTGCCTGATGGTAGTAGCGTGTCTCTGCTACAGGATGGTAGCGTCATATCGCTGCTACCTGACATTAGTGGCGTGTCTCTGCTTCCTGACGGTAGTGGCATGTCTCTGCTACCTGACTGTAGTGGCATGTCTCTGCTGCCGGATGTCATGTTTCTATATAGAGTGGAGATATAACAAACAATAATGTTAAAGCGCTTTTCAGTCACAATACATTGATGCGCTATCCTTAGGACCTATATTATATCACAAAAGTGAGTACACCCCTAAGTCTAAATGGCCAAATTGTGCTCAATTAGGCATTTTCCCTCCCTGTTGTCATGTGGCCCATTAGTATTGCAAGGTTTCAGGTGTGAATGGGGCGCAGATGTGTTACATTTGGTGTTATCGCTCTCACACTCTCTCATTCTGGTCACTGGATGTTCCATGTGTCACCTCATGGCCAAGATGTCACTTACTGGGCTGCTTGCTGTAGGTTCAATAAAATCAGTGTTTTATCAGCAGGAGATTATCACTGGAGGACTAGTAATTCAGCTGCCATGTAGTCCTCCTCACTCATGAGCTTTGTGTAGCTTTGCACCCACCCCTGTTTGGCAGCTATCTGCCTATGCACAGCGCAGACAGAAAGCTGCCAATCAGTGTTGGGAACGGTTTATACAGAGAACTGCTAGATCTGCAGCAGAGAAAACATGGATTTTTTTAAACTTCAGCAAGCAGCCTGGTAAGTGACACATTGGAATCATTGCTTTTTGATGGGGAAGCAAAAATCTGGTGATAGATTCCCTTTAATTCCAGTGTCACAAGACCAAAGATTCCCTCATCCGAGAGAATCGGGCTGATTATGCTGATCACAGTCTGATTAACCTCTGATCTAAATGTTGGCATAGTGTGTTCCCACTTTCGCATAAGAGAACAGGAGCTCACTGTGAGCAAAAGATGGAGGACAACATTTCTCAATCTCTCTGTTCTGTGAGTCCTCAGAAATCGGACTGCACTCAGCTGTCATCCGAGTGCAGTTCGGTGTTTTCCACACACCCATAGATTTCAATGGGTCAGTGGCATCTGGTATCAGAGAGAATCACAGCACGCTGGGATTTTTTCCCTCACAGATTCATTCATCGGTCTGAGTGCAATCCCATAAAATATCAGATAGAGCTCGTCCGATGTATACGGCGGTGCGAGCAAGCTCCAATGCTAAAGCTCTGTCTGTCAGAAGCTGCCAATAGAGGGCGTTTCTGTATGGGCATACCCAGAGATCTAGAAGATTAATAGCAGGAAAACACCACGTGCTCCATCTTGTCTATTATTTCCCTTTTTACATTTACAATATCACCCCCGTTTTCTCCACGTAACATTAAGAAAAGGGAATAAAAATAAAAACCCACATATGTGATATCAACATGTTCAGAAAAGTCAGAGCTATGAAAATATAAAATTAATTGACCCAATCTGTAAAAAAAAAAAGTCAAAATGGCAAAATTGCATTTTTGATCGCTGCAACTGCACAAAAACTGCATTAAGAAGCGATGGAAGCGTCATAACTACCACACAATGGTATCAATACAAAGATCAGATCACCGCACAGAACACACAAGCCCTCACACAGCTCCATCAGCCAGAAAATAACAATGGTGCGGGCATTCAGGAATGGCGACTCAAGCTTATGTTAGTTTTTTGCTCTTTTTGTCACCACTTAAATAAAGAAATACAAGTTTGATCTCGTTGTAATCGCACCGGCCTGATTGGTCCGGGCATTTGGCCGTGTATAAAGAGCGGACATCAGACCTCAGAAATTCGTTATTATCTACGTATACAGACAGCATTACCGGCACTGCTCTGAATTTCAGGATTTTTCTTATTTCGGACTTACAGAAATTGTTCTCGGATTCTCGGTCGTTAGTTTTCAGATACAAATAATCGTTAAATCCTGAGTGGGAGAAATAGAGAGGTTTCCTTATAAATCACCGGCTCTTCAGTAAGAGTGTCATCAGGAGTACATATCGCCATAGCCGTAAATATCAGGTTTTCTCATTAATGATGTATGGGGTGTGAGAATTGGGAAGTAGAGGAAGCTTGTCATAAGTAATCAGAAAGTTCTAGAGAGAGGAAATGGGAACTAATAAGGACAGAACAAGAGTAGAAGACGCGCATACTCACTCTCAGCTCCTACTATAACCCTCACTGGAGGTCTGGGCAGCAGCTGCTTATATATCCTTCATGATGTCATAATGTCCCAGCAGAGGTGGCCATTGCTGTGACCTCACAATGTTCTAGAATGTTCTTAGAACAAGCCCTGCAGCCAATGAGCTCCAATATAATCCTGTGTAATAAAGTCTATGGAGGGTTAATAAATGTGTATAATCTGATACAGTGATAGGACCCCACACATCCATGACCACATATACACAGAGGCGTCTTATCATCCAATCTTTCTCCTATACATTATACATATATGCCATATGGACAGAAGTCTAGGGAGGCAGAGTTTTACAACATCCCATTCTAAATCCATAGGCATTCATTGGGAGCTGGTCCCTTTCTTCAAGTTTGTGGAGGCGTCTGTGGGAATTTGTGCCCCTTCATTCAGTAGAGCATTAGTGACATCAGACGCTGATTCTGGATGGGTGATCCTGACTAGAGATGAGTGAACCTTTCACGGTTCGGTTCGGGACAATTCGCCGAATGTTCAGACGTTTGCCGTACGTGTTCAATGAACGTACCCGAACCCCATGAGATTCAATGGGAAGCCAAACCAAACGAATACACAACACCTTATACCACATGGATGACTATGGGATGTGTATTATATTTATTTATAAAAATGGGCTGTTCATTATACTTTATGTGTGAATATGAGGGTGCATTATACTTTATGGGTGATTATGGGGATTCATTATACTTTGTAGAGGACTATGGGGTGCATTATACTTTATTAATGACTATGAGCCGTGCATTGTACTTTATGGATGACTATCGGTTTTGCATTGAAGTTTGTGGTTGTCTATGAGGGTGAATTATACTTTATGGGTGATTATGTGCTATGCATTATACATTATGGGTGACTATAAGCTGCATTAACTTCATGGGTGTCTGTGTATTATACTTTATGGGTGACTATGGGCTTTTCATGTAATTTATGGATGACTATGGGCTATGAATTTTTCATGTTAATGCTTAAATTTGACCTAAAACTACATCAGACTTTTACTCCAGTCATATAAGTTGATAAATAAAACCAAATAAAAAAATAAGTAAAAAATATTGCATTTTGTCATTTTTAAATAAGGAAAATGATCAAACATCGATTGTCTGTGAGTGGCAAAAGTATATAAACCTTTGTTTGACTCACGTGTGCTACATTAACTGCATCTAAATGTTTCCGGTAATTGTTTATTAGTCCTGTACTTCGGCTTAGAAGAATTTGTGCCATGGGCTCATCTGGTGCTGTTGATTCTCTAAGCCATTTGTCAGGGTGAACAACATGGACTAAGTGTTGGCGCTGCAGAGCATGACTTGCCAGAAGGCATGTGGATCAGAGAGCGCAGCGGGATGGAAAGACTGACAAGTGGAGTAGGAATCACCAGAAGACTGAGCCAGAAATGTAGATATACACAGGAACATTTGATGTATCATCAATCCAGGACTTGCAGCAGGAAAATTGCTAATGGCTGAGTTGTATGCTCTAAGACAGGTGGTCAATAGTGATGAGCGAAAGTGTTCGCTACTTGAGTTTGCATCGGATGCTTGGGTACGCACTGAGTATCATGGTGCTCGAGTGACATGCTCGAGTTCCGTCCTTCGGCTGTTAGCCAAAACACATGCGGGGATTGCCTGTGTATGGCAAAGGCCAAAGGCCTTGGGTAGTGATGTCAAACGTGGTTGCCGGATAACCTCAGTAATCCTTTGCAGATTTACACAAAGGGAACCAAGCTCAGACACCTGAACAAGGACAGTTAAGGAGCATATAGTTCTTTTCTAGCTTCAAAACAGCTCCAACTCTCTATCACAATCCATGTTGGATTGTGGCAGATCTAGCACATATAACCTTTTTTTTTCCTTCAAGCCTTTGGTTTAAGGTTAGTTTTGCCCCCGGTGGCCGCTGGGGTTAGTACACTGTAGTCGCTTTAGTATGGGTTTTGCCCCGGTGGCCGCTGAGGTTACTACAACTGTGGTGGCTTTAGTGCTGGTTTTGCCCCCGGTGGCTGCTGGAGTTATTGCACGTAAATTACGCAACAGGTGTGATTACTCTGGCTCCTACCTATAAAGGAGTGTTAGGTGTTCTGAATCACTGTTGGTGATATTGTTCATTCCCCAACCAACCTTGGTGGAGAGAGGAGCTATTGAGAGCAGTGCCTTGCAGCTCAGCCAGAGCTTTGGATTAGCAGCTATTCAGGTGGAAGCTGTATCCGGGTGCCGTACTCTGTTGCTTGGAGCAATTGCAGCAGAGCAAAGCTAAGTTGTGTGTTTTCCCTGTTTTGTTGTATTTCTCTTGTGTGTATTAATACAGCGGTGGGACTAGTGTCTGCACCAACCAGCTCCCTAGAAAGGGATAGGTGCAGGGCGAGCTAGGGATTGAGGTATCCTGCTCGGCGACAGGTGAAGAGCCTGTATAGGGAACATTAGGAGTGTTCAGGGACACTGCCTCAGGGGAGTGCAGGAGGTGTCCACGTCCCCGTTCCCTATTGCAGGGCCCACCGTTGTAACTGTTTCCTCGATGTTCCCCTTGTTTGTCTTGTCATTTTAATACCATCCTGTGGGTCGCATCATACAGGACAAGTCACTTTGTGACATTATCACCAACCATTACCCATTTTTCCTTGTTGAGCCATCGACCTAATGCAGACCTTTGCCCAATTGCTGCAGACCTTCACTGATGAGCTTAGGGTGCTGCGTGGTGAGGTGGTGCAGCAACTGCAGCTGTTGGTGGGCTTTGGGGGCTTGGTTCATGGGCAGGCTCAGCCAGAACCCAAGATATCCCTCCCTGACAGGTTTTCTGGAGGGAGAGAGAATTTCTTGGTTTTTCAGCAGGCCTGTAAGTTGTACTTCAGGCTCCGCCCTCGTTCATCAGAGAGTGAGGAACAATGGGTGTGAATCATTATGTCCCTTCTTAAGGGGGATCCCCAATCCTGGGCCTTCTCCCTGCTGGTCGATTAACCATCCTTATGATCTGTGGATGAGTTCTTTGCGGCATTGGCACTAGTGTATGGGGATCCTGATGGCGTCTCCCTGGCGGAAACCTGACTCCGTAGGATTAAACAGGGAGCCCGGCTTGCTGAGGAGTACTGCTCAGAGTTCAGGAGGTGGGCCACTGACACGCAGTGGAATGACCCTGCACTTAGGAGTCATTTTGTGCAGGGCCTGTCTCCAAAGTTGCAGGATACTCTGATGCAGTACGCCACCCCAGGTCTCTGGAGGCCGCCATGTCCCTTGCCATCCGGGTGGATAGACGCCTCCGGGAGAAACATACACGAAATGTGCCCCCTGTGGTCCTCGCTAGAGAGGAGGACACACCAGTGCGGACTGAGGAACCCATGCAGCTCGGAGTAGTTGGTGCTAAAAAGGGGTTGCCTGCGGGTCGCCGTGATCTGGGGGTATGTTTTTCCTGTGGGAAGCCTGACCGTTTCATAGGAGCCTGCCCAGTGCGTGCCAAAGCTCCAGACGAACCCATACAAGTAGGAGGAACTAGTCTTCATACAGTGTTGCCTACGGTTCGTGGAGTGGTGGGGGCATGTTTTTACTGTGGTCGCTTTAGTGCTGGTTTTGCCCCCGGTGGTTGTTGGAGTTATTACACGAAAATTATGCAGCAGGTGTGATTACTCTGGCTCCTACCTATAAAGGAGAGTTAGGTGTTCTGAATCACTGTTGGGATATTGTTCATTCCCCAACCAACCTTGGTGGAGAGAGGAGCTATTGAGAGCAGTGCCTTGCAGCTCAGCCAGAGCTTTGGATTAGCAGCTATTCATGTGGAAGCTGTATCCGGGTGCCGTACTCTGTTGCTTGGAGCAATTGCAGCAGAGCAAAGCTAAGTAGTGTGTTTTCCCTATTTTGTTGTATTTCCCTTGTGTGTATTAGTACAGTGGTGGGACTAGTGTCTGCACCAACCAGCTCCCTAGAAAGGGATAGGTGCAGGGTGAGCTAGGGATGGAGGTATCCTGCTCGGCGACAGGTGAAGAGCCTGTATAGGGGACGTTAGGAGTGTTCAGGGACGCTGCCTCAGGGGAGTGCAGGAGGTGTCCAGGTGTCCTATTGCAGGGCCCACCGTTGTAACTGTTTCCCTGGTGTTTCCCTTGTTTGTCCTGTCATTTTAGTACTGTCCTGCGGGTCGCGTCACATAGGACAAGTCACTCCGTGACTCTCTCTTTTCCCATTGACTGCTTCATCTTATGGATACATGTCCTGCCCTTTTTGCAGAGAATTTGCTGGTTTAATTTGCAATTCATTGTTCCATCAATAATGGAAAGCCATCCTGGCCCAGATTCAGCAAAACAGCGCCAAACCACGCTGCCAGCACCACCGTGTTTTGCATATTTTATTTTTCCCAACGTAAAATTTCTCATTGAAACCAAAATGCTGTCATCCATCCACAAAACATTGCTCAAATAGCCGTCTGGCTTATCCAGGTGATCTTTAGTAAAGTGGAGATGAGCAGCAATGTCTTTCTCCTTGCAATCCTGCCGTGCATTGCATAGTAACATAGTATTTAAGGTTGACGGGAGACTTTAAGTCCATCTAGTTCAACCCATAGCCTAACATGTTGATCCAGAGGAAGGCAAACAAAAACATGTGGCAAACACTAAGGCTAGTTTCACACTAGCATATGGCAGAGCTGCTGAGGGATGCGGACTTCCGTGAAGCTCTGCCCACTGCCACACCTCCTCCATTCAGCTCCAGCTACGTCGTCATGCGGCCTGCGTACCCTGTCTTTAGCATTGGGTATGCAGGCCATGCCGATGTATGCAGATGCCTCCGCATGCATCGTTTTGATGGTGCAGCGACCGCAACAAAATGCAACACGTTGCGCTCGGCACAGGTTGCCACACCGTCAAAACAATGCATTCGGAGGCATCCGCATACATTGGCATGCCCTGGGTACCCAATGCTAAAGATAGGCAGGCGTATGCAGAGATGAACGAAGAAGATGCGGCAGTGGGTGGAGCTTCACGGAGGAAGTCCTCATCCCTCTGTAGCTCTGCCATACGCTAGTGTGAAATTAGCCTTAACTCCACATTGGGGGAAAAAATTCCTTCCCAACTCCACAAATGGCAATCAGACTAGATTCCTGGATCAACAGCCTATTAAGGAATCTAGTATATATATCCTGTAACATTATACTATTCAAGAAAGGCATCCAGGCCTTTCTTAATGTTAGCGAATCACTCATTACAACATCATACGGCTCTTTCATAGTCTCACTGCTCTTACAGTAAAGAAACTGCGTCTGTGATTATGCTTAAACCTTCTTTCCTGCAGACGTAGAGGATGTCCCCTTGTCCCCGTCACAAGTCTAAGAATAAAAAGATCATTAGAAAGGTCTTTGTACTGTCCCCTCATATATTTATACATTGTAATAAGATCACGCCTAAGCCTTCGTTTTTCCCAATCGAAATAACCCCAAGTGTAATAACCTGTCTTGGTATTGCAGACCCCCCCTGTTCCCTAATAACCTTAGTTGCTCTTCTCTGCACCCGCTCCAGTTCAGCTATGTCTTTCTTATACACCGGAGACCAGAACTGTACACTGTATTCTAAGTGTGGTCGTACTAGTGACTTATATAGAGGTTATTATGTTCTCCTCATGAGCATCTATGCCTCTTTTAATGCATCCCATTATTTTATTTGCCTTTGCAGTAGTTGCCTGACACTGGCCACTAAATGTGAGTTTGTCGTCTACCCATACACCCAGGTCTTTTTCATTGGCGGTTTTGCCCAGTGTTTTACAATTAAGCACATAATTATACATCGTTTTTCTTCTGCCCAAGTGCATGACTGTTGTGAATTCCCTGGCTCGGACATCTGAGCCGGAGCTTCCTCTGCTCCCTCTGGTGGTTACTGGAAGTAGTGGAGCTGGCCAGGTTGATGGTAGTTCCCCACCTGACGATGATAATTGGGAACCTGGGATTTCTAGCTGGGAGCATATAATTGAGCAGACTGCCCTTGGTGGTTGCTGGTGATTTTTTCTTCTTGTGCTTTTGGAGTTCCTCTGTCTCCTGCCTGATCTGCATGTTCAGTTAAGTGATTCTTTTGCTAATCCTTTGCATCTAGTTCGGTTGTACTTTTGTTTGCTTTCCGCCTTGCTGGTAGGGTTCAGCGTACTCCCTGCTGGGGGCAGCGCTGGGCCCCATTCCATATGTTGCAGCTTGTGTCTGTTTGTTCAGTCCCCTGTTATATTGGGGGCTATCTATTTCTTTGGGGATCTGCTCCGGGACAGTTTAGATTTCACCTTTCTGGCTTTAGGTTTAGTTAGTTCTCCGGCTGTGACGAAGCATCTAGGGCATCGTAGGAAAGCTCCACGGCTACTGCTAGTTGTGATGATAGGATCAGGGGTCTGCAATCCGCTCAGTTACCAACCCCTCTGGTTTCCTGGTAGCTTAGCCTGTTCCTGCCATTCTCCTCGGTGACCCATTCATAACACATGACCTTACGTTTATCCCCATTAAAGCTCATTTGCCATTTATCAGCCCAAACTTCTCATTTACATAAATCTTCCTGCAATATTAAATTGACCTCCTCTGTATTGATTACCCTGCAGAATTTAGTCTCATCTGCAAATATTGAAATTCTACTCTATGCCCCCTACAAGGTAATTTATAGATATGCTAAAAAGAAGCAGGCCCAATACTGACCCCTGTGATACCCCACTGCTAACCGTGACCCAGTCTGAGTGTGCTCCATTAATAACCACCCTTTGTTTCCTATTCCTGAGCCAGCTCTTAACCCACTTACACATATTTTCCCCTATCCCCATTGTTCTCATTTTATGTATCAACCTTTTGTGTGGCACCGTATGAAAAGCTTTTGAAAAGTCCTTGTACACCACTTCCACTGCATTCCCTTGGTCTATTCCGGAACTTAGTTCTTCATAGAAACTCATTAGATTAGTCTGACAGGAACGGTTCCTCATAAACCCACGTTGATATTGGGTCTTGATGTTATTCTTCTTCATATACTCCAGTATAGTGTCTCTTAGAAAACCCTCCAGGATTTTACCCGCAGTTGAGGTTAAACTTACTGGCCTTTAATTTACAAGTTCAGTTTTTGTCTCCCGTTTGAATATTGGCACCACATTTGCTATACGCCAGTCCTGTGGTACAGACCCTGTTATTATGGAATCATTAAAGACTAAAAATAATGGTCTATAACTGTACTTAATTCCTGCAGTACTCGGAGGTGTATCCCATCCGGGCCCGGGGATTTGTTAATTTTAGTGACTTTTAGACTTCGCTGTGCTTCCTGCTGGGTTAAGCAGGTGACATTTAATTGTGATTTTTTGCTATCATTGATCATGTTATCCGTCATGGGATTTTCTTGTGTAAATACTGTAGAAAAAAAGTCGTTTGGCATATTGACTTTTTCCTCATCCTCATCCACCATTTCACCCAGACTATTTCTGAGGACCAACACTATCATTTTTTAGTTTCTTACTTTTTATGTAATTAAAGAATATTTTGGGATTATTTTTACATTCTCTGGCAATGAGTCTCTCTGTCTCAGTCTTTGCTACATTGATTTGCTTTTTACAGAATTTATTTAATTTTCTGTATTTATTTAATGCCTGATCACTACCTACTTGCTTTAATTCTCTAAATGCTTTCTTTTTGTCACTTATTGCGCCCCTTACAGCTCTATTAAGCCATAGTGGTTTCCTCCTATTTCTAGCATGTTTATTCCCATATGGTATATATTGTGCACAGATCCTATTCAGGATGCTAATATACGTCTCCCATTTTCTTTGTGTATTTTTATGTCTCAGGTAGTGTTGAGCATTCCGATACCGCAAGTATCGGGTATCGGCCGATACTTGCTGTATCGGAATTCCGATACCGACTTCCGATATTTTTTCAATATCGGAATTCGGCATCGGAATCGGAAGTTCAGTTGATTGACGGCCTGACGTCATCATGATGCGCGGTGTGTGCGCATCATGATGCGCCGTCATTTCGGGCCTTCCGGGGGTCTCTGCCGGCCTGCCGGGGGGCTGTGCCGGCCTGCCGGGGGGCTGTGTGGACTGCCCGGGGTCTGTACCGGCCTGCCGGGGGGCTGTGCCGGCCTGCCGGTGGTCTGTGCACCCTGTGGGGGTCTGTACCGGCCTGCCGGGGGGCTGTGCCGGCCTGCCGGGGGGCTGTGCAAGCATCGTCCGATGGGACTACAAGTCCCATCGGGCGATGCCTGCTACCATGACAGTGATTGACACATTAGCCAATGATGGGACAGTAGTAGTCCCATCATCCGGCTAATGTGTTAAATGTTAAAAAAAAAAAAAAAAAAAAAAAAATACTACATGCTACATACATACTACATGCATGCTACATATATACTACATACATACTACATACATGCTACATACATACTGCATGCTACATACATACTACATACATACTACATACATACTACATATATACTACATACATACTACATACATGCTACATACATACTGCATGCTACATACATACTACATACATACTACATGCATGCTACATACATACTACATATATACTACATACATACTACATACATACTGCATGCTACATACATACTACATACATACTACATATATACTACATACATACTACATACATACTGCATGCTACATATATACTACATGCTACATACATACTACATATATACTACATGCATGCTACATACATACTACATACTACATATATACTACATACATACTACATATATACTACATACATACTGCATGCTACATACATGCTACATACATACTACATACATACTACATACATACTACATGCATGCTACATGCATGCTACATGCATGCTACATGCATGCTACATACATACCACATACATACTACATGCTACATACATACCACATATATACTACATACATACAATACATTCATACAATACATACATAGACATACAGTACATATAACATAGAGTAACATACTTACCAATACTTGTCACATTGTTCCCCGAAGCCATTGTCTATTCCGGGATAAATATTAACATAACAAACCACAAAAATACTCACCCACGATCCGAAGCAGTCCACGAGTGTGTCCCACGACGATCTTGGGTAGAGAACTGCAGCATCAGATGATGCTGCCGTTCTCTACGGGCTGTAGGAATCCAATGACGGAAGGTAGGTATCCTTCCGCACTGTATTCCTCCGCCACTTAAAAAAAAAAAGTCCCTAGTCTCACTTTATGCCATTGCTGTGTGGGAATTTCCCACACAGCAATGGCATAAAGTGAGACTAGGGACTTTTTTTTTTTTAAGTGGCGGAGGAATACAGTGCGGAAGGATACCTACCTTCCGTCATTGGATTCCTGCAGCCCGTAGAGAACGGCAGCATAATCTGATGCTGCAGTTCTCTACCCAAGATCGTCGTGGGACACACTCGTGGACTGCTTCGGATCGTGGGTGAGTATTTTTGTGGTTTGTTATGTTAATATTTATCCCGGAATAGACAATGGCTTCGGGGAACAATGTGACAAGTATTGGTAAGTATGTTACTCTATGTTATATGTACTGTATGTCTATGTATGTATTGTATGAATGTATTGTATGTATGTAGTATATATGTGGTATGTATGTAGCATGTAGTATGTATGTGGTATGTATGTAGCATGCATGTAGTATGTATGTAGCATGCATGTAGTATGTATGTAGTATGTATGTAGTATGTATGTAGTATATATGTAGTATGTAGTATGAATGTAGTATATATGTAGTATGTATGTAGCATGTAGTATGTAGCATGCATGTAGTATATATGTAGTATGTATGTAGTATGTATGTAGCATGCATGTAGTATATATGTAGTATGTAGCATGTAGTATGTATGTAGCATGCATGTAGTATGTAGCATGTAGTATGTATGTAGCATGCATGTAGTATATATGTAGTATGTATGTAGTATGTATGTAGCATGCATGTAGTATGTATGTAGCATGTAGTATGTAGCATGCATGTAGTATATATGTAGTATGTAGCATGTAGTATGTATGTAGCATGCATGTAGTATGTAGCATGTAGTATGTATGTAGCATGCATGTAGTATATATGTAGTATGTATGTAGTATGTATGTAGCATGCATGTAGTATGTATGTAGCATGTAGTATGTAGCATGCATGTAGTATATATGTAGTATGTAGCATGTAGTATGTATGTAGCATGCATGTAGTATATATGTGTTATGTATGTAGCATGTAGCATGCATGTAGTATGTATGTAGTATATATGTGGTATGTATGTAGCATGCAGTATGTATGTAGCATGCATGTAGTATATATGTAGTATGTATGTTGCATGTAGTATTTATGTAGTATGAATGTAGCATGTATGTAGTATGTAGTATGAATGTAGCATGTATGTAGTATGCATGTTGTATGTATGTAGCATGTAATTTTTTTTTTTTTTTTTTTTTTTACATTTAACACATTAGCCGGATGATGGGACTACTACTGTCCCATCATTGGCTAATGTGTCAATCACTGTCATGGTAGCAGGCATCGCCCGATGGGACTTGTAGTCCCATCGGACGATGCCTGCACAGACCCCCGGAGCCTGCACAGCCCCCCGGCAGGCCGGCACAGCCCCCCGGAGCCTGCACAGCCCCCCGGCAGGCCGGCACAGCCCCCCGGAGCCTGCACAGCCCCCCGGCAGGCCGGCACAGCCCCCTGGCAGGCCGGCACAGCCCCCCGGAGCCTGCACAGACCACCGGCAGGCCGGCACAGACCACCGGAGCCTGCACAGACCCCCTGGCAGGCCGGCACAGCCCCCCGAAAGGCCCGTACAGACCCCAGAGAGGCTGTACAAGGGCAGGAAAGGGTTTTTCTTATTCCGATACCGGAAGTCCCATAGACTTGAATGGGACTTCCGGTATCGGAATCGGCGATACCGATACTTTTTTTAAAGATCGGCCGATACCATCCGATACGATACTTTGAAGTATCGGACGGTATCGCTCAACTCTAGTCTCAGGATATCGTCCCAGTTAATTGCACCAAGATCATCTCTCATCCGTTGGAAATTTGCTTTCCTGAAGTTTAGTGTCCTTGTAACCCCTCTACTACACATCTTATTAAAGGACACATGAAAACTTATTATTTTGTGATCACTATTACCCAAGTGACCCCCAACACTTATATTTTATATGCGGTCTGGCCTATTAGTTAATATCCGGTGTAGCAGTGACCCTCCCTCTTGTTGGGTCCTGAACTAGCTGTGAAAGGTAATTGTCTCTCATAGTTGTCAAAAACCTGTTACCTTTGCCGGAACTGCAGGTTTCGGTTCCCAATGTATTTCAGGGGAGTTGAAGTCCTCCATAATAATCACTTCACCTTGAGTCGCAGCTTCATATATTTGCTTTACGAGGATATTCTCCGTTGCTTTCATTATTTTTGGAGACTTATAACAAACCCCTATCAATAATTTATTATTTTCCCCCTTCCCTTATCTCCACTCACAGGGACTCTACATTCTCTACATTGTTGTTCAGTGTCTTGATAGTAATCATGATTATTAACAATAGCTAATGTGATAGAAGCCTTTCGTTGCTTAGAGGATACCATAGGTTCCTTCGTGACCTCTCTGACTATTATATGTCTTGCTCTGGGCGTGATCTTTGTGGGTAGATCTCTCTTGTGGTAATAACTTCTCAATTTTTACACAATCTGACTGGATTGCAGGAGTGTGGACTCTTTTCCGATAGTTTTGTAACCTTTTCAGCCTGATGTGCATCAACGTTTTTTCTTCTGAGGCTCCCAGAAATGTTTTTTGATCATTCCATGATACACGTCTACAAATATGTCTTAGACTTTGATAGACACATGTTCTTGAAATAAAACTGGTTCCACGCTCACACCTGATTGTCATTTCATTGGTTTAACAATACCAGAATGTAATTTTACATTATATTTATCCACTTATCCTGAGAAGTTGCGCTGTCAATCTCTGACAGCGGGATTTAACTTGTGCAGACCGGATGTGCGTCACTAACGCCGCCCATCGGCGAAGGTCACATGATCGTGGGGCACTGATGGATTGGTATGACAGCCGGGGGTCTACAGAAGACCTCCGTCCTTGTCATTGCAGATCTCCTATGGATGCCTGCACGTGGCCGGCATTCATATTAGATGATTTCTGCTGAAATCCTGCTTAGTGAAGCACAAGTGATCGGAAGATCGCAACTTCAAGTCTCCTAAGGAGACGATGGAAGCAAGTAAAAATATATATATATACTGTATATGTTAATAAAATATAAACTTCAAGTTACCCCTCTTTTGCCCCAGTCAATATAAAATAATGGAAAAAAATATACGTTTCGTATCGTTGCGTTCAGAAATGCCCGATTTATCAAAATATAAAGTAAATTAGTTCAATCAGTTAACGGTGTAACGAGAAAAAAAAATCAAAACCCCACAATTATGTTTTTTTTTGGTATCCGCAAAATTGCAATAAAATGTGATCAAAACATCATCTCTACCCTAAAATGGTATCAATAAAAAAAGTCAGCATGGTGCACAAAAAATCCTGATCCTGAAAAATGGAGATGCTAGGGGTCTCTTAAAATGGCATCATTTTTTTGTTACAAACTTTGGAATTTTTTTTCACCACTTAAATTAAAAAGAACCTTTACATGTTTGATACCTCCGAACTCATAATGACCTGGCAGGTCAATTTTAACATTTAGCAAACATGGTAAATTTAAAAAAAAAAAAAAATTTGTGGAATTGAACTTATTTTTGCAATTTTACCGCACTTGGAATTTTTTCCCATTTTCCAGTACTCTATATGTTAAAATAAGCAATGGTTTTCAAAACTACAACTCGTCCTGCAAAAATTAAGCACTCACGTGGCCATATTGACGGAAAAATAAAAAAATTATGGCTGTGGGCCAAAAAAGGAGCAAAAAACGAAAAAGCAAACATGGAAAATCACAAGGTCGTGAAGGAATTAAAGGGAGTGTGTCAACCCATACTGACAGTATAAACTAAGCACATAGTCATGCACCTCTAGGCCCAGATTCATCAAAGCGATTTATGCCAGAATTTTGCCATAAAATGCTTTGAAAATTTTCAAAATTCTTGCAACTTTTTGCGTTTTCATGCTAATTTCACCCAGCACCACCAAAATAATGAGCAGACACCCAGCTCTAATTCATGACGAGTTGTGGTGTACCTTACGCCAGAAATATTACTTCTGTCCCTGACTAGATTAGGATTTGTGGCGTGGTGCACAGGGGCGCACACCTCTTTTCAGACGTGTCTGAGGCAGTGAATGGAGGCAGCATTTGGAATATTAAGGGCTCATACCCATTTACGAGTAAAAAAAACAGTACAATTTCAGGACCAAAAAAAGGTCCGAGTGCTATGCAAGTATCATGCGAGTGTAATGCGATTTCCGTGCGATTTTTCCATATGACATCCGTATTACATGTGTATGGAATCTGTATGTAATGCGATTTTAACATGAGGTTTTACATAGACCAGTTCTCTCCATGTAAAAACTCATGTTAAGATAGCATTGCAAACTAAAACTGTTCACATCATTTTTAAAAAAATAATTCAAAACACACACAAATATCTTGTAACTCGGCGGCGTTACGAAGAGGACACCAGCGGCTGTGTGTGAACAGCAGCCGGTGGTGTCGGTGATCGGTGACAGCAGGAGCTGTGGTGGTGCCAGCAAGGACTTGTGTGGTATCGTAAGAGACACAAACTGTGTGGTGTGAACTGTGGTCTGAGAAGACCCGTGTAATGGACATGGGGAGATCCCGAAAGGGGGTGGAATCCCAGAAGGGGGCGGTGACCCAAATAGGGGTGGTAGCCCAAAAGGGGGTGGAGTCCCAAATTGGGGTGGTAACCCAAAAGGGGTGGAGTCCCAGAGGGGGGCGGTGACCCTAATCGGGGTGGTGGTCCAGAAAGGGGCCGAGTTTGGAAAAATGGCAGCACTGGTTGGCTCAGTGGGTATGTCTGGGAAACCGCAGTGTTCGTGTATGTCGTTTCCAGAATGTGGGTTGTACTTTCCGGAGCATGACGGACCGCAAGTGTGTACCAAGATGCTGCATCGGGAAGGAATCTCGGGACGGTAGGACTCAGAGTCAGGTGACTCTGGTAGGAACTCCTCTCACTTTCTGTCTGACCAAGAAAATGGCCCAGGTTCGCTGTAAATATGTGGTCACTGTGAACTATGTGCTAGACAGAGTGGTGTTTGAGAGGCCAGGAGGCAGTGAGTGCCAAGGTGGCTGAATACCACCAGACTTAGTGTATACTGTTATGAATGGGTCACCGAGGAGGAAAAAACAAAACCAGCTAAGTCACAGAAAACCAGAGAGGTTGGTAACTATGCAGATTGCAGATCCCTGATCTTACCACACAACTAGCAGTAGCCGTGGAGCGTGCCTACGATGTTCCTAGATGCCTCGTCACGGCCGGAGGACTACATAAGCCTAAAGCAAGAAAAGGGAAAACTAACTGCCCCAGAGCAAACCCCAAAGGAATAGATAGCCCCCACACATGTATTGATGGTGAAATACGATGAAGGCACAAACACAGGCAGGAAAATAGGCTGACCAAATGATGGGGCCCAAACTAACTAGACAGGAAAGGAAAGGAAAGACACTGTCTGCAACCTGCAAAAAACCCTGCAAAAATAATGTCCAACACTTCTGATAGCAAAATTAACCCTTAAGTCACTAGACTTCTCCCACTATATCAGCACTCTGAAATATTCTGAGACAGAGCAAAAAGAGACCAAACTAGTAAGGGACAAAAAGCCAATTGGCAAAATACTGATAAATAAGAGTGGAAATTCAGCACAGACCCCAGCCGGGACTGGCTGACCACTCAAAAAACTGAACAGACCAACAAAATCAAGTGTGAACATTCGCAGAAAATCTTAGCTTTAGATGATTGGAACAGAGCTGAAAACCAAGAGCTGACAAGCCAGAAGGAATCACCAGCAACTGAATTGGGCGTCAGCAGTCTTAAATCCAATCTGAGAATCCCGAGGTCCAATCGTCATCCTCATTCTCAGGTGGCAGACCTCCACCGATCAAACCAGCCTCACCACCTCCTGTCACCACCAGAGTGAGTCTGGAAGGGGAACTCACAACTGGTGAACCAGAGAATGAACTCACAACAGTATACCTTGGAGAGGGGCCGGGACTTTGTCATGTTTGAGGATGTATGGCAATAGGATGGAGACGTTTCTACTGTGGGGCTAGTAGACACTGAGATGCTGACGCCTCCTAAAGTGGACAGGTCAGATGTAGAAGTGACCGGAGGAAGGGGTACATCTGCCCAACTTATGGACCTGACATCTCGTGACATGACGGATGGTGGGTTGGGAGATGAGACGACTGGACTAGACACATGGGTGGACGGTAACTGGAGGGTTCACTCGACTGACCCAGTGGTACCCTTTGACGATATAATTAAAGAAGTAGTGGTGCGACACGTGCTGGCCAAAAGAGAACAAGATCATGAGATACAGTTGATAAAAGAGACAGTGGAGGAACATCTCGAACAAGAAAAATTCCTGAGACAAATGGCCCAGCACAGGGTCGAGGAGCTCAAAAAAAGTCTTGGAGCTCAGAGGTCACCTGTCCACCTGGCAAATTGTGAATAAGTGCCTTCAGGAAGAGATGGAGAAACTCAGAGAAGTAGTAGAAGGTCTTCTGCGGGAGAAGAGCTTGGATGGAGATGTACAGCGGCCGGGTCCAAGTGATAACAAGACGGAACTGCCGGTACCCATCTTGGCAAAGGGTCGCGAAGAGATAAAATCTCCTGAAGTTGGTGAGCAAAGAGCTGAAGAAGACAGTCACCCGGTCTGGTCAACTTTAGTGAGGGAAGTGTCCGTGGTAAATCCAGAGTCTTCTGTCCAGGAAGAGAGCAAGACCACGACCTTCAAATCAGGGATCAAGGTACCCGAAGACAGGCAAGAAGCCTGTGCGGAGTAAGGTGTACATGAGGCTTTCAAAGAGGCGGTCAAAGCGTGTGAGGTGCACTGGACACCTGAGACTCGGCAGTTGGTGATAATATCAGCCAGATCAAACCGAGTCGCTGTCCTGAAAGAAATGCACTTGCAATGTCTCCACGACAAACAGCTAGTCAGGTGGTTTAATACGAAAGCTGCTCGATGCCTAGAGTTAGCAAGGGAGGCTATGGATTGGCTGGGTTTGTAGAATGATGTGGTTGCGGTACCCAAAGGTCTGATTGGGAGAATCATTTGGAGATCCAGGAAGGTAATGCAAGACCTTGTAAATATCTCGGGTGTGGTGAGGGTGAGGATCCCTCCTGATGATGAAGACCAGGTATCCAGTGAAGTGGATAGGATTCCCATCATGGTGGTTGACTCCGTGGAAAGCCTCAGAGACTTTCGGATGCTCTTGGAGTATCGAGTGGGGTACCTACAAGAGATTGAGCTATTGAGGCTGGATCGTCGCCGAATCAATAAAGAGATGCGGAACACAAGGTGGCGGCCACCTTCAACCCAAGATGTAAGGACCCGAAGGGTTCCTCTAAGTAGTGACATGGCAGGTGGCCGAAGAATGTCAGCGAGTGGCAGTTCGATAGGCCGTGCGAGGCTGAGAGACATTAGTTCCTGTGAGAGGCTGAATGGGTCAGACTCAGGCCAGACAGTAGGCCCGATTAAGATTGATGACCGTACCAACTGGGAGAGCCAGTCAGTGGGAGAAAGGTCAGATGACAAAGCGCACTGTAGGAGGGTGGTGACTAAACAGTGTCTGAGGACTCAGACAGACTGTGACTGGAGGGCCAAGGATCAAGGCCAATATGCTGACCGCTGGGGGCGGGGGAGGCCTAACGCAGAGATGAGGCCGTATGACAGATGGAGATGGTTCTCTCGACCTGGGGGGCAAGGTGTAGTGAGTGCCCGGTCTCGAGTCCCTGGGGTGATGCTGCGTGTTCAACCCCACAGGTTTGAACAAAGGGGGAAGGTATGTGGTGTAATGACCACTGTGTCCGCAAGGGGGCGCTGTGTGGATGTCCCAAGAGAGAGGATGAGTGGCAGAATATGGAAGGAACGTTATGTAACTCAAGGTGGGTGGACTTGAGATGGAGACTGAGGTGTGTATTGAGCAGCAGTGATACGGCTGAGGTGCTCTGTCAATGTGTCAGGGAGAAGTCTCCAGGTATGAGTGTGCCAAGCAGTAATCAAAGCAAAAGGTGGCTACTTTGAAAAACCTAGAATATAAGACATATTTTCAGTTGTTTCACACTTTTTTGTTAATTACAGTATATAATTCCACATGTGTTATTTCATTGTTTTGATGCCTTCAGAGTGAATCTACAATTTTCATAGTCATGAAAATAAAGAAAACTCTGAATGAGAAGGTGTGTCCAAACTTTTGGTCTGTACTGTATATATCATATATATATTATATGTTATATATAATACCTATTATGTATATATTATATATATGTGTGTCACTGACATGTGTGTATATATACAGTATACATTATGTGTGTTCTCCATGTGCATATATCTAGTGTTTTGTGATCTGTCAGTGTGATTTGACAAATGCCGACAAATGAATTATCACCTAATCTACTATGTATCTGTCTATGAAATATAAAGATATGTGTGTATATATATATATATATATGTGTCTCACTGATATATATATATAATATACACAGTATATATATTCACCTATTCTATGTGTATACATGTGTTATATCTTTTGTATTCTAACATGTCAGTGTGATTTTACTGTATAGCCGCATATGAATTACTGGCTTTTCTCCTATCTATCTAATATAAATACATATAAATGTGTTTGTGTCACTGACATGTATATATCTATGTATTCTATGTGTATGTATCTATTCTCTTTATTCATTTCTGAGCTATCAGTGTGATTATACAGTAGCCACATATGAATTGCCAGCTTTTCAAAGGACACCGGTGCGTATAAATCGGACAGCACTCGCATGGTCCAAGTGCTGTCCGATTTTATTCTCGCCCCCTTTGACCTGTATTAGCGATTTTCAGCCGAAAATCGCAGCAAGTCGCAGCATGCTGTGATTTTTTTCTCAGTTCAATTTCGGATGTGAAAAAAAAAAACAAGTGAGATGTCACCTATTGAATAACTTTCGATTTTTAATCGGATTGCACTCGTCCGTTTTTCTCTCCAGTGAGTATGAGCCCTAAAGGTGTAATTTTTATAGGAGCCATTTCCCCTGCATGTCTGAGTGCTTAGTTTGTACTTTCACATCCACAGGATATTGCATGCAATGCTGCTGTCTGTCAGTCCACAGTCTAGTACAAACATGGATGCCTGCAGTTTAGCCCACAAATATTATAAAGAAGTCAATACTAGTGATAAGTGAGCAGTAAAATGCTCAATCGCTCGGTACTCTAATCGAGCAACTCTGATGCCCGGACTGGCTCGACTCAAGTATGAGTATAATGGAAGTCAATGAGAAACTCAAGCATTTTTCCAGAAGACCCTACCCGGAGGGGTGGTGGTGGGGGAAAGGGTAAGGAAAATCACTAAAATGTATGGAAACAGCTCTCAAATGGAATGGGAGCAGCATGGGGAAGACCCATGGAAGCATCTCTGACTCCCAGGTCGCTGCTGGGAACAATGTTGTCAGAGTATTACGGCACTTTTTCAGACTGACAATAAATCGTACAAAACTGAAGAGAAAATGGATTTTACAGGAAAAAATGTCAGAAAACATAATTTCCTGTATAATGACTCATATATAAGGCAACATTTTAAAAAGAGAAAAAAAAAGGCCTTCTCCACCCCTTAATGGCCAGGCAGACTCTCACCATATTTCCCCATCACATATGACCACAGTAGATGACCTGGTAGAGAGGGAAATAAAACTACACCCACCTGTAATCACCAATAAATGTAATTCTAACATCTTGCTACCTTATTTGGGCATGTGGTCTGTGTGACAGTCAGACAAATCCTGTGTAATTTATGAAGAAGGGACTCTAAAACTCAAAAAGCCTATGCGGGCAATGTCGGACCTACCAAAAATTAGAAGAGGGACTACAGTACACCCTGTATTAGACATAAAGGAGGGCCTTAAACATATTCTTTTAAAATTTTTAGGTTGTGGGACTCCTAAACTGGTAAAACCTATGTACTGAGTGCACGTGCTGCCAAAAATTAGAAAAAGGGACTGCAAAACACTATTGAAGACAAAAATTTTGAATGAGTGCCGCATGACGACCTTCTAAAAATTTGAAGACAGTGACTCACAGTGACCATCTAAAAATTTGGAGTCAGGGCTTCATGATAACCCTACTCAGTCTCAAGCTGTCAAGAGCTTACAAGTCAACACAAACCTAATAGTCTGACAATAGTCCGAAAATGCGCTCCCCAAAACCCATAAAGGTATATTTCCCCCTCCTCTACGCTACGCCCTATCATCTCAGGCATAGGTGGTCTTAACGAGAATTTAAGTCAGAGGTTCGATGAGCACCACTTAATTGGCAGGACCCCTGGATATCTTAAAGATACCACTACAGTTCTGCTGTTCTTTGCCACATTTGAATGGAATGATAATTTCTGCTTTGTTACCAGTGATGTCACCAATTTATATTCTACCATCCCTCACCCTTTAGCCCTAATTGCTATTAAACACCACCTGGACGTGTACAGTGCATACTCTGTTCCCCTAAAATCATTTATTTTGGCAGCTTTGAATTATTTTCTTCAGCACAATGTTTTCAGCTTCAATGACAAGTTTTATTTGCAGGTATTAGGTGCCCCGATGGGTTCTAAATTCTCCCCCTCCGTAGCAATCCTTTACATGTCCTGGTGGGAAGAAAAATCTATTTTTACTGTCAGCAATACCTTTTTACCACATATAAAATGGTTTGTTAGATATGTGGACAATTTGTTGTTAGTTTGAGAAGGCTCCTCTAATACATTTGAGGGATTCCTTTCAATCACCAACATTAAGGCTGGAGTCACACTAACCTGCGCAAAATACGGTCAGTATTTTACATGCGTAATACGGATGACAGACCCCTAAACAGTGCTCCGTATGTCATCCGTAATCAAGGTGCAGTCGCGTATTTTGCGCATGTAAGCATCCGTATGTAATCCGTATGGCATCCGTATGTCGAGATTTTCTCGCAGGCTTGCAAAATGGACATATAATGGAGCCCTATGACAGGGTTTATAACACAAACCAAAGAATAGATATAGACACATAGAATACATATATATATATGTATTCTATGTGTATATATCTATTCTTTCGTTTCTTTATTAAACCTGTCAGTGTGAGTTTACTGTATAGCACACTGAATTGCTGGCTTTGCTAAAAGACACCGGGTGCGTATTTCTCGCAAGTCACATGTGTGGTCCGTGTGTAATCCGTATTTTTTGCGCACCCATAGACTTGCATTGGCGTACTACGGCCGTAGTACGCTGACAATCGCAGCATGCTGCGATTGGCACGGACCGTAGAATACGGATGAGAAATATACGGCTGGTGCAAGGGACCCCATAGAGAATCATTTGTCCGTGTGTAATGTGTGCTTTTAGCGCCTCTCACTCGGCCGTATTCCTCGCCAGTGTGACCCCGGCCTAACAGAAATAAACACGTGCAATAGATCGCTCTTTTTGCATTGAAGAACTGAAGTAAATGAACTTTTTGATGATATTCTAATTTTGTGAGAAGCGCCTGTACATAGAGGGGATAAAGATCAGTTTTTATTATCTGACGTCTGGAGTGCGGCCATCTCTTACCGTATATCACTATAAATAAATGTATCCATATCAATCTCTATTCATATGTTACATTTATATGTAAAACAACAAGTGCATACATGTGTCATATATTATACAGACTGGAGCCAATCCATCAGCAGGATCTAGTGTAAGGCTATGTGCACACATGGAGAAATGCTGTGGAAATGTCCGCAGCTCCCGCCACGGGTAAAACGCATGCGAATTCGCATGCATTTTTCCTGCGGAAAACAAGCGTTTTTCAAGCGGTTTTTCACTTGCAGAATGCTTGCGTATTCCAAGCGATTTTAAGCATCGCTTGGAAATGTGATTGACAGGTTGGTCACACACAAGCATAGTGCTTGACAAGTGCGACCAACTTTTTAGTATTGATGCTGCCTATAATAATAAATATATTGTTATTCTCACCTTCCGACGACCCCCGATCTGCTCTGCGGCGCTCCCGCCATCTTCTGGTCCCAGTAATGCTTTGCGCGAAGGACCTGAGATGACGTCACGCTCGCGAGAGCACAATGTCATCAGCGGTTATTCGCGCAAAGCATTACTGGGACCGGAAGATGCCTGGTGCGTGGTGAAAGGCGTGAAGGACTCCGGGGGCCGTCAGAGGGTAACTATATCACTATTTTTTATTCCTATTCTATTTTTTACAGGAATCTGGTACCCAGGGCATGGAGGAGAGTTTCCTCTCCTCCAGACCCTGGCTACCATCCGCACATTGAGCCCTCATTTTGCGCATGGTGGGCATTACCACATGCGTAAAGTGAGTATTTCAATGCAGTCCTATGGGTGTGGCATCGCCGCGATTCCGCAAAAAGAATGAGCATGCTGCGGATTTTTCCGCTATGCGATTCCGCAGCGGAAAAATCCGCAGCATTAGCACAGTATTGCAGAATCCCATAGGATTGCATGGGATGCATTTTTTTGCCTTTTCGTGTCAATTCCGCAGCGGAAAAACGCTGCAAAAAAACGCAACATGTGCACACACCCTAAATCTTGCAGACTTCTTCGGCCACTATTCAGACTCCAGCATCTTGGATGCACAGTATGTGGCACTTAATACAAGGGTGACTATTTCTGACCGGCTGAATAACCTTCCATGACCCTGATCCGATTCCCATGGAGTCCTGTGACTCTTCTTATTCAGCTCTACATTACACCATTACATATGATGTTGGTTGCGCAGTGATTTTGGCCATGGTGCAGGTCGTGCAGCAGAATCATTGTAAGATGCTGCTACATGACATAACAGCAAAAATAAAGTGAGTAGGGTCACATTACGTCTCCTTATGTACCGCAATAAGCAGAGTAAAAAAACATCAAAACTTGTGACGTCACCGCAGAGGTCGTAATGTGACCCTACTCCCCGGCATCATGCTACCATGTAGCAGCGGCACAGAATAGAGTTTGACAGCTTGACCTATGTTGTGACCAAACATCGTGTAGCCCCAGCATAGGTTAGATTGTGTAGGTTAATGTCACTGCCATGCCACGTCTGTCCTTGGCATGCCAACTCAGCTGCTGGCCTCTGATTGGCCAGCGTTGTGTAATACAGTGCAGGGACCCAGCGCGTCTCTGCGCCGCAACACACTTCAGCTGATTGTGGGTCCTTAGGTGCACATCCAAGTGAAGTAAGCACTGGCGTCAGCAAGAGCCTAGTCGCATTTTCTGCCCCCGCAAATGTTACTCCTCTGGGTAATGTAGGGGACACGTGATGACTATCACCATTGTGTATGGGTTGTGAGGTGTAGTGATCAGTGCTGTAATGCTACAGGTAAAAGCACATGATGACTGGTCAGTCACCTCCAATGCTGGAATGAATGAGGTCAGTGCTGGGGCAAATTACTAACAGATAATTCTGTGTATTGGGAGACAGAAGGCCGCACTGGACAACAGAGCCTGGTAGTGCTGGCTCTGGAGGTGAGGATTAAAAAAAAGCACTGGGAGTTCTCCAGTCTGGAGAGCAGCATGTGAAGGGGGTAGGAAATGAAGTGAAATCAAAGCGGAACGAAAGGTAAAGATTAAAAACAATTTATTGGGATGTCGTACAAAATTATCATAAAAAAAAAAAATTGGTTGACAACCTTTTGTAGATGGTAACGGGATGTTTCTGCTGCCGGATGGTAATGGCATGTATGCTGCTGGATAGTATCGGCATGTCTCTGCTGCCGGATGGTAGAGGCATGTCTCTGCTGCAGAATAGTAGCTGCATGTCTCTACTGCCGGATATTAGCTGCATGTCTCTGCTGCTTATGGTAGCGGCATGTCTCTACTGCCGGATGGTAGCTGCCTGTCTCAGCTGCCTGATGATAGCGGCGTGTCTCTTCTGCCGGATGGTAGAGGCATGTCTCTGCTGCTTATGGTAGCAGCATGTTTCAGCTGCCAGACGGTAGCTTCATGTCTCTGCTGCCAGACGGTAGCGGCGTATCTCTTCTGCCGGATCGTAGCGGCATGTCTCTGCTGCTTATGGTAGCAGCATGTCTCAGCTGTGAGACGGTAGCTGCATGTATCTTCTGCCGGATGGTAGTGGCTTGTTTTTGCTTCTGAAAGGGAGCAATATGGATCTGCTGACGGATAGTTGCGGCATGTATCTGCTGTCTGATTGTATCAGCACGTCTCTGTTGCTAAATAGTAGCGGCTTGTTTCTGTTGCCGGATGGTAGAGGCACGTTTCTGCTGATGGATGGTGGCGGCATGTCTTGTCTACTAGATGGTAACGGCATGTCTCTGCTGCCGATTGCTAGCGGCATGTCTTTGCTGCCTGATGGTAGTTGCATGTCTCTGGTGCCCATTGGTCGTTGCACATTTTTGCTAGCAAAAGGTAGCAGTTTGGATCTGCTGACTGATAGAAGTGGCATGTTTCTGCTGCCGGATGGTAGCAGCATGTTTCTGTTGCTGATTGGCAGTGGAGTGTCTCTGCTGCTGGATGTTTGCAGCATGTCTCTGCTGCCGGATGTTTGCGGCATGTCTCTGCTGCCGGATGGTAGCGGCATGTCGCTGCTGCCGGATGGTAGTGGCACGTCTCTGGTGCCGGGTGGTAGCAGCGTGTCTCTGCTGCCGGATAGTAGTGGCGTGTCAATGCTGCCGGATGGTAGCGGCGTGTCTCTGCTGCCGGACGGTAGCGGGATGTTTCTGCTGCCTGATGATACCGGCATGTTTTTGCTGCTAAAAGGTAGCTGTATGGATCTGCTGACGGATAGAAGCGGCAATTTTCTGCTGCCCGATGGTAGTGGCATGTTTCTGGTGACTGATGGTAGCTGCGTGTCTGTGCTGCCGGGTGGTATCGGCATGTCTCTGCTGCCGGATGGTAGCGGCGTGTCTCTGCTGCCGGATGGTAACAGGGTGTTTCTGCTGCCGGATGGTAGCGGCACGTTTTTGCTGCTAAAAGGTAGCAGTATGGATCTGCTGATGGATAGTAGAGGCAAGTTTCTGCTGCCGGATGGTAGCGGCATGTTTCTGTTGCCGATTGGTTGTGGAATGTCTCTGCTGCCGGATGTTTGCGGCATGTCTCTGCTGCCGGATGGTAGCGGCTTGTTTCTGCTGCCGGATGGTAGCGGCGCGTTTCTGCTGCCGGATGGTAGCGGCGCGTTTCTGCTGCCGGATGGTAGCGGCGCGTCTCTGCTGCCGGATGGTAGCGGCGCGTCTCTGCTGCCGGATGGTAGCGGCGCGTCTCTGCTGCCGGATGGTAGCGGCGCGTCTCTGCTGCCGGATGGTAGCGGCGCGTCTCTGCTGCCGGATGGTAGCGGCATGTTTTTGCTGCTAAAAGGTATCAGTATGGATCTGCTGATGGATAGAAGCGGCAATTTTCTGCTGCCGGATGTTAGTGGCGTGTCCTTGCTACCTGACAGTAGTGGCATGTCTCTGCTGCCCGATGGTAGTAGTGGTAGTAGCGTGTCTCTGCTACCGGATGGTAGCGTCATATCGCTGCTACCTGACAGCAGTGGCGTGTCTCTGCTTCCTGACGGTAGTGGCATGTCTCTGCTACCTGACGGTAGTGGCATGTCTCTGCTGCCGGATGGTAGCGGCATGTTTTTACTGCCGGATGGTAGCGGCGTTTCTCTGCTGCTGGATCTTAGCGGCATGTTTCTGCTGATGGATGGTAGTGGCGTGTCTCTGCTGCCGGATGGTAGCGGCATATTTTTGCTGCTAAAAGGTAGCAGTATGGATTTGCTGATGGATAGAAGCGGCAATTTTCTGCTGCCGGATGTTAGTGGCGTGTCCTTGCTACCTGACAGTAGTGGCATGTCTCTGCTGCCCGATGGTAGTAGCGTGTCTCTGCTACCGGATGGTAGCGTCATATCGCTGCTACCTGACAGTAGTGGCGTGTCTCTGCTTCCTGACGGTAGTGGCATGTCTCTGCTACCTGACGGTAGTGGCATGTCTCTGCTGCCGGATGTCATGTTTCTATATAGAGTGGAGATATAACAAACAATAATGTTAAAGCGCTTTTCAGTCACAATACATTGATGCGCTATCCTTAGGACCTATATTATATCACAAAAGTGAGTACACCCCTAAGTCTAAATGGCCAAATTGTGCTCAATTAGGCGTTTTCCCTCCCTGTTGTCATGTGGCCCATTAGTATTGCAAGGTTTCAGGTGTGAATGGGGCGCAGATGTGTTACATTTGGTGTTATCGCTCTCACACTCTCTCATTCTGGTCACTGGATGTTCCATATGTCACCTCATGGCCAAGAAGTCACTTACTGGGCTGCTTGCTGTAGGTTCAATAAAATCAGTGTTTTTTCAGCAGGAGATTATCACTGGAGGACTAGTAATTCAGCTGCCATGTAGTCCTCCTCACTCATGAGCTTTGTGTAGCTTTGCACCCACCCCTGTTTGGCAGCTATCTGCCTATGCACAGTGCAGACAGAAAGCTGCCAATCAGTGTTGGGAACGGTTTATACAGAGAACTGCTAGATCTGCAGCAGAGAAAACAGGGATTTTTTTTAAACTTCAGCAAGCAGCCTGGTAAGTGACACATTGGAATCATTGCTTTTTGATGGGGAAGAAAAAATCTGGTGATAGATTCCCTTTAATGCCAGGGTCGCAAGACCAAAGATTCCCTCATCCGGGAGAATCGGGCTGATTATGCTGATCACAGTCTGATTAACCTCTGATCTAAATGTTGGCATAGTGTGTTCCCACTTTCGCATAAGAGAACAGGAGCTCACTGTGAGCAGAAGATGGAGGACAACATTTCTCAATCTATCTGTTCTGTGAGTCCTCAGAAATCGGACTGCACTCAGCTGTCATCCGAGTGTAGTTCGGTGTTTTCCACACACCCATAGATTTGAATGGGTCAGTGGTATCTGGTATCAGAGTGAATCATAGCAAGCTGGGATTTTTTCACTCACAGATTCTGTCAGAGAAAAGAAATCGGTGATCAGCACTGCCCCTGTGAATAACATTGGTCTGAGTGCTATCCCATGAAATATCAGATAGAGCTCGTCCGATGTATACGGCGGTGCGCGCAAGCTCCAATGCTAAAGCTCTGTCTGTCAGAAGCTGCCAATAGAGGGCGTTTCTGTATGGGCATACCTAGAGATCTAGAAGATTCATAGCAGGAAAACACCACGTGCTCCATCTTGTCTATTATTTCCCTTTTTACATTTACAATATCACCCCCGTTTTCTCCACGTAACATTAAGAAAAGGGAATAAAAATAAAAACCCACATATGTGATATCAACATGTTCAGAAAAGTCAGAGCTATGAAAATATAAAATTAATTGACCCAATCTGTAAAAAAAAAAAAGTAAAAATGGCAAAATTGCATTTTTGATCGCTGCAACTCCACAAAAAATGCATTAAGAAGCGATGGAAGCGTCATAACTACCACACAATGGTATCAATACAAAGATCAGATCACCGCACAGAACACACAAGCCCTCACACAGCTCCATCAGCCAGAAAATAACAATGGTGCGGGCATTCAGAAATGGCGACTCAAGCTTATGTTAGTTTTTTGCTCTTTTTGTCACCACTTAAATAAAGAAATACAAGTTTGATCTCGTTGTAATCGCACCGGCCTGATTGGTCCGGGCATTTGGCCGTGTATAAAGAGCGGACATCAGACCTCAGAAATTCATTATTATCTACGTATACAGACAGCATTACCGGCACTGCTCTGAATTTCAGGATTTTTCTTATTTCGGACTTACAGAAATTGTTCTCGGATTCTCGGTCGTTAGTTTTCAGATACAAATAATCGTTAAATCCTGAGTGGGAGAAATAGAGAGGTTTCCTTATAAATCACCGGCTCTTCAGTAAGAGTGTCATCAGGAGTAAATATCGCCAGAGCCATAAATATCAGGTTTTCTCATTAATGATGTATGGGGTGTGAGAATTGGGAAGTAGAGGAAGCTTGTCATAAGAAATCAGAAAGTTCTAGAGAGAGGAAATGGGAACTAATAAGGACAGAACAAGAGTAGAAGACGCGCATACTCACTCTCAGCTCCTACTATAACCCTCACTGGAGGTCTGGGCAGCAGCTGCTTATATATCCTTCATGATGTCATAATGTCCCAGCAGAGGTGGCCATTGCTGTGACCTCACAATGTTCTAGAATGTTCTTAGAACAAGCCCTGCAGCCAATGAGCTCCAATATAATCCTGTGTAATAAAGTCTATGGAGGGTTAATAAATGTGTATAATCTGATACAGTGATAGGATTCCACACATCCATGACCACATATACACAGAGGCGTCTTATCATCCAATCTTTCTCCTATACATTATACATATATGCCATATGGACAGAAGTCTAGGGATGCAGAGTTTTACAACATCCCATTCTAAATCCATAGGCATTCATTTGGAGCTGGTCCCTTTCTTCAAGTTTGTGGAGGCGTCTGTGGGAATTTGTTTTCCAAATGTTTTATTTGAGTTTCAATAAATGGGGAGGATGGGGGAGGAAAGATGGGCAAAAATGGGGGGGAGGGAAAAATGTAAATGGAAAGAAGGAAAAAGGAAGGACAACAAAGTCCAAATGTAAAGAAGACATAAAATGAAACAAGTTAATGCAGAAGCATGTTATGCAGTGAATTATTCCAAAGGTAGGTATTTAAGCATATAATATATTAATATATATGTTCCAAAGACCCAAACACAAGGGGCCTTAGGCAGGTGCACTCTGGGTGAAGACTTAAGAGAACAACTCCAGCCATCTAGACCATTTCCTAGAATGTTTAGCAAATTGATCATGCACATTCGCAAATTTCAATTCAAAAGAATGATGAAGGCTAAGTTTGTCTATAATTTCATTAATTTGTGGGGGTTTTGGGTTTTTACAAAGAAAGGCAATACTATGTTTGGAGACTAGTAAAATGTGCATAACCAATAGCCTGTTAGAAGTATCAATTTTGTCTGCGTCCAGAGAAAGAAGGGCCAGACGAGGAGACAAAATAAGTCGTGTTCCTAGGATAAAATCGATAAGGTTAGAAATCTTTCTCCAAAAGGGAACAATTTTGGGACTTTGCCAAAATATATGCAAGATATTTCCTGGCCTTCCACAACCCCTAACACTAAATATAAGCAAACACTAATCAGAAAAAAATCCATAAAAAATCATTTGAAAGGTAACTCACCAAACCCTGACTGGTGCACTGGCAGGACGCAGCAGAACCCCATTGATAAAGGTTTAGGCAGCACAGGTGCATTCCACTGATCAGGACAGCCAGTAACCATTTGTGGTCCGGCTGCCCAGTGGAAATGCACACAGATGAGGCTTGCATAAGGCATAAGTCACACTGATAAATGTGATGCAAAAGTGTCTGAGCAGCCTATTGATCACGCCCATAGTATTAGCAGGCGGGCCGCTCTGCACTATAGATACATGCATCACACAAGGAACCAAGCCAAGCCTTGTGCAAGCCTCATCTGTGTGCATTTCCACTGGGCAGCCGGACCACAGATGGTTACTGGCTGTCCTGATCAGTGGAGTGCACCTGTGCTGCCTAAACCTTTATCTATGGGGTTCTGCTGCGTCCTGCCAGTGCATAGTAACCAATACCCCATATCTATTTATCTTTTTTTGCACTTTTCAGCAGGACGCAGCCAGAGCCCTTTATATTTGGCTTGGTTCCTTGTGTGATGCATGTATCTATAGTGCAGAGCGGCCCGCCTGCTAATACTATGGGCGTGATCAATAGGCTGCTCAGACACTTTTGCATCACATTTATCAGTGTGACTTATGCCTTATGCAAGCCTCATCTGTGTGCATTTCCACTGGGCAGCCGGACCACAAATGGTTACTGGCTGTCCTGATCAGTGGAATGCACCTGTGCTGCCTAAACCTTTATCAATGGGGTTCTGCTGCGTCCTGCCAGTGCACCAGTCAGGGTTTGGTGAGTTACCTTTCAAATGATTTTTTATGGATTTTTTTCTGATTAGTGTTTGCTTATATTTAGTGTTAGGGACTCACAATATCTGGGGACCCTTGACGTTGGGTTGTGAGCTTATCTGCTTTGGCCAAAATAGTAACCAATACCCCATATCTATTTATCTTTTTTGCACTTTTTAGCAGGATGCAGCTAGAACCCTCTATATTTGGCTTGGTTCTTTGTGTGTTGCATGTATCTATAGTGCAGAGCAGTCCGCCTGCTAATACTATGGGCGTGATCAATAGGCTGCTCAGACACTTTTTCATCACATTTATCAGTGTGACTTATGCCTTGTGCAAGCCTCATCTGTGTGCATTTCCACTGGGCAGCCGGACCACAGATGGTTACTGGCTGTCCTGATCAGTGGAGTGCACCTGTGCTGCCTAAACCTTTATCTATGGGGTTCTGCTGCGTCCTGCCAGTGCATAGTAACCAATACCCCATATCTATTTATCTTTTTTTGCACTTTTCAGCAGGACGCAGCCAGAGCCCTTTATATTTGGCTTGGTTCCTTGTGTGATGCATGTATCTATAGTGCAGAGCGGCCCGCCTGCTAATACTATGGGCGTGATCAATAGGCTGCTCAGACACTTTTGCATCACATTTATCAGTGTGACTTATGCCTTATGCAAGCCTCATCTGTGTGCATTTCCACTGGGCAGCCGGACCACAAATGGTTACTGGCTGTCCTGATCAGTGGAATGCACCTGTGCTGCCTAAACCTTTATCAATGGGGTTCTGCTGCGTCCTGCCAGTGCACCAGTCAGGGTTTGGTGAGTTACCTTTCAAATGATTTTTTATGGATTTTTTTCTGATTAGTGTTTCCTTCCACAACCCCTCCAACAGAGCGGAGAATTGTCAGGGTTGATTCTATGGAGTCTTACAGGGGTATAATACCATCTCGTTAAAAGCTTGAAGTGGGTCTCTTGTAGTGATAAGGAAATGGAAGAGGCATACGAGAGGGTACATGCCTGTTCAAGGTCAGAAGGGTCAATTGTCGTGTGCAATTCGGTTTCCCATTTGACAATATTTTGAGTCTTTACCGCTTCAAAGCTATTGTTACACCATTTTGTACGTGTATTCAAAACTCCAAAAAATATTATAATCTTTATTACAAATGAGGTTAACTGCTGGTTCCGAGATTCTCGGGTAGATAGTAAGGAACTCATGGATTATGTATTTGAGGATAACATATTGTAAGAAAGCAGGGGTAATAGATTGAAATCTTTCCTTGAGTTTATTGTAAGGTGTACAAGTAACGCCATCGTATAAATCTTTAATTTTTTAAGTCCAAGTTCATACCAAATGGGGTCAATGGTCTGATTAGACGCTTGAAAGATAACTGATAGAGATAGATTTTTTTATTGTGACTTCTTTGTTAGAGCCTCTTTTTGGAGCAGAATATTTTTTCCAAACTTCAGAAATAGCTTGAAAAATCGGATGAGAATTTGTAATTTATTTTTTATGAAGGAGTTGGTTCAGAATTAGTAGGTGAAGAGGTTTATAATTATTAAAGAACAGTTCTAGTTCATGCCAAGCTGTTGTCGTATCATGAGGCCACCAGTATGAGCTTTGTTTGACTAAATTTGCAGTGTAATAAGCCGTAATATTTGGGGAACCAGCTCCACCATAAGATTTATGGTTGTATAGAATATTTTTTGCTATTCTGGGTCTTTTGTTATTCCATATAAAGGAGTTTAATGAGGCTTGAAGGTTTGTGAGAGAGGAAGTGGGTATTTTTAAAGGCAGTGAGCGAAGTAGGTATAGGATTTTTGGGAAAATATACTGTTGTGAGCTCATTTGTTCATTCATCTTTTGTGTCCAAGGATCTCCCTCTTCTGGTGAAGGAAGGTAGTGAGGATGATTTGGATGAAAGAAACCAAACACCTGATCAGGTGGATCGTGATTGGGTAATGGGAACTACAGACTGGATATAAGGCAGCCGACGCCCTTCTGAGTCGCTGGTGATTTCTCTGCTGGATTCTTGGAGACCAGTCTGATTCCTGCTTACCAAAGATAAGTTTTTGCTCTGCTATTGAGCTTATTAGTTTTGGTTTTGTTTACCTTGTTTTTTGAGTTCAGCCATCCCCGGCCGGGGGTGTGCTGGATTCTTTTTCCTTGATCAGTGTTCTCTTTTGCTCTGCTTCCAGAATATTCTGAGTGCTGATATAGGGTTTGAAGTCTAGTGACTTCAGGGTCCTTTTTGCTTATCAGTTGTGTTGGTAGTATTTTTTGGCAGGGTTTTCTCGGATTGCAGACAGCAGCTTTTCTGTCCTGTCCTGTTTAGTTAGCTTGGGCCCCATCGTTTGCTCAACCTATCTTTCTATCTGTGTTAGTGTTTTCATCTTGCTTCACCGTCATTATATGTTGGGGGCTGCCTATTGCTTTGGGGTCTGTTCTGGGGCAGTCAGTTTTTCTCTTTTCTCTCTTTAGGCTTGTGTAGATCTCCGGCTGTGACGAGGTGTCTACGATCACTGTAGGAACACTCCACGGCTACTGCTAGTTGTGTGATAGGATCAGGGATCTGCAATCCGCTAGTTTCCAACCTCTCTGATTTTCTGGGCTGAGCTTGTGTTTTGTTTTTTTCCTCCTCGGTGACTCAATCATAACAATATACGACTTGACCATCATGATTCTTCCCCACCAAGAAAGCCCATCATCTCTAGATGTACGGAATTCATTAAAAAGCTTTTTAGTAAGCAGCTCTAAGTTTATTTTTATTAGAAAGTTTACGTTTTTGACAAATTTTAGGCCTAGATTTGTCAGCCCATCAGTGGCCCACCCCCAAGGTGAGAGGCCCTCAAATTCCTCTTGGTCTGATCCTAGGTTAAAGCCAAGTATTTGGGATTTTGAGTCGTTTATTTTAAAATAAGAGATTTTAGCAAAAGTCTGGATTAATGTTTGTAAGGCAGAGATAGAGTTGCTTGGATCTGTGAGGGTAAGAATAATGTCGTCTGCATACAACACTATTTTAAAATCTCTGTGCAAAGTTTTGATTCCCGAGATCTTTGTGCTGTTCCTGATTAGTTGGGCCAGAGGTTCAATAGCTAATGCAAAAAGCAATGGTGACAATGGGCAACCCTGTCTGGTCCCATTAGCTATATTAAACGTAGAGGAAAGGTGATTGTTGGAATAAACCCTCGCACCAGGGCCGGAGTATAATGCCATAATACCTTTTGTGATCTGAGAATCCATTCCAAATTTTTTGAGAGTTGCTTCGAGATATGACCAATTAAGGCTGTCGAACGCTTTCTCAGCATCAAGAGAGATAACAATGGCCCTGAGTTTGTTTGAGGAAATAAGCGTAATTATGTTAATGAGTCTTCTCATACCATCTATGGATTGTCTTCCTTTGATGAAGCCTATCTGATCATTGGAAATTAAACTCAGGAGGAATTGATTTAGTTTATTGGCCAGGATCTGTGCATAAATTTTTACGTCCGTATTGATGAGGGATATAGGTCGATAATTAAAAATTTGGCTAGTGTCAGAATTTGGTTTTGGGATTACGATAATTGTCGCTTCCAGCATCTCTTTAGTAAATTGACCTGTTTGGAAAGCTGAGTTAAATACTTTGACAAGGTGGGGGTTAATATGTTACTAAAAGACTTGAAATAATCATTACTAAACCCGTCTGGGCCGGGTGATTTGAATGTTTTAAGTTTGTTTATGGTATCTAGGACTTCTTGTTCATTGAAGGGAGAAGACAAAAATTATAAGTCTTCAGGGTTAAGCTTTGGAAGGTTCATGCTGGAAAGAAATTATCCAATCTTTGAGGTAGATGGCTGCATATTTTGGTTGTCTTGGTTGATATTGTACAGATTTTTGTAATTATCGGCAAAGGCTCCTACAATATCTTTAGGGTGGGCCAGGGATGTACCATTAGAGGAAGTTATACTGTCAATTCTATTCCGTTTCCGTATATTCTTAATTCTGTTTGACATGTATTTTGAAGCGCGATTTATAGATAAGTAATGTTTGCATTTTGCTGATCTAATAGCTAAGTCGTAAAAATTGAGTATGATTTTCCTTAACTGCAACCTGAGATCAGTAAGTTCTGATAATACAGCTTGTTTGTTAGAGGAAACAGAGGATCGACATAGTTCCTCTTCTTTAGATTTAATAGACTGTTGTAGGGTAAGGATTTTATCCCTATTAATTTTTTTTTGCCTGGAGGAAATTTGAATCAACACTCCCCTCAACACCGCCTTGTGAGCATTCCAATAGGTAAATGGATTGAGGAGGTTTGATTCGTTTTCACTAAAATAATTTTCAGATTTGATGGTGGGGTTATGAAGCAGAGAGGAGTTGAATTTCCACATGAATTGGGGATGAATTGGGGACCCTATTATCAGTTCTGCAGTTACCGGGGAATGATCTGAAATAGATTTATTAAGTATGGAGCGGAGGAGAACCTTGGCAAGGAGAAGACATCTGTGAGTATCAGATCTATTCTAGATGCTGACTGATGGCCATCAGAAAAATGAGTAAATTCTCTAGATGTGGTGTTCAAACAGCAGAATGTGTTATGAATGAGTCGCCGAGGAGGAAAAACAAAAACAAGCTGAGCCACAGAAAACCAGAGAGGTTGGTAACTAAGCGGATTGCAGACCCCTGATCCTATCCACACAACTAGCAGTAGCCGTGGAGCGTTCCTGCGATGATCCTAGATGCCTCGTCACGGCCGGAGAACTAAATAAGCCTAAAGCAAGAAAAGGGGAAACCTAAACTGCCCCAGAGCAGACCCCAAAGCAATAGACAGCCCCCAAACATGTATTGTCGGTGAGACAAGATGAAAACACAAACACAGATAGAAAAATAGGCTGAGCAAACGATGGGCCCACACTAACTAGAAAGGACAGGAAAGGAAAGATGCTGTCTGCAATCACGCACAAAACCCTGCCAAAAAATGTCCAACAACTTCTGATAACAAAAAACCCTGAAATCGCTAGACTTCAATTCCCTGTATCAGCACTCTGGTATATTCTGAAGACAGAGCAAAAAGAGACCAAACTGATCAGGGACAAAAAGCAAACTGGCATAAACAGAGACATAAGAATGGAAATTCAGCACAGCCCCAGCAGGGGCTGGCTGACCACAAAAACTGAGTAAACCAGACCAAATCTCATGTGAAAACATAGCAGAGCACACTTAGCTTGAGAAGGTAGGAACAGAGCTGGAAACCAGAACCACAGGGCAGGAAATCACCAGCACAAAATTAGGGAGTCGGCTGTCTTAAATCCAGTCAGAGACTCCTGATGTCCAATCACAGTCCTCCTCAGGTGGCAGGTCTCTGCCATTTAGATCAGCTTCATTACCTACTGTCACCACTAGAGGGAACCCGGATGGAGAACTCACGACTCCTCTGTCAACACAGCCAGCTCCACCACCCTCAACAGAAGCCAGAGGTAAACCAGAAAATGAGTTCACAACAGGAATGAGTCGAATAGCTCATGATTATATATCCAGCTGTTCAAGGATTGCGTTTTTTGTCTGCTGGGAGAGGTGGAGTCAAGTACACCATCTGGCACCATATTAAAGTCCCCTAACAAAAGTAGGGTTCCTGATCATAAGGTGTCTAATTTTTTCATTAGTTTATTCAGGAAGCTAATTTGTCTGATTGTGGGCACATAAGTATTAACTGTTGTGAAGATCTGGCCATTCAATTTGCACAGGAGAATATGATAATGTCCTTTTTCGTCTTTTACTTCAGAAAGCAATTCAAAGGAAATTGAGTTACTAGTCAGGGTTAAAACCCCAGCTTTCTTTCGTGGGCCGCAAGATTCAAATACAAATGGGAAATTTTTGAGATTTATAGAAGGGTCGTTGTCTTTTTTGAACTTGGTTTCTTGAAGGTATACAACCTCAGGATGCATCCCGTTAATCTCCCTACCAATGGAAAATCTCTTCCAAGGGCTATTTAGCCCCCTGACATTGTATGATACGAATTTTATTTTCATGTTACAAAAATGGCTGGGTTCGTATGAAGTGGGGTAGAGGAAATGCAGAAACCAGAGTGCACCTACCTTTGTAGAACTTAGTTGTCCAAAAACCTCAAACTATATACCTATTTGAAACCAAAAACAAAAGAGACACAAAAACAATAAGAACAAAATTGTCCTTGAGGAAGAGCCGATCCGGAAGGCTCTAATTCCTTAGTGGGGAAAGTTTGTGTATGGATCCCATTGGAGGCATCCCTTGGCATAACAACACTATTCCCAGAAGGAAAATAATCTTATGTGATATATGAGTCCATAAAGTAGTAGAGAAGTGAGAAAACCTGTGGAAAGAAGAATAAGCAGTACAGTACAATACATTGACCAAATAATCAAGAAGTGAAGAGAGGCCTTATAACAAGGTGAGTAAATATATTGGCCAGGTCTCTCCGTTGGATCATCCCTTCTCTGACGAGGGCCCAATGTCTTGAGAGTTGGAGATTCTATGGCGGTCAGGTATCCTGTAGTAGGACAGGAAATCGTCCTTCTTTAGGTGAGAATAGGACGGTCATCTTTCCTTTGTAGATTATCAAAAGTTTAAGTGGGAAGCCCCATTTATAGGGGATATTATTTTCCCTCAAGGTGGAAGTGACTGGCTTAAAAGACTTTCTTCCTTCAATCGTTTCCTTTGAAAGATCCGTAAATAGCTGAAGGTGAGCATAGGGTTCTGAAAAACCTCCTAGATCTTTAACCGATTGTTGAATTTTTCATTAATCTTGAAGAAGTGTACCCTTAAGATGGTATCTCTAGGTAGATCTTTATCGATATTCCGTGGTTTGGGAAGGCTATGGATCCAATCTATGATGAGATCTTGGTAGTAAGTGTTGGTAGTAATTTTTTGAAAATTGTCTTGACGAAGTCTTCTAGTTTATCCGGTGAGATAGATTCTTGTATTCCTCTTATTTTCAAGTTGTTTCGTCTGTTCCTGTCTTCTATATCCGCAACTTTAATTTTAAGTCTGTGAAATTCAGATTTGAGGTCATGGGTGTCTTTTGATAAATCATCAGTGTGTTCTTCCACTACAGTTAGCCGTTTTTGTCGTGGTTGTCTAACCTGCTGCTAAATTTATCCAAGGTGGACTGTAAAATTTTATTTTGGTTTTCAAATGATTGAAACATACTGGATGTGATTTTCTGGGCGAGAGTATCCATGTAATAGTGTATGGATATAACATCCAGATTTTGGGAAGAAGGATTGGTGTTATTCATCTTAAATTTTGACCTTTCCGGCGAAAAGTTTGGTGAATTATCTCCAGACTCAGGACTTGAAGCGTCGGCTGGCGATGTGAATTTTTCAGAAATTTTACCAGGATTTTTCCTTTTTGATGAGAGAGATATATCCATGACCTCTTTATGAGGAGATCTGGCCTTAAATGGGTTAACGATATCCACTTGATCTTTAAAGTGAAGATTGTAAGAATCCTGAAATTTTTGTGCTTTTTGAGGAGTCGTATTAGACACTTTCGTTCATTTGGACACTGGAGTAGCCTTGTGACTCATCTTGTGCCCTTTTTTGAATCCTGCCTTGCAGGGATTATATTAGAGAGAATTGATATTATTGGTGATGTTTATACTGAATAAAGGTTAAAAATATAAAAAATTCTTGTGTCTTCCTATTCCTTTTTATAAAAGGGACCGTGAGGAATGAGATACACCACAGAAACAGATGGCACTTTTAATATTGTATGATGCATACAGTAAAATCCTTTATTAACTGCGCGCCGATATAGACGCGCTCCCTGTGACTTTAAATGCAGCTGTGACAGGCGGCTAGTCTTCACACAGGGCTCAGTGACGTCAGTCCCCGCTCATAAAATATGCAACAGGGGAGCCGGCAACTGATACACGGCACCACTGAAGAAAGGCAGATCACCCCAGTGGAGCCGCACAGGAGCGGTGGGGAGCGGAGGTTAAATAGAAATAGGCACAAATCACGGACTATTTTGTGTCCTTCCACCTCACAGATCTGTTATGATAGGAAAATGGCGTACTTGAGATAGGATGTTGAGATGAAAGAGATCCCTCCGCAGCCGTTATAGCTCCCGCAGCCTCGCACAAAGCAGGGGAATATAGCTAAATTAGGACACCCTGGAACTTCCCAAGGGTCTAAAACAGATGAGGAGATTCCAAAAAAAAGTCAATGTCTCTTAATTATGCAACGAGAGAAATCCTGTCAGATTAGGCACAGGGTGGGGACTATTTTGTATCCTTCCGCCAATCAGCTGGTATATGACAGGATTTGTGTAAAAATAAATCTCCAAAAGACAATAAAAATCTTTAAAATGTGGTAGACAAGCGTGTAGATACTTTTTCTGAGGACAAGGACAGCTGGTGGGTAATGGAGGGAGCAGGGAAAGGATTTTTTCACTCACTGTTCAAAATGGTGTCACCTTGCAGTAAAATGGCAGGAAAAGGCCTCAGATTTCAAAAATGTTTTTTTTAATGTCCAAAGCTCTGACAAGGGGTATCAGAATGTACCTCTGAGTAATGAGAAAACAATCCTTCCGTGGGTTATCGAAGAGAGCGATTTTCTTTTGCTTTCTTTGTCGCTTTAGGAGATGCCTCCTCAGAGATCCTGAGCCGTGCGTGTTACACCATCGCCAGCTCAGGCCACGCCCCGTCTATGGGAATTTGTGCCCCTTCATTCAGCGCATTAGTGACATCAGACGCTGATTCTGGATGGGTGATCCTGACTAGAGATGAGCGAACCTTTCAAGGTTCGGTTTGGGTCAATTCACCGAATGTTCAGATGTTTGCCGTACGTGTTCGACGAACGTATCCAACCCCATGAGATTCAATGGAAGGCCAAACCAAAGGAATACACAACATCTTATACCATATGGATGACTATGGACTGTGTCTTATTTATAAAAATGGGCTGTTCTTTAAACTTTATGGATATCTATGGGCTGTTCATTATACTTTGTGTGAATATGAGAGTGCATTATACTTTATGGGTGATTATGGGGATTCATTATACTTTGTAGAGGACTATGGGGTGCATTATACTTTATTAATGACTATGAGCTGTGCATTGCACTTTATGGATGACTGTGCGCTGCAAATTATACTTTATGGATGTCTATGAGGGTGAATTATACTTTATGGGTGATTATGTGCTGTGCATTATACATTATGGGTGACTGCGGGTTGCATTATACTTTAAGGACGACTATGGGGGTTTATTATACTTTATGGGTAATTATTGACTGCGCATTATGCTTTATGGATGACTATGAGTTGCATTAAACTTCATGGGTGTCTATGGGCTGTGCATTATATTTTATGGATGTCTATGGGCTGTGTATTATACTTTATGGGTGACTATGGGCTTTTCATTATAATTTATGGATGCCTATGGGGTGTGAATTTTTGATTTTACTGCTTAAATTTGACCTATAGCTACATCAGAGTTTCACTCCAGTCATATAAGTTGATAAATAAAACCAAATAAAAAAGAGTAAAAAAATATTACATTTTGTCATTTTTAAATAAGGAAAATGATCCAACATCCATTGTCTGTGAGTGGCAAAAGTATGTAAACCTTTGTTTTCTATATCTTTTGAGACCCACGTGTGCTACATTAACTGCATCTAAATGTTTCCGGTAATTGTTTTAGTTCGACTTAGAAGAATTTGTGTCATGGGCTCATCTGGTGGGGTGGATTCTCTAAGCCATAGATCAGGGTGAGCAACATGGACTAAGTGTTGGCGCAGCAGAGCATGACTTGCCAGAAGACATGTGGATCAGAGAGGGCAGAGGGATGGAAAGACTGACAAGTGGAGTAGGAATCACCAGAAGACAGAGGCAAAAATGTAGCTATACACAGGAAAATTTTATGTATCATCAATCCAGGAGACTTGCAGCAGGCAAATTGTTAATGGCTGAGTTGTATGCTCTAAGAAGACAGGTGGTCAATAGTGATGAGTGAAAGTGTTCGCTACTTGAGTTTGCATCCGATGCTTGGGTACGCACTTAGTATCACGGTGCTCAAGTGACATGCTAGAGTTCCTGTTAGAATCTGCTCAGTTTGTGACCATCCACCATTTTCTTGTAGTGTTCTGGCTGCTGGTCTTTTTCCCCTGGTGCTGGGTTTGCCTTTGGTCAGGTGATTGTATCACCCTTTATTTATCTGCACCTGTATCCCATTACTTACTGGACAACAGTGTTAATCCGCTTGAAGTCTGGCTTGGAGCCTTGCCTTGCTTTCTGTGTGTTTAATTAATGCAGTTCTGGGACCTCTGGTTCTGCTAGTCTTAGTTTCTGTTTTCAGTTTGTTTCTGCAGCCTTATTTGTGTTTTCTGTTAGGAGGTGACCCATTTTTGTACCCAGTCCTTATATCTTTCAGGGACCCCCATTCCCCTATCTATACGTCTTCGATAGACCTTTTGTCTGGGATTCTGCACTGTTTTTAGGGCATTCTGATTTTTCATTTTTGCACTATCTGGACATTGTTTTCCCTCCTGTCAAATCAGGGACTGATAGGGGAGTGAGGGACAGCCCTCGTTGAGTGCCGGCGCCAAAATCGTTTCTTAGGGTGCCCACCTCCACAGTCAGGCAGGTATCAGGCTGAATTATAGGGTTGTGCAGCATCTCAGAGTAGGTCTTTTTCTTTATTGTGGTATTTGCTAAGAAATTTCACTGGGAAAGTGTTTTTTAACGTTTATTTAATAAAAGTGTTTTTAAGGGGTTTGCATGTTCAGCTCAAAAATTTTTCTGAATCCCATAATATAGTGTTTTTGTTCCTAAGTTCTGCTAGTCTTAGTTTCTGTTTTCAATTTGTTTCTGCAGCCTTATTTGTGTTTTCTGTTACGAGGTGACCCGTTTTTGTACCCAGTCCTTATATCTTTCAGGGACCCCCTTTCCCCTATCTATACGTCTTCGATTGAGATTAGCCTAGGATTGTCTGTGGGTCTATTCACAAGGAATGGGTCGCCCACTCCATCGTAGGGCATCAGCCTAGTCGCAGTGCAGGGTTAGTTTTCCCCCCTCCTACCCTAGTCCTGTGCTGCAGAACCGTAACAGTTCCACACTGCGGTTGTTACCCAAAACACATACGGGGGTTGCCTGTGTATGGCAAAGGACAAAGGCCTTGGGTAGTGATGTCAAATGTGGTTGCCGGATAACCTCTGTAATCCTGTGCAGACTTACACAAAGGGAACCAAGCTCAGACACCTGACCAAGGACAGTTGAGGAGCATATAGTTATTTTCCAGCTTCAAAACAGCTTCAACTCTCTTTTCCCATTGACTGCTTCATCTTATGGACACATGTCCTGACCTTTTTGCAGAGAATTTGCTGGTTTAATTTAAAACTCATTGTTCCATCAATAATGGAAAGCCATCCTGGCCCAAATTCAGCAAAGCAACGTCAAACCGCGCTACCAGCACCACCGTGTTTTACATATTTTATTTTTCCCAACGTAAAACTTCTCATTGAAACCAAAACGCTGTCATCCATCTATAAAACATTGCTAGAATAGCCGTCTGGCTTATCTAGGTGATCTTTAGTAAAGTGCAGATGAGCAGCAATGTCTTTCTCCTTGCAATCCTGCCGTGCATTGCATAGTAACATAGTATTTTAGGTTGAAGGGAGACTTTAAGTCCATCTAGTTCAACCCATAGCCTAACATGTTGATCCAGAGGAAGTAAAAAAAAAACCCATGCTGCAAACACTAAGCTCCACACTGGAGAAAAAAATTCCTTACTGACTCCACATATGGCAATCAGACTAGGTCCCTGGATCAACAACCTATCAAGGAATCTAGAATATACAACCTGTAACATTATACTGTTAAAGAAAAGCATCCAGTCCCTTATTAAATTTTATTAGGGAATCACTCATTACAACATCATATGGCAGAGAGTTCCATAGTCTCACTGCTCTTACAGTAAAGAATCTGCGTCTGTGATTATGATTAAACCTTCTTTCCTCCAGACGTAGAGGATGCCCTCTTGTCCCGTCACAGGTCTAAGAGTAAAAATATCATTAGAAAGGTCTTTGTACTGTCCCTGCATATATTTATACATTGTAATAAGATCACCCCTAAGCCTTCGTTTTTCCAAACTAAATAACCCCAAGTGTAATAACCTATCTTGGTATTGCAGACCCCCCAGTTCTCTAATAACCTTGGTCGCTCTTCTCTGCACCCGCTCTAGTTCAGCTTTGTCTTTCTTATACACCGGATACCAGAACTGTGCACAGTACCCTAAGTGTAGTCGCACTAGTGGCATATATATATAGAGGTAAAATTATGTTTTCCTCATGATCATCTATGCCTCTTTTACTGCATCCCATTATTTTATTTGCCTTTGCAGCAGCTGCCTCACACTGGCCACTAAATGTGAGTTCGTCCTCCAGCCATACACTCAGGTCTTTTTCATTGACAGTTTTGCCCAGTGTTTTACAATTAAGCACATAATTATACATCTTGTTTGTTCTACCCAAGTGCATGACCTTACATTTATCCCCATTAAAGCTCATTTGCCATTAATCAGCCCAAGCTTCTAGTTTACATAAATCCTCCTGTAATATAAAATTGTCCTCCTCTGTACTGATTACCCTGCAGAGTTTAGTGTCATCTGCAAATATTGAAATTCTACTCTCTATGCCCCCTACAAGGTCATTAATAAATATGTTAAAACGAAACGGGGCCCAATACTGACCCCTGTGGTACCCCACTGCTAACCGTGACTCAGTCCGAGTGTGCTCCTTTAATAACCACCCTTTGTTTCCTATCCCTGAGCCAGCTCTTAACCCACTTACAAATATTTTCCCCTATCCCCATTGTTCTCATTTTATGTGTCAACCTTTTGTGTGGCACCGTATCAAAAGCTTTTGAAAAGTCCATGTACACCATGTCCACTGCATTTCCTTGTTCCAATCCGGAACTTATCTCTTCATAAAAGCTTATCAGATTAGTCTGACAGGAACGGTCCCTCGTAAACCCATTTTGATATTGGGTCATGAGGTTATTCTTCAGATACTCCAGTATAGTACCTCTTAGAAAACCCTCCAGGATTTTATCCACAGTAGAGGTTAAGCTCACTGGTCTTTAATTTACAAGTTCAGTTTTTGTCCCCCGTTTGAATATTGGCACCACATTTGCGATACGCCAGTCCTGTGGTACAGACCCTGTTATTATGGAATCATTAAAGATTAAAAATAATGGTCTATCTATGACTGTACTTAATTACTGCAGTACTCGGGGGTGTATCGCATCCGGGCCCGGGGATTTGTCAATTTTAGTGACTTTTAGATCTCGCTGTGCTTCCTGCTGGGTTAAGCAGGTGACAGTTAATTGAGATTTTTTTTATCACTGATCATGTTATCCATCATGGGATTTTCTTGTGTAAATACTGTAGAAAAAAAGTCGTTTGGCATATTGGCTTTTTCCTCATCCTCATCCACCATTTCACCCAGACTATTTCTAAGGGGATCAACACTATCAATTTTTAAGAGTGAGACACAGAAATAAGCACACAGCATGACAAACGTGCATGAATACTCTGTTCTAAAATATATGTAACAATAAGCAGCAAGTGCTGGTAAAAGATGACAAAAACAGGGTATTTAGTTAATACGTTTTTTGCAAAAAATGTATACGAAGCCACTCCACCACGTCACGGTATACCCTTCTCGGAGCAGTCCTATCTAATGTATTTAAACCTGATCATGTGAACAATACCTACATGAGCAGGATTCAGAAAGGCGAGATCCCCGCCTCTCTCTTGTGGGACTTGCACATGAAGAGCCATTTTGTCCAGCGTGCCCATACCGGGCAGCGCCTTTCTGAATCCTGCTCATGTAGGCATTGTTCACATGATCAGGTTTAAATACATTAGACAGGACTGCTCCGAGAAGGGTATACCGTGACATGGTGGAGTGGCTTGGTATACATTTTTTTGCAAAAAACGTATCAACTAAGTGTCCTGTTTTTGTTATCTTTTACCAGCACTTGCTGCTTATTGTTATATATATTTTACAACAGAGTATTCATGTACGTTTGTCATGCTGTGTGTTTTTTTTGTGTGAAAGGTAATTGTCTCTCATAATTGTCAAAAACCTATTACCTTTGCCGGAACTGCAGGTTTCAGTTCTCAATGTATTTCAGGGTAGTTGAAGTCCCCCATAATAATGCCTTCTCCTTGAGTCGCTGCTTCATATATTTGCTTTACGAGGATATTCTCTGTTGCTTTCATTATTTTTGGAGACTTGTAACAAACCCCTATCAATAATTTATTATTTTCCCCCTCCCCTTATCTCCAATCACAGGGACTCTACATTCTCTACATTGTTGTTCAGTGTCTTGATAGTAATCATGATTATTAACAATGGCTAATGTGATTAGAAGCCTTTTGTTGCTTTGAGGATACCATAGGTTCCTTCGTGACTGTCATGGTAAGCCTAGGTAACTATAGGCTGAAACCCCGGGGCCCCTGCGGTGTCCCTCAGACTAGGGGAAACCCTGTCTGTCCCTCAACCCAGGGTTTATACTGAAGGTGTGCCTGCCTGGGCCTCCACCCTGTCCTTGTCTCCTGTCCAGCCCTAAGCTGAACCCACCACCCTCCACCCAGTGAGGAGACCAAGCACCAGACCCCACAAATAAGTATGGACAGGGATAACGGAAATGCACCACACCGCATACACACAGGGGAATACAGTAATGTGCAAGGGCAACCAAATAATACAACATAGGGAGGCAAAATGGCAACAATGGAATATACTACACCAGCAACCGTATGCTCCTTAGACCACCACTCCAGACCGGTATCGCTTAGCACAAGGCAAGAGCTATAGTCGGCGACGCCCATAGTCACACAGGGCAATTTAAAGACAGAGGGCGTGGCTAAGCCCTCAGCCAGAATGACAGCCTGGTTAACCCAATCCAAGCCGGATCAGAAGACCAACCAGCGCCGCTGAGAACCATGTGGTAGGATGGGGTATTACCACTGTCTGCCGGACACCCTGGTGCGAACAGTGTCCGACATGATAGTGACCTCGCTGACTATTTTATGTCTTGCTCTGGGCGTGATCTTTGTGGGTAGACCTCTCTTGTGGTAATAATGGTCTTAAATCTTTTTAATTTTTACACAATCTGACTGTGGATTGCAGGAGTGTGGACTCTTTTCTGATAGTTTTGCAGCCTTTTCAGCCTGGTGTGCATAAGCATTTTTTCCTCTGAGGTTCCCAGAAATGTTTTTTGATCATTCCATGATACACGTCTACAAATATGTATTAGACTTTGATAGACACATGTTCTTGAAATAAATCTGATTCCACGCTCACTCCTGATTGTCATTTCATTGGTATAACAATACCAGAATGTAATTTTACATTATATTTATCCACTTATCCTGAGAAGTAGTGCTGTCAATCTCTGACAGTGGGATTTAACTTGCGCAGACCGGATGTGTGTCACTAACGCCGCCCATCGGTGACGGTCACATGATTGTGGGGCACCGATGGATTGGTATGACAGCCGAGGGTCTACAGAAGACCTCCGTCCTTGTCATTGCAGATGTCCTTTGGATGCCTGCACATGGCCGGCATTCATATTAGATGATTTCTGCTGAAATCCTGCTTAGTGAAGCACAAGTGATCAGAAGATCGCAACTTCAAGTCTCCTAAGGAGACGATGGAAGCAAGTAAAAAGTAAAAAAATATATATACTGTATATGTTAATAAAATATAAACTTCAAGTTACCCCTATTTTGCCCCATTCAATATAAAATAATAAAAAAATATATATACGTTTGGTATCGTTGCTTTCAGAAATGCCCGATTTATCAAAATATAAAGTAAATTAGTTCAATCAGTTAACGGTGTAATGGAAAAAAAAATCAAAACTCCATAATTATGTTTTTTTTGGTACCCGCAACAGTGCAATAAAATGTGATCAAAACATTATCTCTACCCTAAAATGGTATCAATAAAAAAAGTCAGCATGGTGCACAAAAAATCCAGATCCCGAAAAATGGAGATAAAAATGGAGATCCCGAAAAAGGGAGTCTGTCAACCCATACTGACAGTGTAAACTAAGCACATAGTCATGCACCTCTAGGCCCAGATTCATCAAAGCGATTTATGCCAGAATTTTGCCATAAAATGCTTTGAAAAGTCTCAAGCTTCTTGCAACTTTTTGCGTTCTCATGCTAATTTCACCCAGCACCACCAAAATAATGAGCAGACACCCAGCTCTAATTCATGACGAGTTGTGGTGTACCTTACGCCAGAAATATTACTTCTGTCTCTGACTGGATTAGGATTTGTGGCGTGGTGCACAGGGGCGCACACCTCTTTTCAGACGTGTCTGAGGCAGTGAATGGAGGCAGCATTCGGAACATTAAGGGCTCATACCCATTAAAAAAAGGTCCAATTTCAGGACCAAAAAAGGTCCGAGTGCTATGCAAGTGTCATGCGATTTCCATGCGATTTTTCCGTATGGAATCTGTATGCAATGCGATTTTAACATGAGGTTTTACATAGAACAGTTCTCTCCATGTAAAAACTCATGTTAAAATAGCATTGTAAACTAAAACTGTACACATCGTTTTTAAAAAAAAAAATTCTTCAAAACACACACATTATATATATATATATATATATATATATATATATATATATATATATATATATATATATATATATAGTGAGGTAGCGCTGTCATCTAAGTAGGGAATCCTCGCTAAACAGCGAACAAAACACATCCAGCACAGATTTTCCAAAAAATCATAACAGTCCATGCGGTTTATTAGGCATCATAAACCGTGACCAGCAACATAAATATCATATAAACGGCATAGCGTCCATGACAGAGCTTCTCTCTGTTAGCAATGTCCAATACGCAGGCTTTTCAGCCTCACAGTTATATCTCACCCCGTCAGGGTTCTCTCATGGCTGCTTCTCCATACTGCAGACATTCATTCCCTCCAGGGAACTCTCAGGCCCTTGCAACCATTAAAAGACAGCGTCCACATGCTGTCAGGACCAATCGGGTCCCTGCATTCACCTCATGTGACCTACCCTGACCACATTATATGGTCCATAGCCACGCCCACCGGGTCACATGACTGACCTCATCACAGGTCCTTCACATACACTTTACAATAGCGTTATTAAACACACCCCCTGGGTAGGTTTGTAGGTAACTAGTCCCTGACACATTGAACCAGCACTTCAGCAGTATGACTGCTGATTAACACACACGTAAATCTCCATCTCAAGGCCACCCACCTTGAGATACATAACGGTCATTCAGTAACTTGCCATTCATCCACTCTCCTGGGACATTCATACAGCGCCCCCTAGTGGACACAGTGCTCACTACACCATAATAAAAATATACATATACAGTATTTGGACACACCTTCTCATTCAAAGAGTTTTCTTTATTTTCATGACTATGAAAATTGTAGATTCACTCTGAAGGCATCAAAACTATGAATTAGAATTATATAATTAACAAAAAAGTGTGAAACAACTGAAAATATGTCTTATATTCTAGGTTCTTCAAAGTAGCCACCTTTTGCTTTGATTACTGCTTTGCACACTCTAAGCATTCTCTTGATGAGCTTCAAGAAGTAGTCACCGGAAATGGTTTTCACTTCACAGGTGTGCCATGTCAGGTTTAATAAGTGGGATTTCTTGCCTTCTAAATGGTGTTGGGACCATCAGTTGTGTTGTGCAGAAGTCTGGTGGATACACAGCTGATAGTCCTACTGAATAGACTGTTAGAATTTGTCTTATGGCAATAAAAAAGCAGCTAAGTAAAGAAAAACGAGTGGCCATCATTACTTTAAGAAATTAAGGTCAGTCAGTCCGAAAAATTGGGAAAACTTTGAAAGTGTCCCCAAGTGCAGTGGCAAAAACCATCAAGTGCTACAAAGAAACTGGCTCATATGAGGACTACCCCAGGAAAGGAAGACCAAGAGTCACCTCTGCTGCGGAGGATAATTTCATCCGGGTCACCAGCCTCAGAAATCGCAGGTTAACAGCAGGTCAGATTAGAGACCAGGTCAATGCCACACAAAGTTCTAGCAGCAGACACATCTCAACAAGTGCTAAGCATCTCTGGGAACTCCTTCAAGACTGTTGGAAGACCATTTCCGGTGATCTCTTGAAGCTCATCAAGAGAATGCCAAGAGTGTGCAAAGCAGTAATCAAACCAAAAGGTGGCTACTTTGAAGAACCTAGAATATAAGACATATTTTCAGTAGTTTCACACTTTTTTGTTAATTATATAATTCCACATGTGTTAATTCATAGTTTTGATGCCTTCAGAGTGAATCTACAATTTTCATAGTAATGAAAATAAAGAAAACTCTTTGAATGAGAAGGTGTGTCCAAACTTTTGGTCTGTACAGTATATATATATATATATATATATATGTATATATATAGAGAGAGAGAGAAACCGAGAGAGAGAGAGCGATGTCATTGACAAATACAAATAATATAGCGTTGCTGTCTCTAAACTATTGGGGGACCCCACGCCATTTTGTTTCTTGAAAAAATCATTTATTAATTAAATATTAAATACATATCCACAATTTAGAAACAACACTAGACTAATTGTATTTGTCACTAACACACATATATATATATATATATATATATATACACTCACTGGCCACTTTATTAGGTACACCTGTCCAACTGTGTGTTAAGACTTAATTTCTAATCAGCCAATCACATGGCGGCAACTCAGTGCATTTAGGCATGTAGACATGGTCAAGACAATCTCCTGCAGTTCAAACCGAGCATCAGTATGGGGAAGAAAGGTGATTTGAGTGCCTTTGAACGTGGCATGATTGTTGGTGCCAGAAGGGCTGGTCTGAGTATTTCAGAAACTGCTGATCTACTGGGATTTTCACGCACAACCATCTCTAGGGTTTACAGAGAATGGTCCGAAAAAGAAAAAAAATCCAGTGAGCGGCAGTTCTGTGGCCGGAAATGCCTTGTTGATGCCAGAGGTCAGAGGAGAATGGGCATACTGGTTCGAGCTGATAGAAAGGCAACAGTGACTCAAATTGCCACCCGTTACAACCAAGATAGGCAGAAGAGCATCTCTGAACGCACAGTGCGTCGAACTTTGAGGCAGATGGGCTACAGCAGCAGAAGACCACACTGGGTACCACTCCTCTCAGCTAAGAACAGGAAACTGAGGCTACAATTTGCACAAGCTCATCGAAATTGGACAGTAGAAGATTGGAAAAACGTTGCCTGGTCTGATGAGTCTCGATTTCTGCTGCGACATTCGGATGGTAGGGTCAGAATTTGGCGTAAACAACATGAAAGCATGGATCCATCCTGCCTTGTATCAACGGTTCAGGCTGGTGGTGGTGGTGTCATGGTGTGGGGAATTTTTTCTTGGCACTCTTTGGGCCCCTTGGTACCAATTGAGCATCGTTGCAACGCCACAGCCTACCTGAGTATTGTTGCTGACCATGTCCATCCCTTTATGACCACAATGTACCCAACATCTGATGGCTACTTTCAGCAGGATAATGCGCCATGTCATAAAGCTCGAATCATCTCAGATTGGTTTCTTGAACATGACAATGAGTTCACTGTACTCAAATGGCCTCCTCAGTCACCAGATCTCAATCCAATAGAGCATCTTTGGGATGTGGTGGAACGGGAGATTCGCATCAGGGATGTGCAGCCGACAAATCTGCGCCAACTGTGTTATGCCATCATGTCAATATGGTCCAAAATCTCTGAGGAATGCTTCCAGCACCTTGTTGAATCTCTGCCACGAAGAATTGAGGCAGTTCTGAAGGCAAAAGGGGGTCCAACCCCTTACTAGCATGGTGTACCTAATAAAGTGGCCAGTGAGTGTATATATATATATGATACATATTATATTTTGATTATATTTATATTATATATATGATATGTGTATATATATAATATATTTATAAATTAAGTATATAATATCAATTATATATAAAATATATTAGATATATATATATATATTACATGTGTGTGTGTATATATATATATATATATATATATACACTCACTGGCCACTTTATTAGGTACACCATGCTAGTAACGGGTTGGACCCCCTTTTGCCTTCAGAACTGCCTCAATTCTTCGTGGCAGAGATTCAACAAGGTGCTGGAAGCATTCCTCAGAGATTTTGGACCATATTGACATGATGGCATCACACAGTTGGCGCAGATTTGTCGGCTGCACATCCCTGATGCGAATCTCCCGTTCCACCACATCCCAAAGATGCTCTATTGGATTGAGATCTGGTGACTGAGGAGGCCATTTGAGTACAGTGAACTCATTGTCATGTTCAAGAAACCAATCTGAGATGATTCGAGCTTTATGACATGGCGCATTATCCTGCTGAAAGTAGCCATCAGATGTTGGGTACATTGTGGTCATAAAGGGATGGACATGGTCAGCAACAATACTCAGGTAGGCTGTGGCGTTGCAACGATGCTCAATTGGTACCAAGGGGCCCAAAGAGTGCCAAGAAAAAATTCCCCACACCATGACACCACCACCACCAGCCTGAACCGTTGATACAAGGCAGGATGGATCCATGCTTTCATGTTGTTTACGCCAAATTCTGACCCTACCATCCGAATGTCGCAGCAGAAATCGAGACTCATCAGACCAGGCAACGTTTTTCCAATCTTCTACTGTCCAATTTCGATGAGCTTGTGCAAATTGTAGCCTCAGTTTCCTGTTCTTAGCTGAGAGGAGTGGTACCCAGTGTGGTCTTCTGCTGCTGTAGCCCATCTGCCTCAAAGTTCGACGCACTGTGCGTTCAGAGATGCTCTTCTGCCTACCTTGGTTGTAACGGGTGGCAATTTGAGTCACTGTTGCCTTTCTATCAGCTCGAACCAGTATGCCCATTCTCCTCTGACCTCTGGCATCAACAAGGCATTTCCGCCCACAGAACTGCCGCTCACTGGATTTTTTTTCTTTTTCGGACCATTCTCTGTAAACCCTAGAGATGGTTGTGCGTGAAAATCCCAGTAGATCAGCAGTTTCTGAAATACTCAGACCAGCCCTTCTGGCACCAACAATCATGCCACGTTCAAAGGCACTCAAATCACCTTTCTTCCCCATACTGATGCTCGGTTTGAACTGCAGGAGATTGTCTTGACCATGTCTACATGCCTAAATGCACTGAGTTGCCGCCATGTGATTGGCTGATTAGAAATTAAGTCTTAACACACAGTTGGACAGGTGTACCTAATAAAGTGGCCAGTGAGTGTATACTGTATATTCTCTATATTTTCAATATAATATATTCTCTCTCTATATATATACACAGTACAGACCAAAAGTTTGGACACACCTTCTTATTCAAAGATTTTTCTTTATTTTCATGACTATGAAAATTGTAGATTCACTCTGAAGGCATCAAACCTATGAATTAACACATGTGGAATTATATAATTAACAAAAAAGTGTGAAACAACTGAAAATATGACTTATATTCTAGGTTCTTCAAAGTAGCCACCTTTTGCTTTGATTACTACTTTGCACACTCTTGGCATTCTCTTGATGAGCTTCAAGAGGTAGTCACCGGAAATGGTCTTCCAACAGTCTTGAAGGAGTTCCCAGAGATACTTAGCACTTGTTGGCCCTTTTGCCTTCACTCTGCGGTCCTGCTCACCCCAAACCATCTTGATTGGGTTCAGGTCTGGTAGCTTTGAAGGCCAGGTCATCTGGCGTAGCACCCCATCACTCTCCTTCTTGGTCAAATAGCCCTTACACAGCCTGAAGGTGTGTTTGGGGTCATTGTCCTGTTGAAAATAAATGATGGTCCAACTAAACGCAAACCGGATGGAATAGCATGCCGCTGCAAAATGCTGTGGTAGCCATGCTGGTTCAGTATGCCTTCAATTTTGAATAAATCCCCAACAGTGTCACCATCAAAGCATCCCCACACCATCACACCTCCTCCTCCATGCTTCACGGTGGGAACCAGGCATGTAGAGTCCATCCATTCACCTTTTCTGCATCGCACAAAGACACGGTGGTTGGAACCAAAGATCTCAAATTTGGACTCATCAGACCAAAGCACAGATTTCCACTGGTCTAATGTCCATTCCATGTGTTCTTTAGCCCAAACAAGTCTCTTCTGCTTGTTGCCTGTCCTTAGCAGTGGTTTCCTAGCAGCTATTTTACCATGAAGGCCTGATGCACAAAGTCTCCTCTTAACAGTTGTTGTAGAGATGTGTCTGCTGCTAGAACTCTGTGTGGCATTGACCTGGTCTCTAATCTGAGCTGCTGTTAACCTGTGATTTCTGAGGCTGGTGACTCGGATGAACTTATCCTCCACAGCAGAGGTGACTCTTGGTCTTCCTTTCCTGGGGCAGTCCTCATGTGAGCCAGTTTCTTTGTAGCGCTTGATGGTTTTTGCCACTGCACTTGGGGACACTTTCAAAGTTTTCACAGTTTTTCTGACTGACTGACCTTCATTTCTTAAAGTAATGATGGCCACTCGTTTTTCTTTACTTAGCTGCTTTTTTCTTACCATAATACAAATTCTAACAGTCTATTCAGTAGGACTATCAGCTGTGTATCCACCAGACTTCTGCACAACACAACTGATGGTCCCAACCCCATTTATAAGGCAAGAAATCCCACTTATTAAACCTGACAGGGCACACCTGTGAAGTGAAAACCATTTCCGGTGACTACCTCTTGAAGCTCATTAAGAGAATGCCAAGAGTGTGCAAAGCAGTAATCAAAGCAAAAGGTGGCTACTTTGAAGAACCTAGAATATAAGACATACAGTATTTTCAGTTGTGTCACACTTTTTTATTAATTATATAATTCCACATGTTGTAAATTCATAGTTTTGATGCCTTCAGAGTCAATCTACAATTTTCAGTCATGAAAATAAAGAAAACTCTTAGAATGAGAAGGTCTGTCCAAACTTTTGGTCTGTACTATGTGTATATATATATATATATATATATATATATATATATATATATAACATATAAATTATATATGTCTTATTCTATGTCTATATACTATTTAATGTGGTGTAGTGACCACTGTGTCCGCTAGGGGGCGCTGTGTGGGTGTCCCAGGACGATCGGATAGCCATGTCCAGAGTGGTAGCAGGAGCAGGGTGCTAAAGGATTGTTTTGTATCTCAAGGTGGGTGGCCTTGGGATGGAGGCTTGCTTATGTGCTGATCAGCAGAGCTGATCGTTCGTTCCAATGAGTCAGGGAGAAGTCTCCAGGTGGCTGGTGAGACGGACAGCACCAGTTACCTCCAAAACCACCCAGGGGGTGTGTTTAAGAACACTATTGTAAAGTGTGTATGAGTGGGTGAGGGACCTGTGATGAGGTCATAGCCATGTGACCTGGTGGGCGTGGCTACAGACCATATAAGGTGGCCAGGGTAGGTCACATGGAGTGAATGCTGGGACCTGGTTGGTCCGTTTTGGAAGGTCCCGTCTGAGAGAGATGGGGCTGTCTTCCGGACAGCAAGTGAACGCTGTGTTTAATGGCTGCACGTGCCTGATAGATCCCTGGAGGGAATAGACATCTGCAGTAAGCTGAAGCAACCATGAGGTAAACCCTGATGGGGTGAGTTATCTGTGAGGCTGAAGAGCCTGCGTATGGAACCTTGCATAACCTGTGTGACCACAGGACTAACAGAGTGAAGCTCTGTCATGGACGCTATGCTGTTTTCTATTGCTGTGATGGTTTTGATGCATGAATAGACTGCATTGACTGTTATTATTTTATGGAAAACCCGTGCCGGATGTGATTATTGGCTGCCAAGCGAGTATCCTCTACCCAAATGACAGCGCTACCTTACAATAAATATATATATATATATTATATATATTACCTATATTTATGATATGTACTGTACATACGTATTTTTCGGACTATAAGACGCACCGAACTATAAGACGCACCCAGGTTTTAGAGGTGGAAAATAGGGGAAAAATGTGTTTGAACCAAAAAAAGTGGTAAAATATTTAATAACATAAATAACATACTATTATATGTGGTGTTACTATATATATATATAATAGTATGTTATTATGTTGGGAGCTACAGGTAGAAGATGGTGCTGCGGGACTAGTGTGTTGTCTGTAAAGTACTGTATGAAGACGCTGGAGGGTGAGTATAAGAATGGGGGCACAGGGCTTATATTTAAAGCACCACTCCAGCACTGAAAAATAACACTGGGGTGGTGCTTTAATAGCCCATGGGAGAACTATAACTCCCAGCATGTCCTGCAGATCCTATGGCATGCTGGGAGTTAGTTCACCACAGGATGTCAGAGTGATTTTTATATGCTGCAATTACTAACCTTATCATTCATTCTTGTACAGGCTGCTGCTCACTGTGCTCAGTGCAGGTCCTGTAGCTAGGAAGCCACGCTGTGGTGAGGTAATGCAGCTTCCCATGGCCGCACAGAGCCCTCTTATGACCTCACCGCAGGTCATGTAAGAGGAAGCTGCACTGTTTGTAGTGCGGTGTCTGCAGGATCTGTGATGGGTGGTTCGTGAGTGAGTAATTCAAAATGAACTAATCTTCAGAACTAGTTCATCTAGTTCACCATCCTGTCAGAGATTAGTTCATTATGAACTAAACAGCAAGTGGGAGGAGACAGAGAGTGACCCCTCCTCCAGCTCCAGGACGCTGCCTGCTCTGTCTCACACTTGCTCTTTATTGCTCCTGATGCTGGAAAAGAAGGTAGTAAAACACTCTACCACACATCAAATACAAATATAATAGTAATAATATTATTATTAATAAAATCTGAAATTGCACAGTAGACAGACACAGCTCCTATGTGTGTATGAGAGAGAGAGTTTCTGTGTGTGGTGCATGCCCCTCGCCTGTCTTTTTTGATAAGATTAGCCTCCTGTTCTGTTCTCAAAATGGTGGATGCTGAACTGCTTCTCCGCTCCCTCATACACAATCATTAGGAGTCAGTGCTCTACACTACCACAGGTGGCGCTGCTGGGCTCAGTGAGATGCATCAGCTTGAACTAGGCTGTCTGGATTCATTCTCAATAGAACATTTAGTTCAGCAGTTCATATAGTTAGTTCACCGGTCACATGATGCATTTCCTATCAGCTCCTCACAGGATAGGAGGGAGAATTATCAGGCTGTCTTATAGGAAGATTTTCTTTGCCCCATAGCCACCAATCACAGGTCAGCTTTCTGATATTGCTCTGGCAAGTGAAATCTGATGAAAGTTATACATTTGAAAAAAAACGTAAGCTTTCCAGTCCTTCTCCGCTGCTGTATGCCGCAAGCCGTGTGATCTTCCCCGTCTGACACCGAGCTCCTTGCCACATGATATTCTGTGGGACATACAGCAGCTGAGAAGGACTGGGAGGCTGGAAGATTTAAAAAAGAGAAAAAAGGAAATTACTAACTTGAAGAAATAACTTTTGATTTTTTTTCTCCAGACTGAGTACCGCTTTACCAAGAGTTTGTTATATAATGATCAGATGTATTAACTATTTCTGATCATTTTAACAAAACTATAACTCACCCTAGGAGCCACAGCTTCTGTGTAACGAACTAGAACTGATCAATCTCTTCTCAGCAGAATCCAGAGAGAAATACTGAACTAAAGGAACTAATCTTTTCAGTGAACTAGTTCATGGTGAACTAATCAGCAAAATGAACTAGATTGCCCATCACTAGTCTGCAGGACCTGTGATGACATCAGGAAGAGGCAGGGCTTTGTGCGGTCATGTGATGCTCCATCCCGCCCTCTTCATGACGTCACCACAGGTCCTCCACAGGAGCATTCCGCATCGCATCAGTACTGCCCTGGCTGTGCTGCCTGTCACGTATGTGACGATCCCTCCTGCTGCACTCTGCTCTGCCCCCTCCACCACCTGACACACATCTCCCCAGCTGCTGCAGGAATCGGCGCTGGGGAAACCATGTGGGTCTGTCCTTTGCTGCTCACTGCTCAGCTGACAGGAGAGCGGGGAAGCGGCTCATGAATATTCGCTTCACTTTAAGTATCAGGACCATGTGGTTTCCCCAGCGGCTGCATTCCTGCAGCAGGCAACATTTTCCTGCCTCCTGTGATCCCAGTGCGGTCTCACTCCACCACTGCCCCCTCCCCACATGCTACATTCCGACCATAAGACGCATATTCTATATATATTACATATGCATATATTATATGTAACTATATATATGATCTAGTAAATAAAGCTCAAGTGTGTGTATATATGTGTGTGTATGTCCGGGATTGGCATCTGCACCGTCGCAGCTACAGCCACAAAATTTGGCACAGTCACACGTCTGGACCCCGAGAGCGTCCTAGGCTATGTTGTGAGGCGAAATTTTAACCCCGCGCCTTCCAATTCACCAGATAATTTTGCCCCTATCTACCTCCTGGGCAAAAAGTGTGTGCGTAACAAGCCCCGCCCCTCATTATGATGTCATAATGGTTGCCATGGCGACGCTAATGTCATAATAGGTTGCAATGGGGAAGATGCCGTCACAATGGTTGCCATGGTGATGATGATGTCTTAATAGGTTGCAATGGTGACGGTTATGTCATAACGGTTGCCATGGTGATGATGATGTCATAATGGGTATATGGGCTCGGGACTATGGGATGGAGGATGTGTGATGGGTATATGGGCACTGGGCTATGGGATGGAGGATATGTATGATGGGTATATGGGCACGGGACTATAGGATGGAGGATATGTATGATGGGTATATGGGCATGGGACTATGGGATGGAGGATATGTATGACGGGTATATGGGCACTGGACTATGGGATGGAGGATATGTATGATGGGTATATGGGCATGGGACTATGAGATGAAGGATGTGTGATGGGTATATGGGCACTCGACTATGGGATGGCGAATATGTATGATGGGTATATGGGCACGGGACTATGGGATGGAGGATATGTATGATGGGTATATGGGCACTCGACTATGGGATGGAGGATATGTATGATGGGTATATGGGCACTCGACTATGGGATGACGAATATGTATGATGGGTATATGGGCATGGGACTATGGGATGGAGGATGTGTGATGGGTATATGGGCATGGGACTATGGGATGGAGGATGTGTGATGGGTATATGGGGACTCGACTATGGGATGGAGGATATGTATGATGGGTATATGGGCACGGGCCTATGGGATCGTGGATATGTATGATGGGTATATGGGCTCGGGACTATGGGATGGAGGATAATTATAATTTGCAATAACTAACCACAGTTAGTTACTATGCCCGGGCAGCGCCGGGCTCTTCAGCTAATATATATATATCTTATATGTTACATATATATGAGATCTATTATGTGTGTATATATATATATATACTGTATATATATGTGTGTCACTGGAAACAGCTCTCAAATGGAATGGGAGCAGCATGGGGAAGACCCATGGAAGCATCTCTGACTCCCAGGTTGCTGTTGGAAACAATGTTGTCAGAGTATTACGGCACTTTTTTGGACTGACAATAAATCGTACAAAACTGAAGACAAAAAGGATTTTACAGGAAAAAACGTTAGAAATCATTATTTTCTGTATAATGACTCATATATAAGGCAAGATTTAAAAAAGAGAAAAAAAAGGTCTTCTCCACCCCTTAATGGCCAGGCAGACTGTCACCATATTTCCCCATCACATATGACCACAGTAGATGACCTGGTAGAGGGGGAAATAAATCTACACCCACCGGTAGTCACCAATAAATGTAATTCTAACATCTTGCTACCTTATTTGGGCATGTGGTGTGTGTGACAGTCAGACAAATCCTGTTTAATTTATGAAGAAGGGACTCTACAACTCATAAAGCCTAAGCGGGCAATGTAGGACCTACCAAAAATTAGAAGAGGGACTACAGTACACCCTGTATTAGACATAAAGAAGGGCCTCAAACACATTCTTTTAAAATTTTTAGGTTGTGGGACTCCTAGACTGGTAAAGCCTATGTACTAAGTGCACGTGCTGCCAAAAATTAGAAAAAGGGACTGCAAAACACTCTTGAAGACAAAAATTTTGAATGAGTGCCGCATGACGACCTTCTAAAAATTTGAAGACAGTGACTCTCAATGACCTTCTAAAAATTTGGAACCAGGGCTGCATGATAACCCTACTCAGTCTCAAGCTGTCAAGAACTTACAAGTCAACACAAATCTAATAGTCCGACAATAGAATCATAGAATCATAGAATCATAGAATCGTAGAGTTGGAAGGGACCTCCTGGGCCATCTGGTCCAACCCCCTGCTCAAAGCAGGATTCGCTAAATCATCCCAGTCAGATGTCTGTCCAGCCTCTGTTTGAAGACTTCCATTGAAGGAGAACTCACCACTTCTCGTGGCAGCCTGTTCCACTCATTGATCACTCTAACTGTCAAAAAGTTTTTTCTAATATCTAATCTGTGTCTCCTCCCATTCAGTTTCATCCCATTGCTTCTAGTCTTTCCTTGTGCAAATGAGAATAAAGTTGATCCTTCTACAATGTGACAGCTCTTTAGATATTTGTAGACAGCTATTAAGTCTCCTCTCAGTCTTCTCTTTTGCAAACTAAACATTCCCAAATCCTGCAACCTTTCCTCATAAGACAGGGTTTGCAGACCGGTCACCATTCTGGTCGCTCTTTTCTGAACTTGCTCCAGTTTGTTGATGTCTTTTTTAAAATGTGGTGCCCAAAACTGGACACAATATTCCAGATGAGGTCTGACCAAAGAGGAGTAGAGGGAAATAATGACTTCACGTGATCTAGACTGTATGCTTCTGTTAATACATCCTAGAATTGCATTTGCCTTTTTTGCTGCTGCATCACACTGTTGACTCATATTCAGTCTGTGATCTATTAGTATACCCAAGTCTTTTTCACATGTGCTGTCACTTAGCCCTATTCCTCCCATTCTATAGATGCTTTTTCCATTTTTATTGCCCAGATGTAGTACTTTGCATTTCTCCCTGTTAAAAACCATTCTGTTAGTTGCTGCCCACTTCTCCAGTTTATTTAAATCTTTTTGAATCCTCTCTCTCTCTTCTCTAGTATTAGCTATCCCTCCTAGCTTTGTGTCATCAGCAAATTTAATCAGTTTACCCTCAATTCCTTCATCTAAATCGTTGATAAAGATGTTGAACAATACAGGGCCCAGGACAGAGCCCTGTGGTACCCCACTTGAGACATTCTTCCAACTGGATGTGCAGCCATTTACGACCACTCTTTGGGTCCGATCACTAAGCCAGTTATGAATCCACCTAACAGTTGCCTTGTCCATTCCATACTTAATCATTTTTTCAATAAGGATTGTATGAGAGACTTTGTCAAATGCTTTTCTGAAGTCAAGATATACTATATCTACAGCATTTCCTTGATCCAAACAATCAGTGATACCGTCATAGAAGGAAATTAAGTTAGTCTGACATGACTTATTAGTTACAAACCCATGCTGACTCTGTTTAATCACTTCATTCTTATCCAGGTATTGACATACATGTTGTTTAATAATTTGTTCAAAGATCTTTCCTGGTATAGAAGTCAGACTCACCGGCCTATAGTTACCTGGGTCCACCTTCTTCCCCTTTTTGAAGATAGGAACAACATTTGCTCTTCTCCAGTCTTCTGGCACTTCTCCTGTTCTCCAAGAATTTTCAAAGATTATAGAGAGGGGTTCAAAAATTTCTTCTGCTATCTCCTTCAGTACTCTGGGGTGTAATTCATCTGGACCTGGAGACTTGAATTCATTTAGGCTAGCTAAGTGTTTCCTCACTATCTTTCTGTTTATAGATATCCTGGATTCTTCTATTCCCTTAATAGGACAGTGAATAACAGTTGATGTTACATTTCCTTTCTGAGAGAAAACAGATGCAAAATAGGAATTTAAAAGTTCAGCCTTCTCAACATCCTGTCTTACCATTTCATCATTTTCATCCTGTAATAGTCCGAAAATAGTCCGAAAATGCGCTCCCCAAAACCCATAAAGGTATATTTCCCCCTCCTCTACTCTACGCCCTATCATCTCAGGCATAGGTGGTCTTAACGAGAATTTTAGTCAGAGGTTCGATGAGCACCACTTAATTGGCAGGACCCCTGGATATCTTAAAGATACCACTACAGTTCTGCTGTTCTTTCCCACATTTGAATGGAATGATAATTTCTGCTTTGTTACCAGTGATGTCACCAATTTATATTCTACCATCCCTCACCCTTTAGCCCTAATTGCGATTAAACACCACCTGGACGTGTACAGTGCATACTCTGTTCCACTAAAATCATTTATTTTGGCAGCTTTGAATTATTTTCTTCAGCACAATGTTTTCAGCTTCAATGACAAGTTTTATTTGCAGGTATTAGGTGCCCCGATGGTTCTAAATTCTCCCCCTCCGTAGCAATCCTTTACATGTCCTGGTGGGAAGAAAAATATATTTTTCCTGTCAGCAATACCTTTTTACCACATATAAAATGGTTTGTTGGATATGTGGACAATTTGTTGTTAGTTTGGGAAGGCTCCACTAATACATTTGAGGGATTCCTATCAATCATCAACATTAACAGAAATAAACACGTGCAATAGATCGCTCTTTTTGCATTGAAGAACTGAAGTAAATGAACTTTTTGATGATATTCTAATGTTGTGAGAAGCACCTGTACATGGAGGGGATAAAGATCAGTTTTTATTATCTGACGTCTGGAGTGCGGCCATCTCTTACCGTATATAACTATAAATAAATGTATCCATATCAGTCTCTATTCATATGTTACATTTATATGTAAAACAACAAGTGCATACATGTGTCATATATTATACAGACTGGAGCCAATCCATCAGCAGGATCTAGTGTAAGGCTATGTGCACACCTGCAGAAATGCTGTGGAAATGTCCGCAGATCCCGCCGCGGGTAAAACGCATGCGAATTCGCATGCTTTTTTCCCGCGGAAAACAAGCGTTTTGCATGCGGTTTTCGCTTGCAGAATGCTTGCGTATTCCAAGCGATTTTAAGCATCGCTTGGAAATGTGATTGACAGGTTGGTCACACACAAGCATAGTGCTTGACAAGTGCCTATGCAGCATCAATAGTAAAAGATAGGATGTAAAAATAATAAAAAAAAAAATATTGTTATTCTCACATTCCGACGACCCCCGATCTGCTCTGCGGCGCTCCCGCCATCTTCTGGTCCCAGTAATGCTTTGTGTGAAGGACCTGAGATGACGTCACGCTCGCGAGAGCACAATGTCGTCAGCGGTCATTCGCGCAAAGCATTACTGGGACCGGAAGATGCCGGGTGCGTGGTGAGAGGCGGGAAGGACTCCGGGGGCCGTCAGAGGGTAACTATATCACTATTTTTTATTCTTATTCTATTTTTTACAGGAATATGATACCCAGGGCATGGAGGAGAGTCTCCTCTCCTCCAGACTCTGGCTACCATCCACACATTGAGCGCTCAAGTGAGCGTTTCAATGCAGTCCTATGGGTGTGGCATCGCCGCGATTCTGCAAAAAAAATGAGCATGCTGCAGATTTTTCCGCTATGCGATTCCGCAGCGGAAAAATCTGCAGCATTAGCACAGTATTGCGGAATCCCATAGGATTGCATGGGATGGGTTTTTTTGCCTTTTCGGGGCAATTCCGCAGCAGAAAAACGCTGTAAAAACGCAACATGTGCACACACCCTAAAACTTGCTGACTTCTTCAGCCGCTATTCAGACTCCAGCATCTTGGATGCACAGTATGTGGCACTTAAAACAAGGGCGACTATTTCTGACCGGCTGAATAACTTTCCATGACCCTGATCCGATTCCCATGGAGTCCTGTGACTCTGATTATTCAGCTCTACAGTACATCATTACATATGAAGTTGGTTGCGCAGTGATTTTGGCCATAGTGCAGGTCGTGCAGCAGAATCATTGTAAGATGCTGCTACATGACATAACAGCAGAAATAAAGTGAGTAGGGTCACATTACGTCTCCTTATGTACCGCAATAAGCAGAGTAAAAAAACATCAAAACTTGTGACGTCACCGCAGAGGTCGTAATGTGACCCTACACCCCGGCATCATGCTACCATGTAGCAGCGGCACAGAATAGAGTTTGACAGCTTGACCTATGTTGTGACCAAACATCGTGTAGCCCCAGCATAGGTTGGATTGTGTAGGTTAATGTCACTGCCATGCCACGTCTGTCCTTAGCATGCCAACTCAGCTGCTGGCCCCTGATTGGCCAGCGTTGTGTAATACAGTGCAGGGACCCAGTGCATCTCTGCGCCGCAACACACTTCAGCTGATTGTGGGTCCTTCGGTGCACATCCAAGTGAAGTAAGCACTGGCGTCAGCAAGAGCCTAGTCACATTTTCTGACCCCACAAATGTTACTCCCCTGGGTAATGTAGGGGACACGTGATGACTATCACCATTGTGTATGGGTTGTGAGGTGTAGTGATCGGTGCTGTAATGCTACAGATAAAAGCACATGATCACTGGTCTGTCACCTCCAATGCTGGAATGAATGAGGTCAGTGCTGGGGCAGATTACTAACAGCTAATTCTGTGTATTGGGAGACAGAAGGCCGCACTGGACAACAGAGCCTGGTAGTGCTGGCTCTGGAGGTGAGGATTAAAAAAAAGCACTGGGAGTTCTCCAGTCTGGAGAGCAGCATGTGAAGGGGGTAGGAAATGAAGTGAAATCAAAGCAGAACGAAAGGTAAAGATTAAAAACAATTTATTGGGATGTCGTACAAAATTATCATAAAAAAAAATATTGGTTGACAACCTTTTGGAGATGGTAACGGGATCTTTCTGCTGCCGGATGGTAATGGCATGTTTCTGCTGCTGGATGGTAATGGCATGTCTCTGCTGCTGGATGGTAGTGGCATGTCTCTGCTGCTGGATGGTAGTGGCATGTCTCTGCTGCCGAATGGTAGTGGCATGTCTCTGCTGCCGGATGGTAGTGGCATGTCTCTGCTGCTGGATGGTAGCGGCATGTCTCTGCTGCTGGATGGTAGTGGCATGTCTCTGCTGCCGAATGGTAGTGGCATGTCTCTGCTGCTTATGGTAGCGGCATGTCTCAGCTGCCAAACGGTAGCTGCATGTCTCTGTTGCCAGATGGTAGCGGCATGTCTCTTCTGCCGGATGGTAGCGGCATGTCTCAGCTGCCACACGGTAGCTGCATGTCTCTGCTGCCGGATGGTAGCGGCATGTCTCTGCTGCCGGATGGTAGCGGCATGTCTCTGCTGCCGGATGGTAGCGGCATGTCTCTGCTGCCGGATGGTAGCGGCATGTCTCTGCTGCCGAATGGTAGCGGCATGTCTCTGCTGCCTGATGGTAGTTGCACATTTTTGCTAGCAAAAGGTAGCAGTATGGATCTGCTGACTGATAGAAGCGGCAAGTTTCTGCTGCCGGATGGTAGCGGCATGTTTCTGTTGCTGATTGGTAGTGGAATGTCTCTGCTACCGGATGCTTGTGGCATGTCTCTGCTGCTGGATGTTTGCGGCATGTCTCTGCTGCAGGATGGTAGCGGCATGTCTCTGCTGCCAGATGGTAGCGGCATGTCGCTGCTGTCGGATGGTAGTGGCACGTCTCTGGTGCTGGGTGGTAGTGGCTTGTCTCTGCTGCCGGATAGTAGTGGCGTGTCTCTGCTGCCGGACTGTAGCGGGATGTTTCTGCTGCCTGTTGGTACCGGCATGTTTTTGCTGCTAAAAGGTAGCAGTATGGATCTGCTGACGGATAGAAGTGGCAATTTTCTGCTGCCCGATGGTAGTGGCATGTTTCTGGTGACTGATGGTAGCTGCGTGTCTCTGCTGCCGGGTGGTAGTGGCATGTCTCTGCTGCCGGATGGTAGCGGCGTGTCTCTGCTGCCTAATGGTAGCGGCGTGTCTCTGCTGCTGGATGGTAGCGGGGTGTTTCTGCTGCCGGATGGTAGCGGCATGTTTTTGCTGCTGAAAGGTAGCAGTATGGATCTGCTGACGGATAGTAGAGGAAAATTTCTGCTGCTGGATGTTTGCGGCATGTCTCTGCTGCCGGATGGTAGCGGCGTGTCTCTGCTGCTGGATGGTAGCGGCATATTTTTGCTGCTAAAAGGTAGCAGTATTGATTTGCTGATGGATACAAGCGGCAGTTTTCTGCTGCCGGATGGTAGTGGCGTCTCCTTGCTACCTGACGGTAGTGGCATGTCTCTGCTGCCCGATGGTAGTAGCGTGTCTCTGCTACCAGATGGTAGTGTCATATCGCTGCTACCTGACGGTAGTGGTATGTCTCTGCTGCCGGATGGTAGCGGCGTTTTTCTGCTGCCGGATGGTAGTGGCGTGTCTCTGCTGCCGGATGGTAACGGCGTGTCTTTGCTGCCGGATCTTAGCGGCGTGTCTCTGCTGATGGATGGTAGCTGCATATTTTTGCTGCTGAACGGTAGCAGTATGGATCTGCTGATGGATAGAAGCGGCAATTTTCTGCTGCCGGATGTTAGTGGCGTGTCCTTGCTACCTGACAGTAGTGGCATGTCTCTGCTGCCCGATAGTAGTAGCGTGTCTCTGCTACCGGATGGTAGCGTCATATCGCTGCTACCTGACAGTAGTGGCGTGTCTCTGCTTCCTGACGGTAGTGGCATGTCTCTGCTACCTGACGGTAGTGGCATGTCTCTGCTGCCGGATGTCATGTTTCTATATAGAGTGGAGATATAACAAACAATAATGTTAAAGCGGTTTTCAGTCACAATGTATTGATGCGCTATCCTCAGGACCTATATTATTTCACAAAAGTGAGTACACCCCTAAGTCTAAATGGCCGAATTGTGCTCAATTAGGCATTTTCCCTCCCTGTTGTCATGTGGCCCATTAGTATTGCAAGGTTTCAGGTGTGAATGGGGCGCAGATGTGTTACATTTGGTGTTATCGCTCTCACACTCTCTTATTCTAGTCACTGGATGTTCCATATGTCACCTCATGACCAAGAAGTCACTTACTGGGCTGCTTGGCTGTAGGTTCAATAAAATCAGTGTTTTATCAGCAGGAGATTATCACTGGAGGACTAGTAATTCAGCTGCCATGTAGTCCTCCTCACTCATGAGCTTTGTGCAGCTTTGCACCCACCCCTGTTTGGCAGCTATCTGCCTATGCACAGCGCAGACAGAAAGCTGCCAATCAGTGTTGGGAATGGTTTAAACAGAGCTCAGCATTCAGAGAACTGCTAGATCTGCAGCAGAGAAAACAGGGATTTTTTTTTAAAACTGCAGCAAGCAGCCTGGTAAGTGACACATTGGAATCATTGCTTTTGGATGGGGAAGCAAAAATCTGGTGATAGATTCCCTTTAATGCCAGGGTCGCAAGACCAAAGATTCCCTCATCCGAGAGAATCGGGCTGATTATGCTGATCACAGTCTGATTAACCTCTGATCTAAATGTTGGCATAGTGTGTTCCCATTTTCGCATAAGAGAACAGGAGCTCACTGTGAGCAGAAGATGGAGGACAACATTTCTCAATCTCTCTGTTCTGTGAGTCCCCAGAAATCGGACTGCACTCAGCTGTCATCCGAGTGCAGTTCGGTGTTTTCCACACATCCATAGATTTGAATGGGTGAGTGGCATCTGGTATCAGAGTGAATCACAGCAAGCTGGGATTTTTTCACTCACAGATTCTGTCAGAGAAATGAAATCGGTGATCAGCACTGTCACTGTGAATAACATTGGTCTGAGTGCTATCCCATAAAATATCAGATAGAGCTCGTCCGATGTATACAGCGGTGCGAGCAAGCTCCAATGCTAAAGCTCTGTCTGTCAGAAGCTGCCAATAGAGGGCGTTTCTGTATGGGCATACCCAGAGATCTAGAAGATTAATAGCAGGAAAACACCACGTGCTCCATCTTGTCTATTATTTCCCTTTTTACATTTACAATATCACCCCCGTTTTCTCCACGTAACATTAAGAAAAGGGAATAAAAATAAAAAACCCACATATGTGATATCAACATGTTCAGAAAAGTCAGAGCTATGAAAATATAAAATTAATTGACCCAATCTGTAAAAAAAAAGTAAAAATGGCAAAATTGCATTTTTGATCGCTGCAACTCCACAAAAACTGCATTAAGAAGCGATGGAAGCGTCATAACTACCGCACAATGGTATCAATACAAAGATCAGATCACCGCACAGAACACACAAGCCCTCACACAGCTCCATCAGCCAGAAAATAACAATGGTGCGGGCATTCAGAAATGGCGACTCAAGCTTATGTTAGTTTTTTGCTCTTTTTGTCACCACTTAAATAAAGAAACACAAGTTTGATCTCGTTGTAATCGTACCGGCCTGATTGGTCCGGGCATTTGGCCGTGTATAAAGAGCGGACATCAGACCTCAGAAACTCATTATTATCTACGTGTACAGACAGCATTACCGACACTGTTCTGAATTTCAGGATTTTTCTTATTTCGGACTTACAGAAATTGTTCTCGGATTCTCGGTCGATAGTTTTCAGATACAAATAATCGTTAAATCCTGAATGGGAGAAATAGAGAGGTTTCCTTATAAATCACCGGATCTTCAGTAAGAGTGTCATCAGGAGTAAATATCGCCATAGCGATAAATATAAGGTTTTCTCATTAATGATGTATGGGGTATGAGAATTGGGAAGTAGAGGAAGCTTGTCATAAGAAATCAGAAAGTTCTAGAGAGAGGAAATGGGAACTAATAAGGACAGAACAAGAGTAGAAGACGCACATACTCACTCTCAGCTCCTACTATAACCCTCACCGGAGTTCTGGGCAGCAGCTGCTGATATATCCTTCATGATGTCATAATGTCCCAGCAGAGGTGGCCATTGCTGTGACCTCACAACATTCTAGAATGTTCTTAGAACAAGCCCTGCAGCCAATGAGCTCCAATATAATCCTGTGTAATAAAGTCTATGGAGGGTTAATAAATGTGTATAATCTGATACAGTGATAGGACCCCACACATCCATGACTTATGGATATGGGACGGACCCCCACTCCATGTTAAAACCACCATAACTACAGTAAACCTAGGCACTAGAATAAATACACAACACATTATTTTGGTTGTCAAAATGGCCACAGCTTTATTTAAATCACAGGATTAACACAATCACAGTAGGAGTCAGGTGAAGTGCTAGTACATTGGGATTGACAAGTACTGTGATATCCCAGCTGTCTGACATACAGAACCAGGCCAGACAGCCATAAAGGGGCAGCACACACTGGCTTGCCATTCAAGCAGAGCCAGTAAACTTTCAGGGCAGCAATGACCCTATTATCCTCACTCCTGTGCTTAACCACTGTGGCCGCCCCTGATTGACGTTACCATTACAACGTCCTTGAGGCTGGCCACCAAAGCCTAGCCTGTTCACCACCATGAGGTTTTACATCCTCTATTAGTTAAAATGAGTCCACCTTAACTTGCCTGCAACTTCCACCTGACTCCTAAACCGCAAAGCTGTGACGGGTTATAAATTCACATTTGACACCTTTTTTTTTATTTATTTTTTTTTTAATAAATCACTTTAGTAAACTTATAAGCTAGAAGTCCCTGCAAAAGCATTAAGGGGACTAGCTTGGCAAACCTCCGACTCACAAAGAGTCATCCTACAGCACTCAGGAGAGGAAAAACCCCCTGTGGAGGAAACCTCTAGGGAACCATGGCTGAAGGATGGCCCTTCCCTTGGGCTTAGAAGGTTAATGCTGTTAACTCTTTATAGCCATGATAAAATTGAGCCAGGAACAAGATATACATGGTAATTTCAAAAATACAATAAAGCATTCATCATACAAGCAATAATCAAAACGTTTTAGGACAATGATTGTAAACAGGGCGGGTGGGCGGGAAATGCTTCCTCCTGTTCATCCTGTCCAAGAAAGAGGGAAGAGACACAGATTTCCTGCTCTATATAAGCCCCACCCTCCTCACAGTAACTCACCAGGCACAGACATACTGTGCTTCTTACTCTGAAAGCAACATCACTCTAGCTTAAAAATCTACACTATACCAAAAAGCTGCAGGAGTAAAGGTCCACCCATCCCCAAGTCATGTCCTCCTCCGCCTATGGCTCCAGTGGTTTCTTGACTTATGGATATGGGACGGACCCCCACTCCATGTTAAAACCACCATAACTACAGTAAACCTAGGCACTAGAATAAATACACAACACATTATTTTGGTTGTCAAAATGGCCACAGCTTTATTTAAATCACAGGATTAACACAATCACAGTAGGAGTCAGGTGAAGTGCTAGTACATTGGGATTGACAAGTACTGTGATATCCCAGCTGTCTGACATACAGAACCAGGCCAGACAGCCATAAAGGGGCGGCACACACTGGCTTGCCATTCAAGCAGAGCCAGTAAACTTTCAGGGCACCAATGACCCTATTATCCTCACTCCTGTGCTTAACCACTGTGGCCGCCCCTGATTGATGTTACCATTACAACGTCCTTGAGGCTGGCCACCAAAGCCTAGCCTGTTCACCACCATGAGGTTTTACATCCTCTATTAGTTAAAATGAGTCCACCTTAACTTGCCTGCAACTTCCACCTGACTCCTAAACCGCCACCAGAGAGGCCATTTGACACCTTAAATGGACTCGCCCCCACCAACCATGCCTAATAAAGCCATCAACCATTTCTACATGCTATGGAAAGTCTGTGCACACAAGTAATAAAATTAAAATTCCAGAGCTCCGACAGATTAATTTTATCGATGCCATGCTACCAAGTTATAATCGATAATACGGTGACTACAGCAAAATAGCAGTTGTTAAACATCCTGCAATGAGGATCCCATAATGGGGAATGTGGAAAGTAAGCCATAATTAAGGTCATAGCCACAATCTGAATACCTGCATAATGACATCTGTCATGCCTCAAAAAACTATTATACCGCATGTATTGTAGCCAGCTCTAATAATTCACCAAATCACAGATTTTAGTTCTAGAAACCACCATTATTTACAGTAGCTGTGCAGTAAAATGTCTTAAACCCACTTACTATCACTACCCGAAAAGTGATGAACATATCAATAGAAAGATATTATAAATAGGGAGTAATTAAAACTATACACAATATAACATCAACATTATAACCGACCATAAAATAATATTCAGAATATCTGGAAGCAGCAATTTAAATAAACCTAAAGCAGAAAAAAAAAATCTACAAAGGCATTATTAATAACCCGGCCACGCCATTGTTAATTGTTTTTTATGCACTTGATAACATTTACTGTTGACCTCTCCAACTGGGTCAAAGGCATTGGGAATAGGCATATTGCCCTTTTTGTTAATGCACTTGATTACTTTACCCTTAGCGGCTCCCACTGGCTCAAGGGCACCGGGAGTAGGCATACTGCCCTTTGTGTTAATGCACTTGATGATACCCTTAGCCGCTCACACCAGCTCAAGGGCATCGGGAATAGGCATATCGCCCTTCATGTTAATGCACTTGATTACTTTACCCTTAGCGGCTCCCACTGGCTCAAGGGCACCGGGAGTAGGCATACTGCCCTTTGTGTTAATGCACTTGATGATGCCCTTAGCCGCTCACACCAGCTCAAGGGCATCGGGAATAGGCATATCGCCCTTCATGTTAATGCACTTGATTACTTTACCCTTAGTCACTCCCACTGACTCAAGGGCACACAGATCAGGTGCAGTGCTCTTCAGTTTTGTGCACTAGATAACTGCATTGTCCAGACGACAACCTTGTTCTCTTCACCCCTCCAGCCGCCGTCCCTGGCACAGAGGAGCCAATTTCTTCTGTAGGCATGCAAAATATGATTGCCCTGACCCTAGGGACATTACCCTAACAGGGTCCTATAAAATATAAATGCTTCTGGAGACCAGGAGGCCATACCTTGATGGTCACCCCTCCATACCAGGGGGCCATACCCGAGATGGTTACCCCCTCCACACCAGGGGGCCATACACGAGATGGTTACCCTCCACACCAGGGGGCCATACACGAGATGATTACCCCTCAAAACCAGGGTGCCATACCTGAATTGGTTATCCTTCCAAACCCAGGGGGGGGGGTCCGCGGCCAGTTTATTAACAAATAACAAACATTTACAATAAGTATTAAATACACAATCATATACGACATGAGGGGAGGGTTCTTGGAGCCCCAAAAATACTGGCTAAATATTTTGGCAAACACACAAGAACTTAAAAAATCCACGTTACCCACAGCCGTAAACCACCAGCTCGAGGGCACCAAACATCCCATTCCAGGAAGTCCAACCACCGAAAGCTCCCGGGTAACACCCCGTCCAGAGTTACCCGTCCAGAGCCGTAACCAAAAGCCAGATCCAGAATTTTAACTTCCAATTCCTTTTTGCTGATTCAGCATCAACTCCAAGAACCCCACCCAGAGGTCCATACTTAATATGGTTACCCCTACTGACCAATTTATAAATAGCTTCCAGGACCCACTAAAAGGAAAACAAATGTTTGTTTGTTTTTTTTGTTTTTTAAATTCATGTTCTTATTAAAATAAACATAAAATAAACTTTAAAGCATAAATCACATTAATACGCTGGGGGGAGTCCTTAAAGCTCCCAAATCTGGTGATTACCAAACATAAAATGTACCAACAATTACACCCAGCTGTTACCCCCACTAGATCGGGAGCACATAGCCACAAGGGTTCCAACGTTCACTTGAATTTCCTCCACCTTTCACCAGGTCCAGAACCATATTAACTTCCAAAAAGAGGAATCCATATCCCAATGAATCCCCCAGACCAATTTCTAACCAACTTCTAGGACCCCCCTAACCACCAGGCTCCAGGTAATCCACTCAGGCCTGTGCCATCTGCCATCTTAAGTAATATAAAATAAGCACTTGGTGGGTATACACTGATCCCCTTTTTTTTTTTTTTAAGTTATTATTCACACCTTTATTAAAACAAACATACCATAAAACATCAAAACATAAATAATATTAACACGCTGGTAGGAGTCCTTGAAGCTCCCAAAATCCAGTGATTACCAAACATAAAGTGAACATAAAATGTACCAACAATTACTCCCAGCCATTACCCCACCAGCTTGGGAGCACCATAACCACAAGGGTTCCGATGTTCACTTGAATTTCCTGGGGATCCGACAAACCCTTGCCGAAACTCCCCTCCACCTTTCACCAGATCCAGAACCATATTGAATTCCAAAAGGAGGAAACCATATCCCAATGGATCCCCCAGACCATATTTAGCCAACTTCAAGGACCCCTCCAACCGCACAAAATGTGGGATAAGTGAGGGTGAAAAACTCACAGGTTTACAACCAAGGTATACAACAGGTTAATAATGGAAAATATCCCATCGTAACGTCCAGAAATAGACAGAGATGGGCAATGCTGTGTTATATGAGAAGCCGCCTGCTCCTCTACAGAAGATACAGACTCTAATCACCAGCTGCGCATAAATGGGAAGAAATATGTAGGTCTAATATAAGCTGCCTGCAGCCATAGGTGTGTGAGCAGAAAACTGCAAGTTCTGTATCCCAGCCAGTCACTCTACTACATACAATTACAATAGACGAGAGACAGGGCTGAAAAACTGGGCCCATGATGTGTCCTCCAGAGCAATGTGCAGCCTCACACTAGGAGTGCCCCCTCACTGCCCGCCATGTGCTGAGTTATTAGTGCACACTCAAATGTGCCGAGTCACTCACCGATTATTTATTTTACACATGATAAAAACATAAACCATTCAGGCCTGTGCTATCCACCATCTTAGGTAATATAAAATAAGCTCTTGGTGGGTATACTCTGATCATGCAATATATGAGGGGGAGGACTAAAGGCAGCAATCGCTACAGAAATCAAGCGCTAAGCTGGAAGTCATGTCCAGGTTATATGTACAGCCAGGAAAATGACCTGGAGACACAGGATGTCTATACCCAGCATGATCCTTATACAGCACAGTGAGGAGTGATATCATGTATACAGACCTGTGGTACAGGTTAAGTATACAGCACAGGAATACAGCCTTTACACATACACCACATATAGTGAGTAACCTGGTTACACTGGATCTGTACACCCAGCATCACAGTATGTAACAGAGATGAGGCCACATACAGATCATCAGACTCCATAACTGGGAAGGGGGGATAATCAGCACACAGCAGGGTCAGTATACAGTGCACTGACATGAAGTGCAGCCTCTCATCATCATACATATACCATCCCCCGACTGCTCCTCTCACCATCATACATATACCATCCCCCGACTGCTCCTCTCACCAGTGTCTCTAATACATGTGACTGCCCAGCTCCACCATAGTAATGGCAGACACTCTATGTGTCCCTGCCCTGTCCTATCATACATAAACCCAGAACTCATGAAGACTGTGCATAATACAGCAGTAATGTGGTATATCTGAAATGTCTGTAGGGTGGTCACACAAAAACTGCCTCTGCAATAAGTGAGGGAACATGGCAGCTACATGAATTACTGAGGTAATCTTGATCCCAGATATGATGTAGGAGCTGATACTACCCTAGTACACACTACACAATGTCTGAGGTGAATGCAGAGTAGTATATCAAACATGTCTGCAGGGAGGTCACACGGAAGCTCAGTCTGTGAGGAAAATGTAGCATGCACATGAGGGACATGGCAGCTACATGAATTGCTGAGGTAATAGTGATCCCATACATAATGTAGGAGCTGATACTACACTAGTACATGATGTCTGAGGGGAATGTGCTCCTATCATCTGTCGTGTGAGGTGATAACCCCCCTCCTGTTCATCCTGTCCAAGAAAGAGGGAAGAGACACAGATTTCCTGCTCTATATAAGCCCCACCCTCCTCACAGTAACCCACCAGGCACAGACATACTGTGCTTCTTACTCTGAAAGCAACATCACTCTAGCTTAAAAATCTACACTATACCAAAAAGCTGCAGGAGTAAAGGTCCACCCATCCCCAAGTCATGTCCTCCTCCGCCTATGGCTCCAGTGGTTTCTTGACCACATATACACAGAGGCGTCTTACCATCCAATCTTTCTCCTATACATTATACATATATGCCATATGGACAGAAGTCTATGGAGGCAGAGTTTTACAACATCCCATTCTAAATCCATAGGCATTCATTTGGAGCTGGTCCCTTTCTTCAAGTTTGTGGAGGCGTCTGTGGGAATTTGTGCCCCTTCATTCAGTAGAGCATTAGTGACATCAGACGCTGATTCTGGATGGGTGATCCTGACTAGAGATGAGCGAACCTTTCACGGTTCGGTTCGGGACAATTCACTGAAAGTTCAGACGTTTGCCGTACGTGTTCAATGAACGTACCCGAACCCCATGAGATTCAATGGGAAGCCAAACCAAACGAATACACAACACCTTATACCACATGGATGACTATGGGATGTGTATTATATTTATTTATAAAAATGGGCTGTTCATTATACTTTATGTGTGAATATGAGAGTGCATTATACTTTATGGGTGATTATGGGGATTCATTATACTTTGTAGAGGACTATGGGGTGCATTATACTTTATTAATGACTATGAGCCGTGCATTGTACTTTATGGATGACTATCGGTTTTGCATTGAAGTTTGTGGTTGTCTATGAAGGTGAATTATACTTTATGGGTGATTATGTGCTATGCATTATACATTATGGGTGACTATAAGCTGCATTAACTTCATGGGTGTCTGTGTATTATACTTTATGGGTGACTATGGGCTTTTCATGTAATTTATGGATGACTATGGGCAGGGTGGATAAAAATCAATGTTTTTTTTAAAAAAAATCAAAAAAATCGGATTTTTTTGATTTAAATCGGATTTTTTTCAATAAACTGCTTTTTGAGGAAAATATTTTACCATCCAAAGGTTCTTCCATCATGAGATAAAGCTGAGTTGTTTAACTCAGTAGAATAAAGGCTGTATATGTGTAACATTCACAATGCCATGCTCTTCCAGAGGTTTCTGTAGGATTAGTGGGCAGTTTCTCTCCTATATTATCACAGACGCTCGCTTTACTTACGCAGCCTCTTCTTCACGGCAAAAATGTTACAACATGAACAGAGTTGAGAAAAAGACCTTAATCCTATTGTTCTACAAACCAATGAATACAGAATCAACCCCTTCAGTGCCAAGTCCAAGAAGTTAGACAATATGTTTCTGATTGTTTGGAGTGGAATAGATCTGCACAACATAAGAAGAATGTGAATCTAAGTGTGAGGAGGAGGAAGGGCAAGCAGACAAGAAAATGAAAGTGAAACTTTGAGCACAATACTGCAGCATAGCCACAGACAGACAAGTCTGGATCTGTTTGTGTGTACGATCTGAGGTTTATTACATTCTTTCCTTATAATGGCAGCAGGCCGTAAAAGAGACCCAGTTTGGGAATATTTTAATGAAGCTCCTTCGCCTATGGGTAAGGCAGGCATGCGTGCAAAATGCAAACGATGCAACAAAGAGATGCAAGGCCTGGTGGCGCGAATGAGGCAACATCATGAGAAGTGCGGTGATGAAGATAACCAAAGAAACACTTCTGAACAGGCAGGATCTTCAGGTTGGTAAACATTTTTATTGAATCCTATTTCTAAAGACTGAACTGTCATGTGTGAGAAAAATTATGTTTCTTATTATTACTGCATGTTACTGTCATTTGGTACAGTTATGAAGAAAAACAAATATTCCTTTTGGGGCAGGGGCAGTGATGTGTTGTGTACAATAAGCAGAAATTGTATAAACAATAAAATAACAGCATTGACTTTTTTTGTTTAGGGGAATTCATGGATTCTGGAAACTATCCACCTCCAAGATCACCATCATCCTGTTCTACAGTTTCAGAGTTATCCATCCAGGATAGTGCTTCATTAGCAGCAGCAGCATCATCATCAGACACCCACAGCCACATATCACCATCACCCAAAAGGAAGAAAAAACCTTTATCTCCTGGAACCACCATAGATAGGTTTGTGATAAGAACTAGCAGATTAGAAAAAGAGTTGATTGATGAAAAAATTGCCCAGTTTATTTATGCAACGAACTCTTCTTTCCGTCTGACTGAGAACCCACATTTCATTAATATGGTTGAGTCACTGAGACCAGGATACAGTCCACCCAGCAGAGCTGATGTTGCAGGGAAACTGCTGGATCAAGTGTATGACAGAGAAATGGAGCAATGTGCAACAGCTCTGGAGGGTAAAATTGTTAACCTAAGTATTGATGGGTGGAGTAATGTCCACAATGATCCTATTGTATGTGCTTGTATAACAACAGAAGAAGGTAAAGTCTTCCTTGCACAAACAACTGATACGTCAGGAAATGCACACACAGCAGAATACTTACAAGAAGTGGCAGTAAAAGCTATAACGACATGTGAACAAAAATTCAAATGTCTAGTACGCAGTTTGGTCACTGACAATGCTGCAAACGTATCCAAGATGAGAAGAGATTTAGAAGAGCAGGGAGGGAATACAAAGCTGCTAATAACATATGGTTGCAGTGCTCATTTGCTGCACCTCTTAGCCAAAGACTTAAGTGTTCCAGAAATAAAGGCTAATGTTGTTGAAATTGCTAAATACTTCCGTAATAATCATTTTGCTGCAGCAGCTCTGAAAAGGATGGGTGGAACCAAGCTAACGCTCCCACAAGATGTTAGATGGAACTCTGTGGTGGACTGTTTTGAGCAGTATATCAAAAACTGGCCTATTCTGATGACACTGTGAAGAAAATCGAGATAAAATGGATGGCACTGTCACTGCCAAAATCCTCAACATTAGGCTTAAGAGAAATGTTGAACATATGCTGAGTTTCCTGAAACCCATCTCTCAAGCTTTAAACAAAATACAGAAAAATAGCTGTTTTATTGCGGATGCTGTTGAAATTTGGAAGGAACTGAGTGAACACTTAAAAACAGAACTACACATGGACAGAATTAAATTACAAGCAGTAAACAAGCGAATGGGACAAGCACTGACTCCAGCTCATTTTTTGGCAAATATTGTCAATATCCAATATCAGGGTCAAAACCTAAGTGCTGAGGAAGAGGAGTTAGCTGTGACATGGGTATCCAGCAATCATCCATCTTTAATGCCAACTATAATAAACTTCAGAGCTAAGGGGGAACCATTCAAGAAATATATGTTTGCTGAAGATATTTTAAGGAAGGTCACACCAGTAAACTGGTGGAAGTCACTTAAGCGCTTGGATTTAGAGACTGTTCAAGTAATGATTTCACTTTTAACAGCAGTAGCTTCTTCTGCAGGCGTTGAAAGAATATTCTCTTCCTTTTGGACTCATTCATTCTAAATTGAGAAATCGGTTGGGACCCAATAAAGCAGGAAAGCTTGTTTTTCTTTTCCAGATTATGAATAGGAACAAAGAAGAAGATGATGATGAAGATGACGACAAGTGAGCTACAGAGGACAGCAGGGACAGTAGTATTTAAGTTTTTCATGTGTCGGCTGGACTGACAGTCTAAGTTTCTTAAAATATATATATATTTTGTTTAGCCAAATTAGTTAACAAACATGGATGTTTGTTTAAGCAAATAACTTATGCTGTAATGTTGTTATTGTTTCAGTTGAATAAATCTATTTAAATTGTTATTAAGGTCAGGATTATTTTTCTCCTTCCTAAGTACAACAGAACAGTGGTGTCCAAATATGAATGATTAACCCATTAAACTGGGGAGAAAAAAGTAATATAAAAAGCGATTCTAAAAATCTTCATCTACTTGCATGTTAAAGTAGCAAGAACTAGTTTAGGTAGAAACTTTGATTTAAATCACTGATTTAAATCAAGCCTTACTGACTAGTGATTTAAATCGTGATTTAAATCAGTTAGATTTAAATCAAATCCACCCTGACTATGGGCTATGAATTTTTCATGTTAATGCTTAAACTTGACCTAAAACTACATCAGACTTTCACTCCAGTCATATAAGTTGATAAATAAAACCAAATAAAAAAATGAGTAAAAAAATATTACATTTTGTCATTTTTAAATAAGGAAAATGATCAAACATCGATTGTCTGTGAGTGGCAAAAGTATGTAAACCTTTGTTTGACCCACGTGTGCTACATTAACTGCATCTAAATGTTTCCGGTAATTGTTTATTAGTCCTGTACTTCGGCTTAGAAGAATTTGTGTCATCGGCTGATCTGGTGCTGTTGATTCTCTAAGCCATTTGTCAGGGTGAACAACATGGACTAAGTGTTGGCGCTGCAGAGCATGACTTGCCAGAAGGCATGTGGATCAGAGAGGGTAGCGGGATGGAAAGACTGACAAGTGGAGTAGGAATCACCAGAAGACAGAGCCAGAAATGTAGATATACACAGGAACATTTGATGTATCATCAATCCAGGACTTGCAGCAGGCAAATTGCTAATGGCTGAGTTGTATGCTCTAAGAAGACAGGTGGTCAATAGTGATGAGTAAAAGTGTTCGCTACTTGAGTTTGCATCGGATGCTTGGGTACGCACTGAGTATCATGGTGCTCGAGTGACATGCTCGAGTTCCGTCCTGCGGCTGTTAGCCAAAACACATGCGGGGATTACCTGTGCATGGCAAAGGCTTTGGGTATTGATGTCAAACGTGGTTGCCGGATAACCTCAGTAATCCTTTACAGAGTTACACAAAGGGAACCAAGCTCAGACACCTGAACACGGACAGTTGAGGAGCATATAGTTCTTTTCTAGCTTCGAAACAGCTTCAACTCTCTGTCACAATCCATGTTGGAGTGTGGCAGATCTAGCACATATAACATTTTTGTTTCCTTCAAGCCTTTGGCTTAAGGTTAGTTTTGCCCCCAGTGGCCGCTGGCGTTACTACACTGTAGTCGCTTTAGTGTGGGTTTTGCCCCCGGTGGCCGCTGGGGTTACTACAACTGTGGTGGCTTTAGTGCTGGTGTTTCCCCCGGTGGCTGCTGGGCTTATTACACGTAAATTACCCAGCAGGTGTGATTTCTCTGGCTCCTACCTATAAAGGAGTGTTAGGTGTTCTGAATCATTGTTGGTGATAATGTTCATTCCCCAACCAACCTTGGTGGAGAGAGGAGCTATTAAGAGCAGTGCCTTGCAGCTCAGCCAGAGCTTTGGATTAGCAGCTATTCAGGTGGAAGCTGTATCCGGGTGCCTGTCATGAACTCATTTTCTGCTCCACCAGTTGAGAGTTCCCCTTCCGTTCTCCCTCTGGTGGTGACAGGAGGTAGTGTGGTTGCTTTAAGTAGTAGTGATCTGCCACCTGATGAGGAAGATAACGATTGGATCTCTGGAGTATCAGACTGGATATAAGACAGCCGACGCCCTTTCTGGGTGCTGGTGATTCAATCTGCTTCTCAGGTCCTGGACTTCAGCTCTCTTCCAGTCTTCTCAAGTTAAGTTTGTTTTTTGCTAATGTTCACACTTGCGCTTGTTGGCCAATTCAGTTTGTTGTGTAATCAGCCTGCCCCTGCTGGGGCTATGCTGAAATTCCACTCCTAATAATCAGTATTTGCCAATCTGCTTTTTGTCCCTTTTTAGATAGGCCTCTTTTTTGCTCTGTCTCAGAATATTTCAGAGTGTTGATATAGGTTTAGAAGTCTAGTGACTTCAGGATTAATTTTGCTATCAGAAGTGTTGGACAATATTTTTGTAGGTTGTTTTTGGCAGATTGCAGACAGTGTCTTTCCTTTTCTGTCCTTTTCATTTAACCGGGCCCATCGTTTGCTCAGCCTATTTTCCTGCCCTTGTTTGTATTTTCATCTCGTTTTACCGTCAATACATGTGGGGGGCTGTCTTTCCTTTGGGGTCTGCTCTGAGGCAGTTAGTTTTCCTCTTTTTCTGCTTTAGGCTTAAGTAGTTCTCCGGTTGTGACGAGGCGTCTAGGACCAACGTAGGAACACTCCACAACTGTCTAGTTGTGCGATTAAGATCAGGGATCTGCAATCTGCATAGTTACCAGCTTCTCTAGTTTTCTGAGAATTAGCTTGTTGTCTTGTTTTTCCTCCTCGGTTTCCCATTCATAACAGAATCACCAGCCATACCGCAGATTCTAGGGTACTCAAAAGCAGGAAAGAATTGTTAGAAAAAGAAAAAAAAAAGAAGAACATGTCAGAATTTTTTTTTTTTTAATGTATTTTTTCCTCTTTTTTTCTGGGGCCGTAGGAGGATTTTTTTCCTAATGGATATTAAGCAACTGTCTGATCGTGTGGAGCAGCTTGCTGCTGAAGTACAGGGAATTTCCACCTACCTTATTCAGTCACATGCTGCTGAACCCAAGATTCCTACGCTTGATGTGTTTTCTGGGGATCGGTCTAAATTTCTAAATTTTAAGAATAATTGTAAATTATTTCTTGCTTTGAAGCCTAACTCATCGGGGAGCTCTGTGCAGCTGGTTAAAATTGTCATCACCTTGCTGCGCGGCGATCCCCAGGATTGGGCTTTTTCTCTGACACCTGAAAATCCTATTCTGACTAATGTGGATGCATTTTTTCAGGCCTTGGGGTTGTTGTATGATGAACCTAATGCCGTTGATCAAGCTGAGAGAACCCTGTTGGCATTAAACCAGGGTCAGGATCCTGCAGAGTTGTACTGTCAAAAATTCCAAAAGTGGACAGTCCTTACTACATGGAATGATAGTGCATTGGCAGCTCTCTTTCGGAAAGGTTTGTTAGTGACCGTAAAAGATGTTATGGTGGGATTTCCTGTTCCCTCTGGTCTGGATGGCTCTATGTCATTAGCCATTCAAGTTGATCGGCGTTTACGTGAACGTAAAACTACACGGGAGGCGCTGCCACCTTTTGATCAAATGTCTGAACCTATGCAATGTGATGGGGTTTTGTCTAGGGCGCAACGTCGGGAGTTTAGAAGGCGTAATAAGCTGTGTTTTTTCTGTGGAGACGCCTCTCATACTATTTCTGTCTGCCCTAAACGAGAGAAACGTTTTGCACACACATTTGCTGTGGGCAGTATACAACCTAACTTCCTTTTGGCAATTACTCTGATCTGCTCCTTGTCCACATTTTCCACTAAGGCTTTTGTGGATTCAGGAGCAGCTCTGAATCTGATGAATTTGGACTTTGCTAAACGTTGTGGTTTGTCCATGATGCCTCTGCAGACGCCCATTCCTTTGAGGGGTATTGACAGTTTTGGACCCAGGTGATAATGCGAGTTGCCCCAGACCACCAAGAAAATTGTAAAATTTTTGGTGCTGCATAATTTGCATGATACTATTATTCTGGGGTTCCCCTGGTTGCAAACTCATAACCCAGTTTTGGATTGGAAATCTGTGTCTGTGGGGAGTTGGGGTTGTCAGTGTGTTCTTAGGGACGCTCCTGTTTTCTCCACCTCTCCTCAGTCTCATGATATTCATGATTATCTGGCTGATTTCTCTGATGTTTTTAGTGAGAGTAAGTCTGCGTCTTTGCCTCCTCATAGGAGTTATGACTGTGCAATTAAGTTGATGTCTGGGTGTAAATTTCCCAAGGGTCGGCTTTTCAACTTATCTGTACCCGAACATGATGCTATGAGATCCTATATTAAGGAGTCATTGGAGAAGGGTCATATTAGACCATCCTCGTCACCGTTAGGCGCTGTTTTGTTTGTGGCCGAGAAAGATGGTTCATTAAGACCGTGTATTGATTATCGTTCCCTTAACAAGATGACGGTTAAATATCAGTACCCATTACCTCTGATGTCTGATTTATTCTCCAGAGTTAAGAGTGCCTGCTGGTTTACTAAGCTTGACCTCAGGGGCGTATAATCTTATTCGCATCAAGCACGGGGATGAATGGAAGACAGCGTTTAGTACTCCAGAGGGACATTTTGAGTACCTGGTGATGCCTTTTGGGCTTTCCAATGCCCCTTCTGTCTTCCAATCCTTTATGAATGATATTTTCCGAGACTTTGTGGATGTTTTTGATCATCTATCTGGATGATATTTTGATCTTTTCTAGTGATTGGGATTCCCATGTGGAACATGTCCGTACTGTGTTCCGGATTTTGAGGGAGAATTCCCTGTTTGTTAAGGGATCGAAGTGCCTGTTTGGTGTACAGAGGATTTCATTTTTGGGATTTATCTTGTCTCCATCGACTATTGAAATGGACCTGGCCAAGGTACAGGCCATTTATGATTGGGTTCAGCCTACTTCTTTGAAGGCTCTCCAGAAGTTTTTGGGTTTTTCTAATTTCTATCGTAAATTTATTGGTAATTTTTCTAGTATTGTCAAACCACTGACTGATCTGACCACGAAGGGAGCTGATGTGCTGAATTGGTCTCCTGAGGCTGTCTCAGCATTTCAGGAGCTTAAGCGGAGATTTACTTCAGCTCCAGTTTTACGGCAACCTGATGTCTCACTTCCATTTCAAGTGGAGGTGGACGCTTCTGAGATTGGTGCAGGAGCTGTGTTGTCCCAAAAAGACCCTGTGACTTCTAATATGAATCCCTGTGCCTTCTTTTCTCAAAAGTTTTCCCCATCTGAACGCAACTATGACGTGGGGAATCGGGTATTGTTGGCCATAAAATGGGCATTTGAGGAGTGGAGACATTGGTTGGAGGGAGCTAGACATCAATTTGTGGTCCTCACCGATCCCAAGAATCTGATTTATCTGGAGTCAGCCAAGCGCTTGAATCCTAGACAGGCTAGATGGGCCTTGTTTTTCACGCGTTTTAATTTTGTGTTCTCTTTTCTTCCGGGCACTAAGAATGTTAAGGCAGACGCCCTTTCTTGGAATTTCTTTGCTGATTCTCTTAATGTGACCGAGCCTACCACTATCCTAGGTGAGGGGGTAGTTCTTTCTGCCATTTCGCCCGATTTGAGATGTGCCCTGGAGGAACTTCAGGAGGATAAACCTGAGCATTGCCCTATGGGAAGATTGTATGTTCCTGACCAGTGGAGAAAGAGAGTGATGTCTGAAGTCCATTGCTCCGCATTGGCTGGTCATCCGGGTATTTTTGGTACCAGAGATTTGGTGAGTCGGTCGTTTTGGTGGCCTGCCTTATCTCGTGATGTCAGGAATTTCGTACAGTCCTGTGGGACTTGTTCTCGGTCTAAACCCTGTTCTCGTTCTAGTGGGTTGCTGATGCCCCTGCCGGTGCCCAAGAGGCCATGGACCCATATCTCAATGGATTTTATTTCTGATCTTCCTGTCTCTCAGAGAATGACTGTTATCTGGGTGATTTGTGATGGATTTTCGAAGATGGTCCATCTTGTACCACTCCCAAAGTTGCCATCTTCCGCTGAGTTGGTGCCCTTGTTTTTACAACGGGTGGTTCGGTTACACGGGATTCCTGAGAACATTGTGTCCGATAGAGGGGTCCAGTTTGTTTCCATATTCTGGAAAGCCTTTTGTTCCAATCTGGGAATTCAGTTATCCTTCTCCTCCGCGTTTCATCCCCAGACCAATATGCAGACTGAGAGAACAAACCAGACCCTGGAGTCTTATTTAAGATGTTTTATATCTGCTGATCAAGATGATTGGGTCTCATTTTTGCCCTTGGCCGAATTTGCGCTGAACAATAGAGCTAGTTCTGCCACTCTGATGACACCCTTTTTCTGTAATTTTAGGTTTCATCCTCGATTCTCTTCAGGGCAAGTGGAATCTTCGTCCTGCCCTGGTGTGGACACTGTGGTTGTGAGAATGCAGCAGATATGGGACCAAGTGGTGAATAAATTGTCACTCTCTCAGGAAAAGGCCCAGCGTTTTTCCAACCGGCGTAGGACCATTGGTCCCCGGTTTAAAATGGGTGATATGGTTTGGCTGTCATCTAAGAATATTCCTATGAAGTTTGCATCTCCAAAATTTAAGCCAAGATTTATTGGACCTTATAAGATTTTGGAGATTCTTAATCCTGTTTCTTTTCGATTGGCTCTTCCAGTTACGTTCAAAATTCATAACGTATTTCACAAGTCACTGTTGAAGAGGTTTGTTGAGCCAGTAGTTCCTGTGGCGGCACCTCCTGATCCTGTATTGGTTAAAGGCAGTGTGGAATATGAGGTAGAGAAAATATTGGATTCTCGTTTGGTTAGACAGAGACTCCAGTATTTGGTCAAATGGAAGGGTTATGGCCAGTAGGATAATTCTTGGGTCTCTGCCTCTGATATTCATGCCAATAAATTGGATCGTGCTTTTCACCGGGCCCATCCTGATCGGCCTGGTGGCATGGATGAGGGCTCAGTGACCCCTCCTCAAGGGGTCAGTACATGTGGGGGGCTGTCTTTCCTTTGGGGTCTGCTCTGGGGCAGTTAGTTTTCCTCTTTTTCTGCTTTGGGCTTATGTAGTTCTCCGGTTGTGACGAGGCGTCTAGGACCAACGTAGGAACACTCCACGACTGCTGCTAGTTGTGCGGTTAAGATCAGGGATCTGCAATTTGCATAGTTACCAACTTCTCTGGTTTTCTGAGACTTAGCTTGTTGTCTTGTTTTTCCTCCTCGGTTTCCCATTCATAACTGGTGCCGTACTCTGTTGCTTGGAGCATTTGTAGTAGAGCAAAGCTAAGTTGTGTGTTTTCCCTATTTTGTAGTATTTCCCTTTTGTGTATTAGTACAGTGGTGGGACTAGTGTCTGCACCAACCAGCTCCCTAGAAAGGGATAGGTGCAGGGTGAGCTAGGGATTGAGGTATCCTGCTCGGCGACAGGTGAAGTCTGTATAGGGAGCGTTAGGAGTGTTCAGGGACACTGCCTCAGGGGCGTGCAGGAGGTGTCCACGTCTCCGTTCCCTATTACAGGGCTCACCGTTGTAACTGTTTCCCTGGTGTTCCCCTTGTTTGTCCTGTCGTTTTAGTACCGTCCTGCGGGTCGCGTCACATAAGACAAGTCACTCATGACACTCTTTTCCCATTGACTGCTTCATCTTATGGATACATGTCCTGACCTTTTTGCAGACAATTTGCTGGTTTAATTTACAATTCATTGTTCCATCAATAATGGAAAGCCATCCTGGCCCAGATTCAGCAAAACAACGCCAAACCACGCTACTGGCACCACTGTGTTTTGCATATTTTATTTTTCCCAATGTAAAACTTCTCATTGAAACCAAAACATTGTCATCCATCCACAAAAAATTGCTCAAATAGCTGTCTGGCTTATCCAGGTGATCTTTACTAAAGTTGAGATGAGCAGCTATGTCTTTCTCCTTGCAATCCTGCTGTGCATTGCATTGTAGCATAGTATTTAAGGTTGAAGGGAGTCTTTAAGTCCATCTAGTTCAACCCATAGCCTAATATGTTGATCCAGAGGAAGGCAACTAAAACTTGCGGCAAACACTAAGGCTAGTTTCACACTAGCATATGGCAGAGCTGCTGAGGGATGCGGACTTCCGTTAAGCTTCGCCCACTGCCACACCTCCTCCATTCAGCTCCAGCTACGTCGTCATGCGGCCTGCTTACCCTGTCTTTAGCATTGGGTATGCAGGCCATGCCGATGTATGTGGATGCCTCCGCATGCATCGTTTTGACGGTGCAGCGACCGCAACTAAATGCAACACGTTGCGTTCGGCGCAGGTCGCCACACCATCAAAACAATGCCTTCGGTGGCATCCGCATACATTGGCATGCCCTGGGTACCCAATGCTAAAGATTGGCAGACATAGGCAGAGATGAACGAAGAAGATGCGTCAGTGGGTGGAGCTTCTCGGAGGAAGTCCGCATCCCTCCGTAGCTCTGCCATACGCTAGTGTGAAATTAGCCTTAACTCCACATTGGGGAAAAAAATTCCTTCCCAACTCCACAAACAGCAATCAGACTAGATCCCTGGATCAACACCCTATTAAGGAATCTAGTATATATAACGTGTAACATTATACTATTCAAGAAAGGCATCCAGGCCTTTCTTAAATTTTAGTAGGGAATCACTCATTACAACATCATACGGCAGAGAGTTCCATAGTCTCACTGCTCTTACAGTAAAGAAACTGCATCTGTGATTATGCTTAAACCTTCTATTATGCTTAAACCTTCTTTCCTCCAGACGTAGAGGATGCCCCCTTGTCCCCGTCACAGGTCTAAGAATAAAAAGATCATTAGAAAGGTCTTTGTACTGTCCCCTCATGTATTTATACATTGTAATATGATCACCCCTAAGCCTTCGTTTTTCCCAATCGAAATAACCCCAAGTGTAATAACCTGTCTTGGTATTGCAGACCCCCCTGTTCCCTAATCACCTTAGTCGCTATTCTCTGCACCCGCGCCAGTTCAGCTATGTCTTTCTTATACACCAGAGACCAGAACTGTACACAGTATTCTAAGTGTGGTCGCACTAGTGACTTGTATAGAGGTAAAATTATGTTCTCCTCATGAGCATCTATGCCTCTATTAATGCATCCCATTATTTTATTTGCCTTTGCAGCAGCTGCCTGACACTGGCCACTAACTGCGAGTTTGTCGTCTACCCATACACCCAGGTCTTTTTCATTGACGGTTTTGCCCAGTGTTTTACAATTAAGCACATAATTATACATCTTGTTTCTTCTGCCCATGTGCATGACTGAATTCCCTGGCTCGGACTTCTGAGTCGGAGCTTCCTCTGCTCCCTCTGGTGGTTACTTGGAGTAGTGGAGCTGGCCAGGTTGATGGTAGTTCCCCACCTGACGATGATAATTGGGAACTTGGGATTTCTGGCTGGGAGCATATAATTGAGCAGACTGCCCTTGGTGGTTGCTGGTGATTTTTTTCTCCTTGTGCTTTTGGAGTTCCTCTGTCTCCTGCCTAATCTGCATGTTCAGTTAAGAGATTCTTTTGCTAATCCTTTGCATCTAGTTCTGTTGTACTTTTGTTTGCTTTCTGCCTTGCTGGTAGGGTTCAGCGTACTCCATGCTGGGGGCAGAGCTGGGCCCCACTCCATATGTTGCAGCTTGTGTCTCTTTGTTCAGTTCCCTGTTATATTGGTATCTCTTTGCTTTGCTCCCAGTTTACACCAGAGTGCTGATATTGTGGGGGTGAGGTCGTGCGGCCTCAGGTTTTTTGTATATCAGATGTTTTGGATTTTTTGCATGATTGCAGACAGTGTCTTTTCTGTCCTGTCCTATCTAGACAGCTTGGGCCCCACCATTTGCTCAGCCTATTTTTCTGTGTGTCTGTGCTTCATCTTGTCTCACCGACAATATGTTTGGGGGCTATCTATTCCTTTGGGGATCTGCTCTGGGACAGTTTAGATTTCACCTTTCTGGCTTTAGGTTTAGTTAGTTCTCCGGCTGTGATGAAGCGTCTAGGGCATTGTAGGAAAGCTCCACGGCTACTGCTAGTTGTGTTGATAGGATCAGGGGTCTGCAATCCGCTCAGTTACCAACCCCTCTGGTTTCCTGGTGGCTTAGCCTGTTCCTGCCATTCTCCTCGGTGACCCATTCGTAACACATGACCTTACGTTTATCCCCATTAAAGCTCATTTGCCATTTATCAGCCCAAACTTCTCATTTACATAAATCTTCCTGCAATATTAAGTTGACCTCTGTATTGATTACCCTTCAGAGTTTAGTGTCATCTGCAAATATTGAAATTGTACTCTATGCCCCCTACAAGGTAATTTAGAAATATGCTAAAAAGAAGCAGGCCCAATACTGACCCCTGTAGTACCCCACTGCTAACCGTGTGCCAGTCCGAGTGTGCTCCATTAATAACCACCCTTTGTTTCCTATCCCTGAGCCAGCTCTTAACCCACTTACACATATTTTCCCCTATCCCCATTGTTCTCATTTTATGTATCAACCTTTTGTGTGGCACCGTATCAAAAGCTTTTGAAAAGTCCTTGTACACCACGTCCACTGCATTTCCTTGCTCTATTCTGGAACTTAGTTCTTCAAAGAAACTCATCAGATTAGTCTGACAGGAACGGTCCCTCGTAAACCCATGTTGATATTGGGTCATGAGGTTATTCTTCTTCAGATACTCCAGTATAGTATCTCTTAGAAAACCCTCCAGGATTTTACCCGCAGTTGAAGTTAAGCTCACTGGCCTTTAATTTACAAGTTCAGTTTTTGTCTCCCTTTTGAATATTGGCACCACATTTGCTATACGCCAGTCCTGTGGTACAGACCCTATTATTATGGAATCATTAAAGATTAAAAATAATGGTCTATAACTGTACTTAATTCCTGCAGTACTCGGGGGTGTATCCCTTCCGGGCCCGGGGATTTGTCAATTTTAGTGACTTTTAGACTTCGCCGTGCTTCCTGCTGGGTTAAGCAGGTGACATTTAATTGAGATCTTTCTTATCATTGATCATGTTATCCGTCATGGGATTTTCTTGTGTAAATACTGTAGAAAAAACGTCATTTGGCATATTGGCTTTTTCCTCATCCTCATCCACCATTTCACCCAGACTATTTCTAAGGGGACCAACACTATCATTTTTTAGTTTCTTACTATTTATGTAGTTAAAGAATATTTTGGGATTATTTTTACATTCTCTGACAATGAGTCTCTCTGTCTCAATCTTTGCTGCATTGATTTGCTTTTTACAGAATTTATTTAATTTTCTGTATTTATTTAATGCCTGATCACTACCTACTTGCTTTAAGTTTCTAAATGCTTTCTTTTTGTCACTTATTGCGCCCCTTACAGCTCTATTTAGCCATAGTGGTTTCCTCCTATTTCTAGCATGTTTATTCCCATACGGTATATATTGTGCACAGGTCCTATTCAGGATGCTAATATACACTCACTGGCCACTTTATTAGGTACACCTGTCCAACTGTGTGTTAAGACTTAATTTCTAATTAGCCAATCACATGGCGGCAACTCAGTGCATTTAGGCATGTAGACATGGTCAAGACAATCTCCTGCAGTTCAAACCGAGCATCAGTATGGGGAAGAAAGGTGATTTGAGTGCCTTTGAACGTGGCAAGATTGTTGGTGCCAGAAGGGCTGGTCTGAGTATTTCAGAAACTGCTGATCTACTGGGATTTTCACGCACAACCATCTCTAGGGTTTACAGAGAATGGTCCGAAAAAGAAAAAAAATCCAGTGAGCGGCAGTTCTGTGGCCGGAAATGCCTTGTTGATGCCAGAGGTCAGAGGAGAATGGGCATACTGGTTCGAGCTGATAGAAAGGCAACAGTGACTCAAATTGCCACCCGTTACAACCAAGGTAGGCAGAAGAGCATCTCTGAACGCACAGTGCGTCGAACTTTGAGGCAGATGGGCTACAGCAGCAGAAGACCACACTGGGTACCACTCCTCTCAGCTAAGAACAGGCATCTGATGGCTACTTTCAGCAGGATAATGCGCCATGTCATAAAGCTCGAATCATCTCAGATTGGTTTCTTGAACATGACAATGAGTTCACTGTACTCAAATGGCCTCCTCAGTCACCAGATCTCAATCCAATAGAGCATCTTTGGGATGTGGTGGAACGGGAGATTCGCATCAGGGATGTGCAGCCGACAAATCTGCGCCAACTGTGTGATGCCATCATGTCAATATGGTCCAAAATCTCTGAGGAATGCTTCCAGCACCTTGTTGAATCTCTGCCACGAAGAATTGAGGCAGTTCTGAAGGCAAAAGGGGGTCCAACCCGTTACTAGCATGGTGTACCTAATAAAGTGGCCAGTGAGTGTACGTCTCCCATTTTCTTTGTGTATTTTTGTCTCAGGATATCGTCCCAGTTAATTGTACCAAGATCATCTCTCATCCGTTGGAAATTTGCTTTCCTGAAGTTTAGTGTCCTTGTAACCCCTCTACTACACATCTTATTAAAGGACACATGAAAACTTATTATTTTGTGATCACTATTGCCCAAGTGACCCCCAACACTTATATTTTATATGCGGTCTGGCCTGTTAGTTAATATCAGGTGTACCAGTGACCCTCCCTCTTGTTGGGTCCTGAACTAGTTGTGAAAGGTAATTGTCTCTCATAGTTGTCAAAAACCTGTTACCTTTGCCGGAACTGCAGGTTTCGGTTCCCAATGTATTTTAGGGTAGTTAAAGTCCCCCATAATAATGACTTCTCCTTGAGTCGCAGCTTCATATATTTGCTTAACGAGGATATTCTCTGTTGCTTTCATTATTTTTGGAGACTTATAACAAACCCCTATCAATAATTTATTATTTTCCCCCTTCCCTTATCTCCACTCACAGGGACTCTACATTCTCTACATTGTTGTTCAGTGTCTTGATAGTAATCATGATTATTAACAATAGCTAATGTGATAGAAGCCTTTCGTTGCTTAGAGGATACCATAGGTTCCTTCCTGACCTCGCTGACTATTATATGTCTTGCTCTGGGCGTGATCTTTGTGGGTAGATCTCTCTTGTGGTAATAACTTCTCAATTTTTACACAATCTGACTGTGGATTGCAGGAGTGTGAACTCTTTTCCAATAGTTTTGTAACCTTTTCAGCCTGATGTGCATCAACGTTTTTTCTTCTGAGGCTCCCAGAAATGTTTTTTGATCATTCCATGATACACGTCTACAAATATATATTAGACTTTGATAGACACATGTTCTTGAAATAAAACTGGTTCCACTCTCACACCTGATTGTCATTTCATTGGTTTAACAATACCAGAATGTAATTTTAGATTATATTTATCCACTAATCCTGAGAAGTAGCGCTGTCAATCTCTGACAGTGGGATTTAACTTGCGCAGACTGGATGTGCGTCACTAACGCCACCCATCGGCGACGGTCACATGTTCGTGGGGCACTGATGGATTGGTGTGACAGCCGAGGGTCTACAGAAGACCTCCGTCCTTGTCATTGCAGATCTCCTATGGATGCCTGCACGTGGCCGGCATTCATATTAGATGATTTCTGCTGAAATTCTGCTTAGTGAAGCACAAGTGATCGGAAGATCGCAACTTCAAGTCTCCTAAGGAGACGATGGAAGCAAGTAAAAATATATATATATACTGTATATGTTAATAAAATATAAACTTCAAGTTACCCCTCTTTTGCCCCAGTCAATATAAAATAATGGAAAAAAAATATACGTTTGATATCGTTGCGTTCAGAATGCCCGATTTATCAAAATATAAAGTAAATTAGTTCAATCAGTTAACGGTGTAACGAGAAAAAAAAAAAATCAAAACTCCATAATTATGTTTTTTTTGGTATCCGCAACATTGCAATAAAATGTGATCAAAACATTATCTCTACCCTAAAATGGTATCAATAAAAAAAGTCAGCATGGTGCACAAAAAATCCTGATGCTGAAAAATGGAGATGCTAGGGGTCTCTTAAAATGGCGTCATTTTTTTTGTTACAAACTTTGGAATTTTTTTTCACCACTTAAATTTAAAAGAACCTTTACATGTTTGATACCTCCGAACTCATAATGACCTGGCAGGTCAATTTTAGCTTTCAGTGAACATGGTAAATTTAAAAAAAAAAAATTTGCGGAATTGAACTTATTTTTGCAATTTTACCGCACTTGGAATTTTTTCCCATTTTCCAGTACTCTTTATGTTAAAATAAAAGGTGGTTTTCAAAAGTACAACTCGTCCTGCAAAAATTAAGCACTCACGTGGCCATATTGACGGAAAAATAAAAAAGTTATGGCTCTGGGACAAAAAAGGAGCAAAAAACGAAAAAGCAAACATGGAAAATCACAAGGTCGTGAAGGAATTAAAGGAAGTCTGTCAACCCATACTGACAGTATAAACTAAGCACATAGTCATGCACCTCTAGGCCCAGATTCATCAAAGCGATTTATGCCAGAATTTTGCCATAAAATGCTTTGAAAATTTTCAAACTTCTTGCAACTTTTTGCGTTTTCATGCTAATTTCACCCAGCACCACCAAAATAATGAGCAGACACCCAGCTCTAATTCATGACGAGTTGTGGTGTACCTTACGCCAGAAATATTACTTCTGTCCCTGACTGGATTAGGATTTGTGGCGTGGTGCACTGGGGGGCAGCATTTGGAACATTAAGGGCTCATACCCATTTACGAGTAAAAAAACGGTATAATTTGAGGACCAAAAAAAGGTCCGAGTGCTATGCAAGTATCATGCGAGTGTAATGCGATTTTCCATATGACATCCGTATTACATGCGTATGGAATCCGTATGCAATACGATTTTAACATGAGGTTTTACATAGACCAGTTCTCTCCATGTAAAAACTCATGTTAAAATAGCATTGCAAACTAAAACTGTACACATCGTTTTTAAAAGAAATTCTTCAAAACACACACACATATATTGTAACTCGGCGGGGTTACAAAGAGGACACCAGCGACCAAATCAGGGTGGTAGCCCAAAAGGGGTGGAGTCCCAAATTGGGGTGGTAACCCAAAAAGGGGTTGGAGTCCCAGAGGGGGGCGGTGACCCAAATCGGGGTGGTGGTCCAGAATGGGGCCGAGTTTGGAAAAATGGCAGCACTGTTTGGCTCAGTGGGTATGTCTGGGAAACCGCAGTGTTCGTGTATGTCGTTTCCAGAATGTGGGTTGTACTTTCCGGAGCATGACGGACCGCAAGTGTGTACCGTGATGCTGCATCGGGAAGGAATCTCGGGACGGTTGGACTCAGACTCAGGTGACTCTGGTAGGAACTCCTCTCACTTTCTGTCTGACTGAGAAAATGGCCCAGGTTCGCTGTAAACATGGGGTCACTGTGAACTATGTGCTAGACAGAGTGGTGTTTGAGAGGCCCGGAGGGAGTGAGTGCCAAGGTGGCGGGATACCACCAGACTTAGTGTATACCTTGGAGAGGGGCCGGGACTTTGTCATGTTTGAGGATGTGTGGCAGGAGGATGGAGACGTTTCTACTGTGGGGCTAGTAGACACTGAGACGCTGACGCCTCCTAAAGTGGACAGGTCAGATCTAGAAGTGACCGGAGGAAGGGGTACATCTGCCCAACTTATGGACCTGATGTCTCGTGACATGACGGATGGTGGGCTGGGAGATGAGACGACTGGACTAGACACACGGGTGGACGGTAACTGGAGGGTTTACTCGACTGACCCAGTGGTACCCTTTGACAATATAGTTAAAGAAGTAGTCGTGCGACACGTGCTGGCCAAAAGAGAACAAGATCACGAGATACAGTTGATAAGAAACAGTGTAGGAACATCTCGAGCAAGAAAAATTCCTGAGACAAATGGCCGAGCACAGGGTCGAGGAGCTCGAGAAAGAAGTCTTGGAGCTCAGAGGTCACCTGTCCACCTGGCAAATTGTGAATAAGAGCCTTAGGGAAGAGATGGAGGAACTCAGAGGAGTAGTAGAAGGTCTTCTGCGGGAGAGGAGCTTGGACGGAGGTGTGCAGTGGCCGGGTCCGAGTGATGACAAGACGGAACTGCCGGTACTCATCTTGGCAAAGTGTCGCGAAGAGATAAAATCTGAAGTTGGTGAGCAAAGCGCTGAAGAAGACAGTCACCTGGTCTGGTGAACTGTAGTGAGGGAAGTGTCCGTGGTAAATCCAGAGTCTTCTGTCCAGGAAGAGAGCAAGACCACAACCTTCAAATCTGTGATCGAGGTACCCGAAGACAGGCAAGAAGCCTGTGCGGAGGAAGGTGTACATGAGGCTTTCAAAGAGGCGGTCAAAGCGTGTGAGGTGCACTGGACACCTGAGACTCGGCAGTTGGTGATAATATCAGCCAGAGAAGATACATCAAACCGAGTAGCTGTCCTGAAAGAAATGCACTTACAATGGCTCCACGCCAAACAGCTGGTCAGATGGAGTAATACAAAAGCTGCTCGATGCCTAGAGTTAGCAAGGGAGGCTATGGATTGGCTGGGTTTGCAGAAAGATGTGGTTCCGGTACCCAAAGGTCTGATTGGGAGAATCATTTGGAGATCCGGGAAGGTAATGCAAGACCTTGTAAATATCTCCGGTGTGGTGAGGGTGAGGATCCCTCCTGATGATGAAGACCAGTTATCCAGTGAAGTGTATAGGATTCCCATCATGGTGGTTGGCTCTGTGGAAAGCCTCAGAGACTTTCGGATGCTCTTGGAGTATCGAGTGGGGTACCTACAAGAGATTGAGCTATTGAGGCTGGATCGTCGCCGAATCAATAATGAGATACGGAACACCAGGTGGCGGCCGCCTTCAACCCAAGATGTAAGGACCCGAAGGGTTCCTCCAAGTAGGGACATGACAAGTGGCCGAAGAATGTCAGCGAGTGGCAGTTCGACGGGCCGTGCGAGGCTGAGAGACATTAGTTCCTGTGAGAGGTTGAATGGGTCAGTCTCAGGCCAGACAGTAGGCCCGATTAAGATTGATGAACGTACCAACCGGGAGAGCCGGTCAGTGGGAGAAAGGTCAGGTGACAAAGCGCACTGTAGGAGGGTGGTGACTAAACAGTGTCTGAGGACACAGACAGACTGTGACTGGAGGGCCAAGGATCAAGGTCAATATGCTGACCGCTGGGGGCGGGGGAGGCCTAACGCAGAGATGAGGCCATATGACAGATGGAGACGGTTCTCTCGACCTGGGGGGCAAGATGTAGTGAGTGCCCGGTCTCGGGTCCCTGGGGTGATGCTGCGTGTTCAACCCCACAGGTTTTAACAAAGGGGGAGGTATGTGGTGTAATGATCACTCTGTCCGCAAGGGGGGCGCTGTGTGGATGTCCCAAGAGAGAGGATGAGTGGCAGAATATGGAAGGACCGTTATGTATCTCAAGGTGGGTGGCCTTGAGATGGAGACTGATGCGTGTGTTGAGAAGCAGTGATACGGCTGAGGTGCTGTGTCAATGTGTCAGGGAGAAGTCTCCAGGTAACTAGGGAGACGGGCGGACTAGTTACCTACAAACCCACCCAGAAGGTGTGTTTAGTACACTATAGTAAAAGACTGTGAGTGTGAGAAGGACCTGTGACGAGGTCATAGCCATGTGACCTGGTGGGCGTGGCTACGTACCATATATGGTGGCCAGGGTAGGTCACATGTGGTGAATGCAGGGACCTGGTTGGTCCAGAGCGGAAGGTCCCACTCGGAGAGGTGTCTCCTGGCTCACAGCATGTGAAGTGGCTGTGAGCAATGGCGATGTGTGCCTGAGAGTTCCCTGGAGGGAACAAACGTCTGCAGTATGGATGAAGCAGCCACGAGGTAAAAGCCTGTCAGGGTGAGAACTGTGAGGCTAGAAAGCCTGCGCAATGGACATTTGCATGACCTGTGTGAGTACAGGATAACCAGAGTGAAGCTCTGTAATGGACGCTAAGCTTTTGTATATTGCTGCTGTGGGTTTATGATGAAGGAATAAACCGCATGGACTATGTTATGGTTTATGAAAACCTGGTGCCGGATGTGTTTTATTCGCTGCCAAGCGAGTTATCCCCTAACTGAATGACAGCGCTACCTCACAATATACTGTGTATATATATATATATATATATATATATATATAATGGTGTAATGACCACTGTGTCCGCTAGGGGGCGCTGTGTTGGTGCCCCTGGACAGGCGTGTAAGCAGTTCCAGTGTACTAATAGGAGTAGGATGCTGAATGATCGTAATGTATCTCAAGGTGGGTGACCTTGGGATGAAGGCTTGATTATGTATTGTTCAGCAGAGGTACTGCTGAAGTTTTGGTATAATATGTCAGGGAGAAGCCTTCAGGTGGTTGGTGAGATGGGTGGGATCAATCACCTACAAATTCACCCAGGGGCATGTGTCTAGAACACCATAGTAAAGTGGATGTGTGTGAAGGACCTTCGATGAGGTCATAGCCATGTGATCCAGTTGGCGTGGCTACGGACCATATAAGGTGACCAGGGTAGGTCACATGAGTGAATTCTTGGATCCGGTTGGTCCGTATGGAAGGTCTAGTCTGGAAGATGTGGCTGCCTTCCTAACAGCACGTGTGGACGCTGTGTTTAATGGCTGCAAGTGTCTGACAGTTCCCTGGAGGGAATGAACATCTGGAGTATGAAGCAGCGGCCACGGGGTGAGATAACTGTGAGGCTAGAGAGCCTGTGTACCGGAGATAACATAACCTGTGTGACTACAGGGTTAACAGAGTGGAGCTCTGTCATGGACGCTATGCTGTTTGATATGAACTTTCTGTTGCAGAATCTGGTTTATGCTAACTAATAAACCGCATGGACTGTTATTGTTTTATGGAAAACCCGTGCCGGATCTGGTTATTTGGCTGCCTAGCGAGTATCCCCTACTTTAATGACAAGCGCTGCCTTACAATTGGTGGAGAATGCAAAGAGCAGTGTTGTAGCCTTGTTGCTAGGGGCAACGGACGAGGTCTGCAAGATTCGGTTGCTAAGGGCAACGGTTTCCAAAAGCACATGTTGCAGGGCTGGCATCGCTGAGCCAGGAGGGTGGACGGTCTTGAAAGCCGTGTGATATACTGACCAGGGTCAGTGGAAGAGACTTATAGGACACCTCTATGGTAGAGGGGTCCGAGAACCTACGTGGCCGGCAGGTGACGGTAGTGAAAGCCGTGTGATATGCTGACCGGGGTCAGAGAAAGAGACTGTGGATTGCTATAGGGTGCCTCTGTGGATAAGAGGTACCCGAGAACCTGTGTGGCCGACACAGGTAACAGATATCAGTCTGTGTTGTACTGACCGGGGTCAGTGAGGAAGACTGTGTACGTGGAGGGTTCAGTGTGCAAAGGTCCTGGAGGGTTAGTGTTGGGAGGTTCTGGGAGAAGAATCGGATCCCTGGAACACGTGCTGTGACCTTGGACCTGGTGAGGCGTGAGTGTTGGGCAGCCTCGTGATGAGACAGATGTCCTGAAGAGCACCCGCTGAGCCCCTGGACCTGTCAGCTTGCGGTGGCTCAGTGGGGTCAAGAAGGGGACAAGCAGCTTGCTGTAACTCGGGGGGGTTATGAAGGTGACACCAGCAGCTGTGTGTGAGTGGCAGCCAGAGGGTCGGTGATCGGTTACAGCAGGAGCTGTGGTGGTGCCAGCAAGAAATTGTGTGGTATCGTACTTAAAGGGCCAGTACAGGCCCAAGAGACAAACTGTTTTGTGTGAACTGTGGTCTAAGGAGACCTATAGAAAGGACATGGGGAAATCCTGAAAGGGGGCGGTGTCCCAAATCGGGGTGGTAACCCAAAAAGTGTTGAAGTCCCAGAGGGGGTGGTGACCCAAATCGGGGTGGTAACCCAAAAAGAGGTGGAGTCCCAGAGGGGGGCAGTGACTCAAATTGAGGTGGTAACCCAAAAAGAGGTGGAGTCCCAGAGGGGGGCGGTGACCCAAATCGGGGTGGTCCAGAAAAGGGCAGCACTCGGTACCTCAGTGGACAAGTCTGGGGAACCGCAGTGTGTGTGTACGACTTTTTCAGAATGTGGGACATTCTTTCCGGGTAATGACGTTCCGCAGGTGTGTACTGTGATGCTGCATCGGGAAGGAGTCTCTGGATGGTTGGACTCAAAGAGTCAGGTGACTCTGACAGGAACTCCTCTCACTTTCTGTCTGACCGAGAAAAAGGTCCAGGTGCGCTGCAAACATGGGCTTACTGTGAACTATGCGGTAGACAGAGTAATGTTTGAGGGGTCCAAAAGCATTGGGTTCCAAGGTGGCGGGATACCACCTGACTTAGGCTAGTTTCATATTTGCGTGTCAGGGCGCAGCGACGGCCTGCGCACGGTCGCCGCTAAGCCCCGCCCCCTGCCGCACCTCCTCCGGTAGCTCCACCAACTGGCGCAAGACGCTGCATGCGTCCTGCGTCCCCTATCTTTATCACTGGGGACGCAGGTCGTGCGCAGTATGCGTTTGGCGGCGCATGCGTCCTTTTGACGGTGCGCCGACCAGCGCCCCAAATGCAACCTGTTGCAATTTGGTTGCGCAAGGATGCATGCGCCGCCAAACGCATACTGCGCACGGCCTGCATCTCCAGTGATAAAGATAGGGAATGCATGCAGCGTCTTGCGCCGGTAGGCGGAGCTACCGGAGGAGGCGTGGCAGGGGCGGGACTGCGCCCTGACACGCAAATGTGAAACTAGCCTTAGTGTGTGCCTTTGAGAGTGGCTGGGACTTTGTTTTGTTTGATGATGTATGGCCGGATGATGGAGACTTTTCTACTGTGGGGCCAGCAGACACTGAGATGGTGAGGCCTCCTAAAGTGAACAGGTCAGAAGTAGAAGTTACAGGAAGAAGGGGTGCGTCTGCCCAACTGACGGACCTGATGTCTCGTGACAGGACTGACATTGACCTGACTGAAGAGACAGCTGGAGTAGAAACACTGTTAGACAGTAACGGGAGGGTTCACTCGGCTGACGGGACTGACCCAGTGGTACCCTTTGAAAATATAATTAAAGAAGTAGTGGTGCGACACGTGCTGGCCAAAAGAGAGCAAGATCATGATATACAGCTGATAAAAGAGACAGTGGAAGAACATGTCAAACGAGAAAGAGTCCTGAGACAAATGGCCGAGCACCGGGTCGAGGAGCTTGAGAAAGAAGTATTGGAGCTCAAAGAAACCGTAAGAGGTCTTCTGCGGGAGAAGTTGGACAAAGACTTACAGCGGCCGAGCACGAGTGATAACAAGACGGGACTGCCAGTACTCATCTTGGCAAAGGGTCTTGAAGAGGCCAAATCTCATGAAGATTTGGAGCCAGTAGCTGAAGAAGACAGTCACCCAGTCGGGACAACTGTAGTGAGGTAAGTGTCCGTGGTAAACCCAGAGCTTTGTGTCCAGGAAAAGAGCAAGACCACGACCTTCAAGTCTGTGATTGACGTGCCCGAAGACATGCAAGAAGCCTGTGCTGGGGAAGGTGTGCATGAGGCTTTTAAGGAGGCGGTCAAGGCGTGTAAGGTGCACTGAGCACCTGAGACTCGGCAGTTGGTGATAATATCAGCCAGGGAAGACACAGCAAACCGGGTAGCTGTCCTGAAAGAGATGCATTTGCAATGTCTCCACGCCAAACAATTGTTTAGGCGGAGTAATATGAAAGCTGCTCGATGCCTAGAGTTAGCAAGGGAGGCTATGGATCGGCTGGGTTTGCAGAAAGATGTAAATCCGGTACCCAAAAGTCTGATTGGGAGAATCATTGGAAGACTCGGGAAGGTAATGCAAGACCTTTTAAATATCTCCGGTGTAGTGAGGGTGAGGATCCCTCCAGATGATGAAGACCAGGTATCCAGTAAAGAGGCCATGGTTCCCATCATGGTGGTTGGCTCCATGGAAAGCCTGAGAAACTTTCGGATGCCCTTGGAGTATCGAGTGGTGTACCTGCAAAAGATGGAACAGTTGAGACTGGACTGACTGCGGATCAATAAAGAGGTACGGAACACCAGGTGGCGGCCGCCTTCAACCCAAGATGTAAGGACCCGAAGGCTTCCTCCAAGAAGTGACATGGCAGGTGGCCGAAAACTAACAGCAAGGCAAGGACATCAGAAGTCTGCGAGTGGCAGTGCGACGGGCAGTACAAGGCTGAGAGACCTTAGCCCCTGTGAGACACTGAATGAGTCTAACTCAGTCATGACAGTAGGCTCAACTAAGACGTATAACCGCGCCAACCAGGAGACCCGGTCAGGGAATGGAACAGATAGAGAAAGGATGGAGACTAAACAGTGTCTGATTACGCAGACAGTGACTGGAAGGCCAAAGACCAAGGCCGATATTCTGATAGCTGGGGGGTGGGGGAGGCCTAACATAGGGATGAGGCCGTATGACAGACGGAGACTGTTCTCTCGACCTGTTGGGCAAGGTGTAATGAGTGCCCGGTCTCAAGATCCTGGGGTAATGTTGTGTGTTCAACCCCACAAGTTTGAACAGAGGGGAGAGGTATGTGGTGTAGTGACCACTGTGTCCACTAGGGGGGTGCTGTGTGGGTGTCCCAGGACAGTCATATAAGCATTTCCAGTGTGCTAATAGGAGTAGGATACTGAATGATCGCAATTTATCTCAAGGTGGGTGTCCTTGGGATGAAGGCATGATTTATTTAATGATCAGCAGAGGTACTGTTGAGGTTTTGGTACAGTGTGTGAGGGAGAAGCCTTCAGGTGGTTGGTGAAACGGGTGGGATCAATCACCTACAAATTCACCCAGGTGCATGTGTCTAGAACGCCATAGTAAAGTGGATGTGTGTGAAGGACCTGTGATGAGGTCATAGCCATGTGATCCGATGGGTGTGGCTACGGACCATATAAGGTGACCAGGGTTGGTCACATGAGTGAATGCTTGGACCCGGTTGGTCCGTATGGAAGGTCTCGTCTGGAAGATGTGGCTGCCTTCCTAACAGCACGTGTGGACGCTGTGTTTAATGGCTGCAAGTGTCTGACAGTTCCATGGAGGGAAAGAACATCTGGTGTATGAAGCAGCTATGAGGTAACCCGGCCACGGGGTGAGATAACTGTGAGGCTATAGACCCTGTGTACCGGAGATAGCATAACCTGTGTGACTACAGGGTTAACATAGTGGAGCTCTGTCATGGACGCTATGCTACTTGATATGAACTTTCTGTTGCAGAATCTGGTTTATGCTAACTTACTAACTTATAAACCGCATGGACTGTTATTGTTTTATGGAAAACCCGTGCCGTATCTGGTTATTTGGCTGCCTAGCGAGTATCCCTTATCTTAATGAGAAGCGCTACCTTACTATATATATATATATATATATATATATATATATATATATATATATATATATACATGCAGTATTTGGACACACCTTCTCATTCAAAGAGTTTTCTTTATTTTCATGACTATGAAAATTGTAGATTCACTCTGAAGGCATCAAAACTATGAATTAGAATTATATAATTAACAAAAAAGTGTAAAACAACTGAAAATATGTCTTATATTCTAGGTTCTTCAAAGTAGCCACCTTTTGCTTTGATTACTGCTTTCCACACTCTTGGCATTCTCTTGATGAGCTTCAAGAGGTAGGCACCGGAAATGGTTTTCACATCACAGGTGTGCCCTGTCAGGTTTAATAAGTGGGATTTCTTGCCTTTTAAATGGGGTTGGGACCATCAGTTGTGTTGTGCAGAAGTCTGGTGGATACACAGCTGATAGTCCTACTGAATAGACTGTTAGAATTTGTATTATGGCAAGATAAAAGCAGCTAAGTAAAGAAAAATGAGTGGCCATCATTACTTTAAGAAATGAAGGTCAGTCAGTCCGAAAAATTGGGAAAACTTATTTTTTTAAATTCATTTATTAAACCATAAACCGGGTATACAACATACATACTTGTACATGTTGTGAAATATACTGTAGTACAAAATATATATATGTTTCACATGACATTAAATGCAAGGCAAAATGTGCATACCAGTTGTATACAAGATAAAACAAAACATAGTGTCAGTTAAATCGCATTGATCTTATGTTAAATTGGGAAAACTTTGAAAGTGTCCCCAAGTGCAGTGGCAAAAACCATCAAGCGCTACAAAGAAACTGGCTCACATGAGGACTGCCCTAGGAAAGAAAGACCAAGAGTCACCTCTGCTGCAGAAGATAAGTTCATCCGAGTCACCAGCCTCAGAAATCGCAGGTTAACAGCAGCTCAGATCAGAGTCCAGGTCAATGCCACACAGAGTTCCAGCAGCAGACACATCTCAACAAGTGCTAAGCTTCTCTGGGAACTCCTTCAAGACTGTTGGAAGACCATTTCCGGTGACTACCTTGAAGTTCATCAAGAGAATGCCAAGAGTGTGCAAAGCAGTAATCAAAGCAAAAGGTGGCTACTTTGAAGAACCTAGAATATGACATATTTTCAGTTGTTTCACACTTTTTTGCTATTTACAGTATATAAATCCACATGTGTTAATTCATAGTTTTGATGCCTTCAGAGTGAATCTACAATTTTCATAGTCATAAAAATAAAGAAAACTCTTTGAATGAGAAGGTGTGTCCAAACTTTTGGTCTGTACTGTATATATCATATATATATTATATGTTACATATATATAATACCTATTATGTATATATATTATATATATATGTGTGTCACTGACATGTGTATATATACAGTATACATTATGTATGTTCTCCATGTGCATATATCTAGTGTTTTGTGATCTATCAGTGTGATTTGACAAAAGCCGACAAATGAATTATCACCTAATCTACTTTGTATCTGTCTATGAAATATAAAGATATGTATATGTGTATATATATATATGTGTCTCACTGATATATATATATATAATATACACAGTATATATATTCACCTATTCTATGTGTATACATGTGTTATATCTTTTGTATTCTAACATGTCAGTGTGATTTTACTGTATAGCCGCATATGGATTACTGGCTTTTCTCCAATCTATCTAATATAAATACATATATATGTGTTTGTGTCACTGACATGTATATATCTATGTATTCTATGTGTATATATCTATTCTCTTTATTCATTTCTGAGCTATCAGTGTGATTATACAGTAGCCGCATATGAATTGCCAGCTTTTCAAAGGACACCGGTGCATATAAATCGGACAGCACTCGCATGGTCCGAGTGCTGTCCGATTTTATTCTCGCACCCATTGACTTGTATTGGCGATTTTCAGCCGAAAATCACAGCAAGTCGCAGCATGCTGCGATTTTTTTTCTCAGTTCAATTTCGGATGGGAAAAAAAATCACAAGTGAGATGTCACCTATTGAATAACATTCGATTTTTAATCGGATTGCACTCGTACGTTTTTCTCTCCAGTGAGTATGAGCCCTAAAGGTGTAATTTTTATAGGAGCCATTTCCCTACATGTCTGAGTGCTTAGTTTGTACTTTCACATCCACAGGATATTGCATGCAATGCTGCTGTCTGTCAGTCCACAGTCTAGTGCAAACATGGATGCCTGCAGTTTAGCCCACAAATATTATAAAGAAGTCAATACTAGTGATAAGTGAGCAGTAAAATGCTCAAGCGCTCGGTACTCTAATCGAGCAACTCTGATGCCCGGACTGGCTCGACTCAAGTATGAGTATAATGGAAGTCAATGAGAAACTCAAGCATTTTTCCAGAAGACCCTACCCGGAGGGGTGGTGGTGGGGGAAAGGGTAAGGAAAATCACTAAAATGTATGGAAACAGCTCTCAAATGGAATGGGAGCAGCATGGGGAAGACCCATGGAAGCATCTCTGACTCCCAGGTCGCTGCTGGGTACAATGTTGTCAGAGTACTATTACAGCACTTTTTTGGACTGACAATAAATCGTACAAAACGGAAGAGAAAATGGATTTTACAGGAAAAAATGTCAGAAAACATTTCTTGTATAATGACTCATATATAAGGCAGAATTTTAAAAAGAGAAAAAAAAATGGCCTTCTCCACCCCTTAATGGCCAGGCAGACTCTCACCATATTTCCCCATCACATATGACCACAGTAGATGACCTGGTAGAGGGGGAAATAAATCTACACCCACCGGTAGTCACCAATAAATGTAATTCTAACATCTTGCTACCTTATTTGGGCATGTGGTGTGTGTGATAGTCAGACAAATCCTGTTTAATTTATGAAGAAGGGACTCTAAAACTCAGAAAGCCTATGCGGGCAATGTAGGACCTACCAAAAATTAGAAGAGGGACTACAGTACACCCTGTATTAGACATGAAGGAGGCCCTCAAACATATTCTTTTAAAATTTTTACGTTGTGGGACTCCTAGACTGGTAAAGCCTATGTACTAAGTGCACGTGCTGCCAAAAATTAGAAAAAGGGACTGCAAAACACTCTTGAAGACAAAAATTTTGAATGAGTGCCGCATGACGACCTTCTAAATATTTGAAGACAGTGACTCACAGTGACCTTCTAAAAATTTGGAGTCAGGGCTGCATGATAACCCTACTCAGTCTCAAGCTGTCAAGAACTTACAAGTCAACGCAAATCTAATAGTCCGACAATAGTCCGAAAATGCGCTCCCCAAAACCCATAAAGGTATATTTCCCCCTCCTCTACTCTATGCCCTATCATCTCAGGCATAGGTGGTCTTAACGAGAATTTAAGCCAGAGGTTCGATGAGCACCACTTAATTGGCAGGACCCCTGGATATCTTAAAGATACCACTACAGTTCTGCTGTTCTTTCCCACATTTGAATGGAATGATAATTTGTGCTTTGTTGCCAGTGATGTCACCAATTTATATTTTACCATCCCTCACCCTTTGGCCCTAATTGCGATTAAACACCACATGAACGTGTACAGTGCATACTCTGTTCCCCTAAAATCATTTATTTTGGCAGCTTTGAATTATTTTCTTCAGCACAATGTTTTCAGCTTCAATGACAAGTTTTATTTGCAGGTATTAGGTGCCCCGATGGTTCTAAATTCTCCCCCTCCGTAGCAATCCTTTACATGTCCTGGTGGGAAGAAAAATATATTTTTACTGTCAGCAATACCTTTTTACCACATTTAAAATGGTTTGTTGGATATGTGGACAATTTGTTGTTAGTTTGGGAAGGCTCCTCTAATACATTTGAGGGATTCCTATCAATCATCAACATTAACAGAAATAAACACGTGCAATAGATCGCTCTTTTTGCATTGAAGAACTGAAGTAAATGAACTTTTTGATGATATTCTAATTTTGTGAGAAGCACCTGTACATGGAGGGGATAAAGATCAGTTTTTATTATCTGACGTCTGGAGTGCGGCCATCTCTTACCGTATATAACTATAAATAAATGTATCCATATCAGTCTCTATTCATATGTTACATTTATATGTAAAACAACAAGTGCATACATGTGTCATATATTATACAGACTGGAGCCAATCCATCAGCAGGATCTAGTGTAAGGCTATGTGCACGCGTGCGGAAATGCTGTGGAAATGTCCGCAGCATTTCTGCAACTCCCGCCGCGGGTAAAACGCATGCGAATTCGCAAGCATTTTTCCCGCGGAAAACAAGCGTTTTGCATGCGGTTTTCGCTTGCAGAATGCTTGCGTATTCCAAGCGATTTTAAGCATCGCTTGGAAATGTGATTGACAGGTTGGTCACACACAAGCATAGTGCTTGACAAGTGCGACCAACTTTTTAGTATTGATGCTGCCTATGCAGCATCAATAGTAAAAGATAGGATGTAAAAATAATTAAAAAAAATTGTTATTCTCAACTTCCGACGACCCCCGATCTGCTCTGCGGCGCTCCCGCCATCTTCTGGTCCCAGTAATGCTTTGCGCGAAGGACCTGAGATGACGTCACGCTCGCGAGAGCACAATGTCGTCAGCGGTCATTCGCGCAAAGCATTACTGGGACCGGAAGATGCCGGGTGCGTGGTGAGAGGCGGGAAGGACTCCGGGGGCCGTCAGAGGGTAACTATATCACTATTTTTTTTCTTATTCTATTTTTTACAGGAATATGGTTCCCAGGGCAGGGTGGAGAGTCTCCTCTCCTCCAGACCCTGGCTACCATCCGCACATTGAGCCCTCATTTTACGCATGGTGGGTATTACCACATGCGTAAAGTGAGCATTTCAATGCAATCCTATGGGTGTGGCATCGCCGCGATTCCGCTAAAAGGATGAGCATGCTGCGGATTTTTCCGCTATGAGATTCCGCAGTGGAAAAATCCACAGCATTAGCACAGTATTGCGGAATCCCATAGGATGGCATGGGATCATTTTTTTGCCTTTTCGTGGCAATTCCGCAGCGGAAAAACGCTGCAAAAAAAACGCAACATGTGCACACACCCTAAATATTGCAGACTTCTTCGGCTGCTATTCAGACCCCAGCATCTTGGATTCACAGAATGTGGCACTTAATACAAGGGCGACTATTTCTGACCGGCTGAATAACTTTCCATGACCCTGATTCGATTCCCATGGAGTCCTGTGACTCTGATTATTCTGCTCTACATTACACCATTACATATGATGTTGGTTGCACAGTGATTTTGGCCATGGTGCAGGTCGTGCAGCAGAATCATTGTAAGATGCTGCTACATGACATAACAGCAGAAATAAAGTGAGTAGGGTCACATTACGTCTCCTTATGTACCGCAATAAGCAGAGTAAAAAAAAAAATCAAAACTTGTGACGTCACCGCAGAGGTCGTAATGTGACCCTACTCCCCGGCATCATGCTACCATGTAGCAGCGGCACAGAATAGAGTTTGACAGCTTGACCTATGTTGTGACCAAACATCGTGTAGCCCCAGCATAGGTTGGATTGTGTAGGTTAATGTCACTGCCATGCCACGTCTGTCCTTGGCATGCCAACTCAGCTGCTGGCCTCTGATTGGCCAGCGTTGTGTAATACAGTGCAGGGACCCAGCGCGTCTCTCCGCCGCAACACACTTCAGCTGATTGTGGGTCCTTAGGTGCACATCCAAGTGAAGTAGCACTGGCGTCAGCAAGAGCCTAGTCACATTTTCTGCCCCCGCAAATGTTACTCCCCTGGGTAATGTAGGGGACACGTGATGACTATCACCATTGTGTATGGGTTGTGAGGTGTAGTGATCGGTGCTGTAATGCTACAGATAAAAGCACATGATCACTGGTCAGTCACCTCCAATGCTGGAAGGAATGAGATCAGTGCTGGGGCAGATTACTAACAGCTAATTCTGTGTATTGGGAGACAGAAGGCCGCACTGGACAACAGAGCCTGGTAGTGCTAGCTCTGGAGGTGAGGATTAAAAAAAACACTGGGAGTTCTCCAGTCTGGAGAGCAGCATGTGAAGGGGGTAGGAAATGAAGTGAAATCAAAGCAGAACGAAAGGTAAAGATTAAAAACAATTTATTGGGATGTCGTACAAAATTATCATAAAAAAAAAAATTGGTTGACAACCTTTTGGAGATGGTAATGGCATGTTTCTGCTACCGGATGGTAATGGCATGTATGCTGCTGGGTAGTAGCGGCATGTCTCTGCTGCCGGATGGTAGCTGCATGTCTCTGCTCCTGGATGGTAGAGTCATATCTCTGCTGCCGAATGGTGCTGCATGCCTCTGCTGCCGGATAGTAGCTGCATGTCTCTGCTGCTTATGGTAGCGGCATGTCTCAACTGCCGGATGGTAGCTGCATGTCTCTGCTGCCTGACGGTAGCGGCGTGTCTCTTCTGCCGGATGGTAGTGGCATGTCTCTGCTACTTATGGTAGCGGCATGTCTCAGCTGCCAGACGGTAGCTGCATGTATCTGCTGCCGGATGGTAGTGGCTTGTTTTTGCTTCTGAAAGGTAGCAATATGGATCTGCTGACGGATAGTTGCGGCATGTATCTGCTGTCGGATTGTATCAGCACGTCTCTGTTGCTAAATGGTACTGGCTTGTTTCTGTTGCCGGATGGTAGAGGCACGTTTCTGCTGATGGATGGTGGCGGCATGTCTTTTCTACTGGATGGTAGTGGCGTGTCTCTGCTGCCGATTGCTAGCGGCATGTCTTTGTTGCCTGATGGTAGTTGCATGTCTCTGGTGCCCATTGGTCGTTGCACTTTTTTGCTAGCAAAAGGTAGCAGTATGGATCTGCTGACTGATAGAAGTGGCAAGTTTCTGCTGCCGGATGGTAACGGCATGTTTCTGTTGCTGATTGGTAGTGGAATGTCTCTGCTGCTGGATGTTTGCGGCATGTCTCTGCTGCCGGATGTTTGCGGCATGTCTCTGCTGCCGGACGGTAGCGGCATGTCTCTGCTGCCGGATGGTAGCGGCATGTCGATGCTGCCGGACGGTAGTGGCACGTCTCTGGTGCCTTGTGGTAGCAGCGTGTCTCTGCTGCCGGATAGTAGTGGTGTGTCAATGCTGCCGGATGGTAGCGGCGTGTCTCTGCTACCGGACTGTAGCGGGATGTTTCTGCTGCCTGATGGTACCGGCATGTTTTTGCTGCTGAAAGGTAGCAGTATGGATCTGCTGATGGATAGAAGCGGCAATTTTCTGCTGCCCGATGGTAGTGGCATGTTTCTGGTGACTGATGGTAGCTGCGTGTCTCTGCTGCCGGGTGGTATCGGCATGTCTCTGCTGCCGGATGGTAGTGGCATGTCTCTTCTGCCAGATGGTAGCGGCGTGTCTCTGCTGCCAGATGGTAGCGGCATGTCTCTGCTGCCAAATGGTAGCGGGGTGTTTCTGCTGCCGGATGGTAGTGGCGTGTCTCTGCTGCCGGATGGTAGCGGCGTGTCTCTGCTGCCAGATGGTAGCGGCGTGTCTCTGTTGCCGGATGGTAGCGGCATGTTTCTGTCGCCGATTGGTAGCGGCATGTTTCTGTTGCCGATTGGTAGCGGCGTGTCTCTGCTGCCGGATGGTAGCGGCGTGTCTCTGCTGCCGGATGGTAGCGGCGTGTCTCTGCTGCCGGATGGTAGCGGCGTGTCTCTGCTGCCGGATGGTAGCGGCGTGTCTCTGCTGCTGGATGGTAGCGGCGTGTCTCTGCTGCCGGATGGTAGCGGCATGTCTCTGCTGCTGGATGGTAGCGGCGTGTTTTTGCTGTCGGATGGTTTTAGCTTGTCTCTGCTGCCGGATGGTAGCGGCGTGTCTGTGCTGCTGGATCTTAGCGGCGTGTGTCTGCTGATGGATGGTAGCGGCGTGTCTCTGCTGCTGGATGGTAGCGGCATATTTTTGCTGCTAAAAGGTAGCAGTATGGATCTGCTGATGGATAGAAGCGGCAATTTTCTGCTGCCGGATGGTAGTGGCGTGTCCTTGCTACCTGACAGTAGTGGCATGTCTCTGCTGCCCGATGGTAGTAGTGTGTCTCTCCTACCGATTGGTAGCGTCATATCGCTGCTACCTGATGGTAGTGGCATGTCTCTGCTGCCGGATGGTAGCGGCGTGTTTTTGCTGCCGGATGCTAGGGGCATGTCTCTGCTGCCGGATGGTAGCGGCGTGTCTCTGCTGCTGGATCTTAGCAGCGTGTCTCTGCTAATGTATGGTAGCGGCGTGTCTCTGCTGCCGGATGGTAGCGGCATATTTTTGCTGCTAAAAGGTAGCAGTATGGATCTGCTGATGGATAGAAGCGGCAATTTTCTGCTGCCGGATGTTAGTGGCGTGTCCTTGCTACCTGACAGTAGTGGCATGTCTCTGCTGCCCGATGGTAATAGCGTGTCTCTGCTTCCAGATGGTAGCGTCATATCGCTGCTACCTGACAGTAGTGGCGTGTCTCTGCTTCCTGACGGTAGTGGCATGTCTCTGCTACCTGACGGTAGTGGCATGTCTCTGCTGCTGGATGTCATGTTTCTATATAGAGCGGAGATATAACAAACAATAATGTTAAAGCGCTTTTCAGTCACAATATATTGATGCGCTATCCTTATGATCTATATTATATCACAAAAGTGAGTACACCCCTAAGTCTAAATGGCCAAATTGTGCTCAATTAGGCATTTTCCCTCCCTGTTGTCATGTGGCCCATTAGTATTGCAAGGTTTCAGGTGTGAATGGGGCGCAGATGTGTTACATTTGGTGTTATCGCTCTCACACTCTCACTCTGGTCACTGGATGTTCCATATATCACCTCATGACCAAGATGTCACTTACTGGGCTGCTTGCGGAAGGTTCAATAAAATCAGTGTTTTATCAGCAGGAGATTATCACTGGAGGACTAGTAATTCAGCTGCCATGTAGTCCTCCTCACTCATGAGCTTTGTGTAGCTTTGCACCCACCCCTGTTTGGCAGCTATCTGCCTATGCACAGCACAGACAGAAAGCTGCCAATCAGTGTTGGGAATGGTTTATACAGAGCTCAGCATTCAGAGAACTGCTAGATCTGCAGCAGAGAAAACAGGGATTTTTTTTATACTGCAGCAAGCAGCCTGGATTCCAAGTGACACATTGGAATCATTGCTTTTTGATGGGGAAGCAAAAATCTGGTGATAGATTCCCTTTAATGCCAGGGTCGCAAGACCAAAGATTCCCTCATCCGAGAGAATCGGGCTGATTATGCTGATCACAGTCTGATTAACCTCTGATCTAAATGTTGGCATAGTGTGTTCCCACTTTCGCATAAGAAAACAGGAGCTCACTGTGAGCAGAAGATGGAGGACAACATTTCTCAATCTCTCTGTTCTGTGAGTCCTCAGAAATCGGACTGCACTCAGCTGTCATCCGAGTGCAGTTCGATTTTTTCCACACACTCATAGATTTGAATGGGTCAGTGGCATCTGGTATCAGAGTGAATCACAGCAAGCTGGGATTTTTTCACTCACAGATTCTGGCAGAGGAAAGAAATCGGTGATCAGCACTGTCTCTGTGAATAACATTGGTCTGAGTGCTATCCCATAAAATATCAGATAGAGCTCGTCCGATGTATACGGCGGTGCGAGCAAGCTCCAATGCTAAAGCTCTGTCTGTCAGAAGCTGCCAATAGAGGGCGTTTCTGTATGGGCATACCCAGAGATCTAGAAGATTCATAGCAGGAAAACACCACGTGCTCCATCTTGTCTATTATTTCCCTTTTTACATTTACACTATCACCCCCGTTTTTTCCACGTAATATTAAGAAAAGGGAATAAAAATAAAAAACCCACATATGTGATATCAACATGTTCAGAAAAGTCAGAGCTATGAAAATATAAAATTAATTGACCCAATCTGTAAAAAAATAAATCAAAAAAATAAATCAAAATGGCAAAATTGCATTTTTGATCGCTGCAACTCCACAAAAAATGCATTAAGAAGCGATGGAAGCGTCATAACTACCACACAATGGTATCAATACAAAGATCAGATCACCGCACAGAACACACAAGCCCTCACACAGCTCCATCAGCCAGAAAATAACAATGGTGCGGGCATTCAGGAATGGCGACTCAAGCTTATGTTAGTTTTTTGCTCTTTTTGTCACCACTTAAATAAAGAAATACAAGTTTGATCTCGTTGTAATCGCACCGGCCTGATTGGTCCGGGCATTTGGCCGTGTATAAAGAGCGGACATCAGACCTCAGAAACTCATTATTATCTACGTATACAGACAGCATTACCGGCACTGCTCTGAATTTCAGGAGTTTTCTTATTTCGGACTTACAGAAATTGTTCTCGGATTCTCGGTCGTTAGTTGTCAGATACAAATAATCGTTAAATCCTGAATGGGAGAAATAGAGAGGTTTCCTTATAAATCACCGGCTCTTCAGTAAGAGTGTCATCAGGAGTAAATATCGCCATAGCCATAAATATAAGGTTTTCTCATTAATGATGTATGGGGTGTGAGAATTGGGAAGTAGAGGAAGCTTGTCATAAGAAATCAGAAAGTTCTAGAGAGAGGAAATGGGAACTAATAAGGACAGAACAAGAGTAGAAGACGTGCATACTCACTCTCAGCTCCTACTATAACCCTCACTGGAGTTCTGGGCAGCAGCTGCTTATATATCCTTCATGATGTCATAATGTCCCAGCAGAGGTGGCCATTGCTGTGACCTCACAATGTTCTAGAATGTTCTTAGAACAAGCCCTGCAGCCAATGAGCTCCAATATAATCCTGTGTAATAAAGTCTATGGAGGGTTAATAAATGTGTGTAATCTGATACAGTGATAGGACCCCACACATCCATGACCACATATACACAGAGGCGTCTTACCATCCAATCTTTCTCCTATACATTATACATATATGCCATATGGACAGAAGTCTATGGAGGCAGAGTTTTACAACATCCCATTCTAAATCCATAGGCATTCATTGGGAGCTGGTCCCTTTCTTCAAGTTTGTGGAGGCGTCTGTGGGAATTTGTGCCCCTTCATTCAGTAGAGCATTAGTGACATCAGACGCTGATTCTGGATGGGTGATCCTGACTAGAGATGAGCGAACCTTTCACGGTTCGGTTCGGGACAATTCGCCGAATGTTCAGGCGTTTGCCGTACGTGTTCAATGAACGTACCCGAACCCCATGAGATTCAATGGGAAGCCAAACCAAACGAATACACAACACCTTATACCACATGGATGACTATGGGATGTGTGTTATTTTTTATTTATAAAAATGGGCTGTTCATTATACTTTATGTGTGAATATGAGGGTGCATTATACTTTATGGGTGATTATGGGGATTCATTATACTTTGTAGAGGACTATGGGGTGCATTATACTTTATTAATGACTATGAGCTGTGCATTGTACTTTATGGATGACTATCGGTTTTGCATTAAAGTTTGTGGTTGACTATGAGGGTGAATTATACTTTATGGGTGATTATGTGCTATGCATTATACATTATGGGTGACTATAAGCTGCATTAACTTCATGGGTGTCTGTGTTTTATGCTTTATGGATGACTATGGGCTATGAATTTTTCATGTTAATGCTTAAATTTGACCTAAAACTACATCAGACTTTCACTCCAGTCATATACAGTTGTGGCCAAAAGTATTGACACCCCTGCAATTCTGTCAGATAATACTCAGTTTCACCCTGGAAATGATTGCAAACACAAATTCTTTGGTATTATCTTCATTTAATTTGCCTTAAATGAAAAAACACAAAAGAGAATGAAGCAAAAAGCAAAACATTGATCATTTCACACAAAACTCCAAAAATGGGCCATACAAAAGTATTTGCACCCTCAGCCTAATACTTGGTTGCACAACCTTTAGCCAAAATAACTGCGACCAACCGCTTCCGGTAACCATCAATGAGTTTCTTACAATGCTCTGCTGGAATTTTAGACCATTCTTCTTTGGCAAACTGCTCCAGGTCCCTGATATTTGAAGGGTGCCTTCTCCAAACTGCCATTTTTAAATCTCTCCATAGGTGTTCTATGGGACTCAGGTCTGGACTCATTGCTGGCCACCTTAGAAGTCTCCAGTGCTTTCTCTCAAACCATTTTCTAGTGCTTTTTGAAATGTGTTTTGGGTCATTGTCCTGCTGGAAGACCCATGACCTCTGAGGGAGACCCAGCTTTCTCACACTGGGCCCTACATTATGCTGCAAAATTTGTTGGTAGTCTTCAGACTTCATAATGCCATGCACACGGTCAAGCAGTCCAGTGCCAGAGGCAGCAAAGCAACCCCAAAACATCAGGGAACCTCCGCCATGTTTGACTGTAGGGACCGTGTTCTTTTCTTTGAATGCCTCTTTTTTTCTCCTGTAAACTCTATGTTGATGCCTTTGCCCAAAAAGCTCTACTTTTGTCTCATCTGACCAGAGAACATTCTTCCAAAACGTTTTAGGCTTTGTCAGGTAAGTTTTGGCAAACTCCAGCCTGGCTTTTTTATGTCTCAGGGTAAGAAGTGGTCTTCCTGGGTCTCCTACCATACAGTCCCTTTTCATTCAGACGCCGACGGATAGTACGGGTTGACACTGTTGTAACCTCGGACTGCAGGCCAGCTTGAACTAATTTGGATGTTAGTCAAGGTTCTTTATCCAACATCCGCACAATCTTGCGTTGAAATCTCTTGTCAATTTTTCTTTTCCGTCCACATCTAGGGAGGTTAGCCACAGTGCCATGGGCTTTAAACTTCTTGATGACACTGCGCACGGTAGACACAGGAACATTCAGGTCTTTGGACATGGACTTGTAGCCTTGAGATTGCTCATGCTGCCTCACAATTTGGTTTCTCAATTCCTCAGACAGTTCTTTGGTCTTCTTTCTTTTCTCCATGCTCAATGTGGTACACACAAGGACACAGGACAGAGGTTGAGTCAACTTTAATCCATGTCAACTGGCTGCAAGTGTGATTTAGTTATTGCCAACACCTGTTATGTGCCACAGGTAAGTTACAGGTGCTGTTAATTACACAAATTAGAGAAGCATCACATGATTTTTCAAACAGTGCCAATACTTTTGTCCACCCTCTTTTTTATGTTTGGTGTGGAATTATATCCAATTTGGCTTTAGGACAATTCTCTTTGTGTTTTTTTAATTTAAGACAAATTAAATTTAGATAATACCAAAGAATTTGTGTTTGCTATCATTTTCAGATAGAAACTGAGTATTATCTGAAAGAATTGCAGGGGTGTCAATACTTTTGGCCAGAACTGTAAGTTGATAAATAAAACCAAATAAAAAAATAAGTAAAAAAATATTACATTTTGTCGTTTTTAAATAAGGAAAATGATCAAACATCAATTGTCTGTGAGTGGCAAAAGTATGTAAACCTTTGTTTGACCCACATGTGCTACATTAACTGCATCTAAATGTTTTCGGTAATTGTTTATTAGTCCTGTACTTCGGCTTAGAAGAATTTGTGTCATGGGCTCATCTGGTGCTGTTGATTCTCTAAGCCATTTGTCAGGGTGAACAACATGGACTAAGTGTTGGCGCTGCAGAGCATGACTTACCAGAAGGCATGTGGATCAGAGAGGGCAGCGGGATGGAAAGACTGACAAGTGGAGTAGGAATCACCAGAAGACAGAGCCAGAAATGTAGATATACACAGGAACATTTGATGTATCATCAATCCAGGACTTGCAGCAGGCAAATTGCTAATGGCTGAGTTGTATGCTCTAAGAAAACAGGTGGTCAATAGTGATGACCGAAAGTGTTCGCTACTTGAGTTTGCATCGGATGCTTGGGTAAGCACTGAGTATCATGGTGCTCGAGTGACATGCTCGAGTTCCGTCCTGCGGCTGTTAGCCATAACACATGCGGGGATTGCCTGTGTATGGCAAAGGCCAAAGACCTTGGGTAGTGATGTCAAACGTGGTTGCCGCATAACCTCAGTAATCCTTTGCAGAGTTACACAAAGGGAACCAAGCTCAGACACCTGAACACGGACAGTTGAGGAGCATATAGTTCTTTTCTAGCTTCAAAACAGCTCCAACTCTCTATCACAATCCATGTTGGATTGTGGCATATCTAGCACATATAACATTTTTGGTTCCTTCAAGCCTTTGACTTAAGGTTAGTTTTGCCCCTGGTCGCCGCTGGCGATACTACACTGTAGTCGCTTTAGTGTGGGTTTTGCCCCCGGTGGCCGCTGGGGTTACTACAACTGTGGTGGCTTTAGTGCTGGTGTTGCCCCCGGTGGCTGCTGGGGTTATTACACGTAAATTTCCCAGCAGGTGTGATTTCTCTGGCTCCTACCTATAAAGGAGTGTTAGGTGTTCTGAATCACTGTTGGTGATAATGTTCATTCCCCAACCAACCTTGGTGGAGAGAGGAGCTATTAAGAGCAGTGCCTTGCAGCTCAGCCAGAGCTTTGGATTAGCAGCTATTCAGGTGGAATGTTGTGAGTTCATTTTCCCCTTCGTCACTGAGGTCTGGTGAACTCCCTATTCTGGTAAAGGAAGGTAATGAGCCTGATTATCATGCACCTTAGCCTAATGATGATGACTGGCTGAGTGGAGTCACGGACTGGATATAAGGCTGCCGACGCCCTTCTGCCCTGCGGGTGATTTCTCTGTGGACTTCTAGGAAACCAGTCTGATTCCTGCTCCTCTAAAGCTAAGTTTTCTGCTTTGCCTTTTAGCATTTGTGTTTTGTTTTTGTTTGCCTTGCTTTTCTGGATTCTGCCATTCCCTGCTGGGGTGAGCTGATTCTCCTTTTGCCGGTTGCTCTGTCTTCAGAATATTCCTGAGTACTGACATAGTCTTTTGAAGCCTAGCGTCTTCAGGGCCTTTTTCACTGTCAGTCTGTTGGCTCTTATTTTCATAGGGTTTTTCACGGATTGCAGACAGCATCCTTCCTGTCCTTTCCTATCTAGTTAGCTTGGGCCCCGTCTTTGCTCAGTCTATCTTTCTGTCTGTGTTGTGTTCTTTCTTCTTGCTTCACCGTCATTATATGTGGGGGGCTGCCTTTTGCTTTGGGGTCTGCTCTGGGGCAGTTTAGATTTCCCTTTCTGTCTTTAGGCTATTTAATTCTCCAGCTGTGATCGAGGGGTCTAGGGCATCGTAGGAACCCCCCACGGCTACTGCTAGTTGTGTTGATAGGTTCAGGGGTCTGCAATCCGATAGCTGCCAACTTCTCTGGTTTTCTGGACTTAGCTAGCATTTCTGTTTTTGCCTCCTACGGTGACTCAATCATAACAGTGGAAGCTGTATCCGGGTGCTGTACTCTGTTGCTTGGAGCAATTGCAGCAGAGCAAAGCTAAGTTGTGTGTTTTCCCTATTTTGTTGTGTTTCCCTTGTGTGTATTAGTACAGTGGTTGGACTAGTGTCTACACCAACCAGCTCCATAGAAAGGGATAGGTGCAGGGCGAGCTAGGGATTGAGGTATCCTACTCGGCGACAGGTGAAGAGTCTGTATAGGGAACGTTAGGAGTGTTCAGGGACACTGCCTCAGGGGAGTGCAGAAGGTGTCCACGTCCCCGTTCCCTATTGCATGGCCCACCGTTGTAACTGTTTCCCTGGTGTTCCCCTTGTTTGTCCTGTCGTTTTATTACCGTCCTGCGGGTCGCGTCACATAGGACAAGTGTGAGGTTCGGAGCCATGTTTCTGTTCTGCTTGACTTTGCCCTTAATTTTGCCCTTATCAAAGATGGAGTGAGTAGCTTCACAAGGGGCCATCTTGTTCCTGTTTGACTTTTCCTGTTTCCTGCCTGCTGTGTACTAAAGGGACTCTGCACATTATACCTGTGCTTGTGTATCTGGATATTCACCTGTTGCCAAGCTTGGAGAACTTGCATTGTGCCTGCTTCTTCTAAACCTCGGGATTCCCCGTTTGTTACTTACCTGCCGTCCTGCCTGACCGCCTCTCCTGTCCGGATCTGCTCTTCTTCTGTCATCTCTGCGGCCTGCTCTCCGCTTGGAGCCCGGTCCAGTCTCAGGACCTTAGGACTGTGTGCGCCTGGACCTCAGACTCTCGCCAGTTGGTTCGTTCAGACTTTACCTGTTGCCAGAACTTATATCTACGTACCGTGCAATACTGAAGCCTGTTTACTGTAATACCCTGAACTACATCTGCATAGTACTGAGACCTGTTGCTACAATACAATACTGAACCTTTGAACATATACTGTGTTTGTCTTCTCTGACCCATGCCACCGAGTTCCATAGAACCTATAGTACTAATTTGACAGGATACACAAGCGATCAAATATGGAGCTTGCTGGGTCAGATTCTGTGGAGGTACTCCTTAAAAAGATATGTACATTTATCTCAGGACTTCAAGGGGAGCTTCAGGCTACCAAAACAAAATCGTCAGCACTAGAGACTCAAGCTAACCATAATGCTACTATAGCCGATACATCCATTCAGGCGTTAGCTACTCGTCTCTCAAAGCTGGAGACTACAGTTTCAGCCCCAGCTGCAACCCCATCTTCGATTCCAGCTTTCCCTAAACTCCCGCCATTCAGGTTCGGTGGCGAAAGAGAAAAATTCCGAGGGTTCCTAAATCAGTGTCAGCTGTATTTTGCTGCGCATGCGGCTCAGTTTCCAACAGGGCGAGACAAGGTGTTGACTATGGTAATGCTGTTAACCAACAAGGCTCTTGCTTGGGCAAATCCCCTGATTGAAACTAATGATGTCTGTTTGAATTCCTTAAATGATTTTATTTCCGCAATGTGTCAGATGTTCGATGACCCTAACCGAAGTGCCACAGCAGAAACCGCATTGCTAGCCCTCCATCAGGGAAAGCGTCCTGTTATGGAATTTCGAAGGTGGGTGTTGGACACTACGTGGTGCGACTCAGCAAAATACGCAGTGTTTAGGAGGGGTTTATCTGCCACAATTAAAGACGAACTGGCTAGAAGCGAGTCACCCGCTGCCCTGGGAGACTTCATAAATCATTGCATTCGGATTGATATCCGTCTTGCAGAACGCCGGCAAGAGAGATGGGCAGATGCTAACTGCAGTAATTTTGTAACCCTGCCGTCTCCATCCAGGGAAGCCCAGAGCAAGTCCTTCCTCCCAGTAGAGTCAGAATCTATGCAGGTCGATGCAGTCCGGAGACGTCCTCCTGACCCACGCAAGGAGCACCGCTTTAGAGAAAACTTGTGCTTTTACTGCGGAAAATCAGGTCACTATATTTCGAATTGTCCCGGTAAGAATCGCAAGACCACGGCTGCGGTAATCGAATGTGACTTTTCGGACGTATCTTCAGTAGTTTCCCACTCAAATCCTCCTAGGTAAGAAATAGTCGACTGGAATCACGACTTCTCCGACTGTACTTCAGAAATATCCTCACTGGTGAATGCAGCCATCTCTTCAGTGAGTTCCACTACTTCGACCTTGGACGGCTCAAGGAAGGACTCACACTGTTATTTCCCCATCAAGATATGGACCCAGTCCCAATGGATTGCTAGTTTCGCTATGGTGGACTCGGGCCAGCGGCAATTTTATGGACATTACATTCGCTAAAGAACACAGTATATGTTCACAAAAGAGGATCTCTCCGGTATTGATGGAAACTGTGGATGGTTCCCCACTGGTGTCCGGGCCCGTAGATCTTGAAACAACATCACTGAAAGTCCGTATGGGGGCGGATCACTCAGAAAGACTGTCCTTCTTGTTAATTTCCTCCCCTCATTTTCCCATAATCCTAGGACTACCATGGCTACGACTGCAAAACCCTACTATCAATTGGGAGACGAAGGAAATACAGTTTCCTAGAAGACAGATATCATCTAAGGAACCAGCTTTAGTTGGGTCAGCATGCTCCGTTGACTTAAATCTACCAATAGAGTATCAGGATTTCATCAATGTATTTGACAAGAAAAATGCAGACAAATTGCCTCCACATCGGCCGTACGATTGCCCCGTGGAACTGCTACCTGGTGCCGCGATTCCGTTCGGTAACATTTACCCTTTGGCTGGGCCAGAATTAAAAGCCCTCAAGGAGTACATCGATAAAAACCTAGCCAAGGGATTTATTCGACCATCTTCCTCCCCGGCGGGTGCCCCGATCTTCTTCGTGAAAAAGGATGGCTCACTCCGCCCATGTATTGATTACCTAGAGCTCAACAAAATTACGATCAGGAACTCCTATCCACTTCCATTAATTCCCGAATTACTGGAAAGGGTGCGACACTCTAAAATCTTCACGAAATTAGATCTCCGTGGAGCATACAATCTAGTACGGATCCGTCCCGGTGACGAGTGGAAGACAGCCTTCCGGTCACGCTATGGACATTTTGAGTACCACGTCATGTCTTTTGGTCTCCGTAATGCGCCGGCTACGTTTCAACACTTGGTGAATGACATTTTCAGAGACATACTCAATATTTTTGTTGTTGTTTATTTGGATGACATTTTAATCTTTTCCAGTAACATCCAGCAGCATCAGCAGCACGTGAGAGTTGTCTTGGATCGCCTACGGCAGAATCACTTGTATATTAAGCTAGAGAAATGCGAGTTCCACAAAACGGAAATCCAATTCTTGGGGTATGTTATCTCTCCTCAGGGTGTCAGCATGGATGCCAGTAAAACTCAAGCCATCCAGGAGTGGCCAATTCCCAAGTCTGTGAAGGAAGTACAACGATTTATTGGATTTGCCAATTTTTACAGACGATTCATTAAAAATTTTTCAGAGATCGTCATACCCATCACCCAATTGACCCGGAGGAAGATACCATTTGTCTGGTCACCGCAAGCGCAGACGGCATTTTCCAAATTGAAAGCTAAATTTACATCAGCACCAATCCTCGTACACCCGGATCCGGATCGAGCTTTCATAATGGAAGTAGACGCTTCCGACAGTGCGATAGGGGCCATTCTCTCGCAAAGAACAGGTGAGAAAGATCTTTTACATCCTTGTGCCTTTCTTTCGCAGAAATTATCGCCCGCAGAGAAGAATTATGATGTCGGAAATAAAGAGCTATTGGCCATTATAACCACATTCAAGGAATGGAGGCATCTACTGCAAGGAGCATCTCACCAGATTGTCGCACTTACGGACCATCGGAACCTCGAATTCATGAGATCGGCAAGGTGTCTAAAGCCCAGACAGGCCAGATGGACTTTATTCCTTAATCAGTTTGACTTCATTGTTTCCTACAGGCCAGGCTCTCGTAATGGGAAGGCCGATGCATTATCTAGGATTCACTCAGGTAACGTAACTCTAGTTTCCAGGACGTCCACCTGACAGCACCATGGAGGACGTCCTCCTCCTCCTTACAGGGACAGGAAAGCACACGAGAGGTTAAAAGGCCCCGTACCACCCCTTTCCCTCAGTGTCTTTCCTGTCCCTGCATGGAGGGACATACGAGAGGAGCAGGAAGATTACCTGAGGGCGCAGGGGGATCGGGCGGCCGGTCCAATCCTTCCCCCTGTCAGGATGCCCAGGGCCGACACTTCCAGGTGGGGAGTCCCTCTGCCCCAAAGCCAGGAGCAGGACGCGCTCCTGGAGGAAGCCGCTCCTCCCGGTGGGAGGCTCTCGGCTCCAGGCCGCGCGGCAGTCGCCCGGGTCCCCGCAGGCAGCGCCGGTGCGACATACAGACCGCGCGGCGGTTGCGGCTGGAAACGCTGCCCCACACGCAGCCGGCGGTGTGGGCGCCGGCGAGAGAGATCCCGGGGCAGCTGGAATCGGGTCCCCGCAATGGGCGCCGCCATTGCAGGACGCTCGGGGGGCGGGGCTTCAAAACAGGAAGCGGAAGTGGCCGGCGCGTGGCGATGACGTCACACGCCGATTTGAAAACAGCGCGCCAGCAGCCTGGGCACGCCAGCAGCTCGCCGCACGCCAGCAGCCCACCGCATCAGCAGCTCTCACCGCACGCCAGCAGCTCACCGCAGACCAGGAGTTCACCGCACACTAGCAGCTCACAGCAGGCAACAGCTGCTTCACTGGTATGGACCCAGAGGCGCCAGCCGACAGAGGGGTAAGTGCGCCTGGCGCAATCCAACCCCCACACGGCCTTCCCCGCAGCCCAGGACAACTGACCCGACTATCCCTGTTCTGTATCCTACAGGAGAAGGGTACCCCAGCCCCCCCGACAGAGGTTAAGGACTCGGTAAAGGCCACATCTAAGTCTGTCAGATGCCCGGTTTGCAGGGTAAAGCTGCCAGACAACTATACCAAAATTCTCTGCGGACCCTGCACTTCAAGGGTTGTAAGAGACGAGCAGCCGTCCCTCCTGGCCGAGATGCGATCCTTGATTCGGGAGGAAGTACAGGCCTCCAGATCCAGTCTCTCACGGCAGTCCCCTAGTCCAGGGCCAAGCCGGAAGCGGCCGAGGTGGGAGACGGAGCTAGCCTCGGAGACAAGTTCGCCTGAAGGGTCAGACCCCCGGGACTCGAATCCCGAGGAGGGGGAGATCCCGACTGACAGGAGGGACCAAGGCAGGAAATACCTGTTTAAGTTAGAGGACACCGAGGACTTGGTGCAGGCGGTAAGGAACACCATGCAGATAGAGGATGTTCCAAAACCGCAGTCCCGACAGGACCTGATGTTTGGGGGACTGGTCGCTCGGAAACAAACTGTGTTCCCCGTAAGCGAACACATTAAGACAATGGTCCTAGAAGAATGGAAAGAGGCAGAACGGCGACTTGTACTGTCTCGGGACTTTAAGAGCCGACTGCCCTTTGACCCAGAGGAAACACGATGGTGGGAGGAAATCCCTAAAATCGATGTTCCTGTAGCTAGGGTGACCAAAAAACCGCCATCCCCTTCGAGGACTCATCAAGTCTCAGAGACCCGATGGACCGGAAGGCGGATATTCTGTTAAAGAGAACATGGGAATCGGCAGCCGCCCTTACTAAGGTTAACATAGCAGCCACCTCAGTGGCCAGGTCCATGTTCCTATGGGTGGGGCAGTTGGAAGAGCATTTATCCAACAAGACCCCTAGATCTGAGATCCTAGCTTCTCTCCCTCTGATGAAATCAGCCACTGCGTTCCTTTCAGATACATCGGCCGAATCAGTAAGATTCGCAACCAGAAACAGCTCCCTTTCCAACGCAGCTAGGCGAGCGGTTTGGCTGAAGTCTTGGTCTGGGGATAACGCTTCAAAGGCAAAGCTTTGCTCCATCCCCTTTTCAGGCTCAAGGGTGTTCGGGCCAGCTCTAGATAGCATCCTAGAGCAGGTGTCTGACAAAAACAAGGGGTTTCCAGAAGAAAAACCCAAGCGTCCCCAGTCCTTTCGTAGAGGGTCCTTTTTCAGGAGACAGACCGATTTTAGGAGCCAGGGTAGATCCAACAGGGGCTCCTTTAGAAACACTCAGAGCCAAGGGGGGAGAAGCAAGGCCCCTCTTTTCGTGTCATCCTCCAGGTCTAGAAGGCAATGACGCCATAGGTGTCGCAGCAAGGTGGCGCCAGGTAACCCAGAACCGGTGGGTCCTCAGAACCATCAAAGAAGGGTACAGCATAGAATGTTATTCCCCTACCCCTGACAGATACATCACCCCCACCATAGTCCCGGAAGACTCTACCATGTGGGCAGACCTACAGGACCTGCTCCGGTCAGAGGTCATAGTGCCAGTTCCCTATTCTCCATTACAAAACCATCTGGTGAGGCCAGAACAATTATAAACTTAAAACCCCTAAATGCCTGGGTGGTATACAAAAGGTTTCGAATGGAATCAATACGCTCAGTGATTCAACTTATAGACAGGGATGCTGTCATGTGTACTCTGGACCTGAAGAGTGCATACTATCAGGTCCCCATCCATCCCGCATCTCAAAGCCTATTAAGATTCGCGATCAGTCTACCATCCCGGACCTGCCACTTCCAGTTCCAGTGCCTTCCGTTCGGGCTGGCTTCGGCCCCCCGAATATTTACAAAGCTGGTAGCGGAGGTGGTAGCCTACCTGAGAAAGCAGGGAGTCATTATAATACCCTATCTAGACGACTTTCTCCTAGTCGCAGGATCAGAAGAAAGGCTCATCCAGGACAGAAGCCGAACGATCAGAACACTGGAGTATCTCGGCTGGCTGATCAACGACCAGAAGTCAGACCTAAAACCAGAAAGCAGGAAGATCTTCCTGGGAGTCCTTCTGGATTCAAGAGACAGAATATCCCGGCTACCGAGAAAAAAGCAGCATACAATTCAAGACAGAGTCAAGGGACTACTGAGACACCGCTCCTCCATAAGAGGTGCAATGGAAGTTCTGGGTCTGATGACGGCTTGCATTCCATGCGTCAGATGGGCCCAGTCCCATTCGAGGCCCCTGCAAAAGGAAATCCTCGCAGGATGGAACAGGCATCAGGATTCTCTCGACGGGCCCATATCCTTACCAGACATGGTAAGAAGATCCCTGCGGTGGTGGATACAGCCCCAGATCTTACAGGTGGGCGTGCTATGGACAACCTCGCCGTACGTGGTAATCACCACAGACGCCAGTCCGTGGAGATGGGGAGCCCACGTAGAAGGGAGAATTTTTCAAGGAAGATGGCCGGTCAGCATCAGAAGCAGATCCTCCAACTTCAGGGAACTCTATGCGGTCTGGGAAGCCCTGCGTCAGAACCGGTCGGTAGTGAGAAATCGACATGTCCGGATATTGTCCGACAACACAACGGCAGTCTCATTCCTGAAACACCAGGGAGGTCCGAGACATCGACCACTCCAGGCACTCGCAGGTCGAATATTCGCCTGGGCAGAAGAGGTGGTCCTCTCCATAACGGCAATCCACCTAGAGGGTTCTCAGAACGTAGTAGCAGACTATCTAAGCAGACAGCGGGTCAGCCCGACAGAGTGGGAGCTAAACGAAGAAATCTTCCATCAGCTTTGTCAGCGTTGGGGAACCCCCAGTATAGACCTGTTTGCAAACCGGAAGAACTCAAAGGTCGCCAGATTCTACTCCTTGAACCCAGCAGATCACCCGGACGGAGTAGATGCCCTGAGCCAGACCTGGACGGAACCCCTCTTGTATGCATTCCCGCCACTGGCGCTGATACCGGCGGTACTCAGGAAGATCTGCGAGGACCGCGCGTCGGTGATATTAATAGTGCCATACTGGCCAAAGAGAAGCTGGTTTCCGCTGCTAGGAGCCATGGCAGTAGGAAACCCAGTCGAGCTACCCCTGAAGGGAGATGTTATCCACCAGGGGCCGATTCGCCATCCAGACCCAGCAAGGCTACGCCTCTCGGCATGGATCCTGAAAGGGACATCCTGAGAGCAAAGGGCTTATCCGAGCAGGTCATATCCACTCTACTGGCCAGCAGGAAACCGGTAACATCCGCAATCTACAGAAAAATATGGAAGAGATTCTGCCTGGAAGGTGGCAGGTCCGACCTCTCGGCAGGTACCCCTGACCTCCCTAGTGTCCTAGACTTTCTGCAGTCGGGATATAATAAGGGGCTTAAACCCAGCACGTTAAAGGTCCAGATCTCGGCTTTGAGCGCCTTCTTCGACTACCCTTTAGCCTCCCATCCTTGGGTGGTAAGATTCATAAAGGCCACGCAGCGTCTTCGCCCCACAATTAGGCAGCTCACCCCGCCCTGGGACCTCGGCCTGGTACTCAGATCTTTATGTAGGGACCCCTACATGCCTAGTGATAGAATGTCCATTTCGACTCTCTCTCGAAAGACGGCTTTCCTCGTAGCCATCACCACGGCCAAAAGAATAGGGGAGATCCAGGCCCTGTCCACCAAGGATCCATATCTCCAGATCAGAGACGATCATATAACCTTAAGAATAGATCCGGCTTTTATCCCCAAGGTAGCCTCTTACCAGAATATAAATCAGGAGATAGTGCTACCATCCTTCTGCAGCAATCCCAGCAATGAGAAAAAACAGCGTCTCCACTCCCTAGACGTAAGACGGGCAGTTATAAGCTATCTAGAGGCCACCAATGACTGGCGTATTGACTCAAACTTGTTCATCCTCTTCGGGGGTAAAAATAGGGGGAGAAAAGCCTCTAAGGCATCCATCGCAAGATGGATCACATCAGTAATTTCAGACGCCTACCAGTCGGAAGGCGCCAACCCACCAGATACCTTAAGGGCCCACTCTACTAGGGCAGTTTCAGCCTCCTGGGCCGAGCGCGCAGGCGCCTCAGTCGAGCAGATTTGAAGAGCGGCAACCTGGGCCAGCCTGAATACATTTTGCAAGCACTACAAACTTGACGTGCTATCAGGCCAACATACCGCATTTGGGAGAAAAGTTCTCCAGGCAGTGATCCCACCCTGAGGAGGTGGTTTGGTACTCTCCATGGTGCTGTCAGGTGGACGTCCTGGAAAATAGGTATTAGACCTACCGGTAATGATGTTTCCAGGAGTCCATCCTGACAGCACGGGTAGTTCCCTCCCTGTTATGTTATGTTTTGCTAAGTTATGTCATATGATGTAATATGATGATACCATTAAAAGAGTTATAGCATTATCCACGCTGTGGTTCTTGTTAAGTCACTGAGGGAAAGGGGTGGGACGGGGCCTTTTAACCTCTCGTGTGCTTTCCTGTCCCTGTAAGGAGGAGGAGGACGTCCTCCATGGTGCTGTCAGGATGGACTCCTGGAAACATCATTACCGGTAGGTCTAATACCTATTATCACCTCCGAGGACCATACTCTCAGAAACAAACTTCATAGGGGTGTTACACAATCAAGATCTATTAACAAGTATTAAGGAAGCCTACACTGGAGACCCACTACTGATCCGACCCCCCAATCAGGTAAACCTAACCTTGAAAAACAGACTTTGGTTTCAGGGACAACGCCTGTATATTCCGGAAACGGTCAGACTAAGTGTACTAAAATTAATGCATGACTCAAAGATCGCCGGTCATAGAGGAGTCCAGAAGACCCAGGAATTCTTGTCTCGCTTCTTTTGGTGGCCGACCTACCGGAGAGACGTTCAGCATTACGTCTCATCATGTGAGGTATGTGCAAGATCAAAGGTTCCCCGCTCCTCACCTACGGGATTGCTACAACCCCTCCCTATTCCATCTCGCCCTTGGGGGTCTATTTCAATGGATTTTATTGTAGAGTTGCCTACTTCTAAGGGGAAAAACACTATCCTAGTAGTGATCGATCGTTTGACCAAGGCTGCCCATTTCATTCCCTGTATCGGTCTTCCGACAGCCAAACAGACAGCGGACCTCATCGTACAAAATGTTTTTCGGCTACATGGAGTTCCTGACGAAGTGATATCAGATCGAGGGGTCCAATTTACCTCAAGATTTTGGTGAAGCTTCTGTGCCGCCCTGGACATCAAGGTAAATCTATCATCTGCTTTCTATCCGCAGTCTAACGGACAAACGGAACGGACTAATCAAACCTTGGAGCAGTACTTGCGTTGCTACGTATGCCACTTACAAGATGATTGGGTAAACTTACTCCCGATGGCCGAATTCACGTATAACAACTCGCAGAGTGCCTCCACCAAGCAGTCTCCTTTCTTTGCTAATAAGGGGTATCATCCCAGCATTCTCCCTCGACTCCCGATAGACACGTCCGTACCCGCAGCAGCTGACCGAATTACGTATTTACAACAGAATTTAGAGTCTTTGAAACAAACGCTGGCTGCAGCTCAGGAGAGATACAAGAAGGCTGCAGACAGGTTCCGTAAACCAGCACCAACATACAAGGTAGGAGACATGGTCTGGCTTTCGACAAGAAATTTAAAATTAAGGATTCCGACATCTAAGTTGGGACAGAAATATGTTGGCCCATACATAATCAACAACATAGTAAGTCCCGTAGCCTGCCGTCTTAAATTGCCTACATCTTTGAAAATACACCCTGTTTTTCATGTCTCCCTGCTTAAACCAGTAGTACCGAATCCCTTTCCCGGATGTACACCCGTTCCACCTGGTCCGGTTCTCATTGACGGGCAAGAAGAATTTATTGTGGAAGGGATCATCGACTCTCGGATCCATAGGAGGAAACTTCAATACTTGGTGAAATGGCAGGGTTACCCATCGGAGGAGAATTCCTGGGAACCTCAGGAGAACATTCGAACTCCCTGTCTGAGCCAACAGTTCCATAGCCGATACCCCAGTAAACCAGATCTAAGGTCGTCCGGAGGACATCCTTGAAGGAGGGAATGGTGTGAGGTTCTGAGCCATGTTTCTGTTCTGCTTGACTTTGCCCTTATCAAAGAGGGAGCGAGTAGCTTCACAAGGGGCCATCTTGTTCCTGTTTGACTTTTCCTGTTTCCTGCCTGCTGTGTACTAAAGGGACTCTGCACATTATACCTGTGCTTGTGTATCTGGATATTCACCTGCTGCCAAGCTTGGAGAACTTGCATTGTGCCTGCTTCTTCTAAACCTCGGGATTCCCCGTTTGTTACTTACCTGCCGTCCTGCCTGACCGCCTCTCCTGTCCGGATCTGCTCTGCTTCTGTCATCTCTGCGGCCTGCTCTCTGCTTGGAGCCCGGTCCAGTCTCAGGACCTTAGGACTGTGTGCGCCTGGACCTCAGACTCTCGCCAGTTGGTTCGTACAGACTTTACCTGTTGCCAGAACTTATATCTACGTACCGTGCAATACTGAAGCCTGTTTACTGTAATACCCTGAACTACATCTGCATAGTACTGAGACCTGTTGCTACAATACAATACTGAACCTTTGAACATATACTGTGTTTATCTTCTCTGACCCATGCCACCGAGTTCCATAGAACCTATAGTACTAATTTGACAACAAGTCACTCCGTGACACTCTCTTTTCCCATTGACTGCTTCATCTTATGGACACATGTCGTGACCTTTTTGCAGACAATTTGCTGGTTTAATTTACAATTTATTGTTCCATCAATAATGGAAAGCCAACCTGGCCCAGATTCAGCAAAACAACGCCAAACCACGCTACTGGCACCACCGTGTTCTGCATATTTTATTTTTCCCAATGTAAAACTTCTCAATGAAACCAAAACGCTGTCACCCATCCACAAAAAATTGCTCAAATAGCCGTCTGGCTTATCTAGGTGATCTTTAGTAAAGTGGAGATGAGCAGCAATGTCTTTCTCCTTGCAATCCTGCCGTGCATTGCATAGTAACATAGTATTTAAGGTTGAAGGGAGACTTTAAGTCCATCTAGTTCAACCCATAGCCTAGCATGTTGATCCAGAGGAAGGCAAATAAAACTTGCAGCAAACGCTAAGGCTCGTTTCACACTAGCATATGGCAGAGCTGCTGAGAGATGAGGACTTCCGTTAAGCTCCGCCCACTGCCACACCTCCTCCATTCAGCTCCACTTACGTCATCATGCGGCCTGCTTACCCTGTCTTTAGCATTGGGTATGCAGGCCATGCCGATGTATGTGGATGCCTCCGCATGCATCGTTTTGACGGTGCAGCGACCGCAACTAAATGCAACACGTTGCGTTCAGCGCAGGTCGCCACACAGTCAAAACAATGCATTCGGTGGCATCCGCATACATTGGCATGCCCTGGGTACCCAGTGCTAAAGATAGGCAGACATAGGCAGAGATGAACGAAGAAGATGCAGCAGTGGGTGGAGCTTCTCGGAGGAAGTCCGCATCCCTCCGTAGCTCTGCCATACGCTAGTGTGAAATTAGCCTTAACTCCACACTGGGGAAAAAAATTCCTTCCCAACTCCACAAACGGCAATCAGACTAAATCCCTAGATCAACACCTTATTAAGGAATCTAGTATATATAACCTGGAACATTATACTATTCAAGAAAGGCATCCAGGCCTTTCTTAAATTTTAGTAGGGAATCACTCATTACAACATTATACAGCAGAGAGTTCCATAGTCTCACTGCTCTTACAGTAAAGAAGCTGCGTCTGTGATTATGCTTAAACCTTCTTTCCTCCAGACGTAGAGGATGTCCCCTTGTCCCTGTCACAGGTCTAAGAATAAAAAAGTTCATTAGAAAGGTCTTTGTACTGTCCCCTCATATATTTATACATTGTAATAAGATCACTCCTAAAACTTCATTTTTCCCAATCGAAATAACCCCAAGTGTAGAAACCTGTCTTGGTATTGCAGACCCCCGTATTCCCTAATAACCTTAGTCGCTCTTCTCTGCACCCGCTCCAATTCAGCTATGTCTTTCTTATACACCGGAGACTAGAACTGTACACAGTATTCTAAGTGTGGTCGCACTAGTGACTTGTATAGAGGTAAAATTATGTTCTCCTCATGAGCATCTATGCCTCTTTTAATGCATCCCATTATTTTATTTGCCTTTTCAGCAGCTGCCTGACACTGGCCACTAAATGTGAGTTTGTCATCTACCCATACACCCAGGTCTTTTTCATTGACGGTTATGCCCAGTGTTTTACAATTAAGCACATAATTATACATCTTGTTTCTTCTACCCAAGTGCATGACTGTTGTGAATTCCCTGGCTCGGACTTCTGAGCCGGAGCTTCCTCTGCTCCCTCTGGTGGTTACTGGGAGTAGTGGAGCTGGTCAGGTTGATGGTAGTTCCCCACCTGACAATGATAATTGGGAACCTGGGATTTCTGGCTGGGAGCATATAATTGAGCAGACTGCCCTTGGTGGTTTTTTTCCTTGTGCTTTTGGAGTTCCTCTGTCTCCTGCCTAATCTGCATGTTCAGTTAAGTGATTCTTTTGCTAATCCTTTGCATCTAGTTCGGTTGTACTTTTGTTTGCTTTCTGCCTTGCTGGTAGGGTTCAGCGTACTCCATGCTGGGGGCAGCGCTGGGCCCCACTCCATATGTTGCAGCTTGTGTCTGTTTGTTCAGTCCCCTGTTATATTGGTATCTCTTTGCTTTGCTCCCAGTTTACACCAGAGTGCTGATTCTGTGGGGGTGAGGTCGTGCGGCCTCAGGTTTTTTGTATATCAGATGTTTTGGATTTTTCAGGGGTTTTTGCATGATTGAAGACAGTGTCGTTTCTGTCCTGTCCTATCTAGACAGCTTGGGCCCCACCGTTTGCTCAGCCTATTTTTCTGTGTGTCTGTGCTTCATCTTGTCTCACCAACAATATGTTTGGGGGCTATCTATTCCTTTGGGGATCTGCTCCGGGACAGTTTAGTTTTCACCTTTCTGGCTTTAGGTTTAGTTAGTTCTCCGGCTATGACAAAGCATCTAGGGCATTGTAGGAAAGCTCCACGGCTACTGCTAGTTGTGTTGATAGGATCAGGGGTCTGCAATCCGCTCAGTTACCAACCCCTCTGATTTCCTGGTGGCTTAGCCTGTTCCTGCCATTCTCCTCGGTGACCCATTCGTAACACATGACCTTACATTTATCCCCATTATCAGCCCAAACTTCTCATTTACATAAATCTTCCTGCAATATTAAATTGACCTTCTCTGTATTGATTACCCTGCAGAGTTTCGTGTCATCTGCAAATATTGAAATTCTACTCTATGCCCCCTACAAGGTAATTTATAAATATGCTAAAAAGAAGCAGGCCCAATACTGACCCCTGTGGTACCCCACTGCTAACCGTGTCCCAGTCTGAGTGTGCTCCATTAATAACCACCCTTTGTTTCCTATCCCTGAGCCAGCTCTTAACCCACTTACACATATTTTCCCCTATCCCCATTGTTCTCATTTTATGTATCAACCTTTTGTGTGGCACCGTATCAAAAGCTTTTGAAAAGTCCTTGTACACCACGTCCACTGCATTCCCTTGCTTTATTCTGGAACTTAGTTCTTCAAAGAAACTCATCAGATTAGTCTGACAGGAACGGTCCCTCGTAAACCCATGTTGATATTGGGTCATGAGGTTATTCTTCAGATACTCCAGTATAGTATCTCTTAGAAAACCCTCCAGGATTTTACCCGCAGTTGAAGTTAAGCTCACTGGCCTTTAATTTACAAGTTCAGTTTTTGTCTCCCGTTTGAATATTGGCACCACATTTGCTATACGCCAGTCCTGTGGTACAGACCCTGTTATTATGGAATCATTAAAGATTAAAAATAATGGTCTATAACTGTACTTAATTCCAGCAGTACTCGGGGGTGTATCCCATCCGGGCCCGGGGATTTGTCAATTTTAGTGACTTTTAGACGCTGCTATGCTTCCTGCTGGGTTAAGCAGGTGACATTTAATTGAGATTTTTGTTATCCTTGATCATGTTATCCGTCATTGGATTTTCTTGTGTAAATACTGTAGAAAAAAGTCGTTTGGCATATTAACTTTTTCCTCATCCTCAACCACCATTTCACCCAGACTATTTCTAAGGGGACCAACACTATCATTTTTTAGGTTCTTTCTATTTATGTAGTTAAAGAATATTTTGGGATTATTTTTACATTCTCAGACAATGAGTCTCTGTGCCTCAATCTTTGCTGCCTTGATTTGCTTTTTACAGAATTTATTTAATTTTCTGTATTTATTTAATGCCTCATCACTACCTACTTGCTTTAATTCTCTGAATGCTTTCTTTTTGTCACTTATTGCGCCCCTTACAGCTCTATTTAGCCATAGTGGTTTCCTCCTATTTCTAGCATGTTTATTCCCATACGGTATACAGTCATATGTAAAAGTTTGGGCACCCCTATTAATGTTAACCTTTTTTCTTTATAACAATTTTGGTTTTTGCAACAGCTATTTCAGTTTCATATATCTAATAACTGATGGACTCAGTTATATTTCTGGATTCAAATGAGGTTTATTGTACTAACAGAAAATGTGCAATCTGCATTTAAGCAAAATTTGACCGGTGCAAAAGTATGGGCACCTCAACATAAAAGTGACATTAATATTTCGTAGATCCTCCTTTTGCAAAAATAACAGCCTCTAGTCGCTTCCTGTAGCTATTAATGAGTTTCTGGATCCTGGATTATGGTATTTGTGACCATTCCTGTTTACAAAACAATTCCAGTTCAGTTAAGTTTGATGGTCGCCGAGCATGGACAGCCCGCTTCAAATCATCCCACAGATGTTAAATGATATTCAGGTCTGGGGACTGGGATGGCCTTTCCAGAACATTGTAATTGTTCCTCTGCATGAATGCCTGAGTAGATTTGGAGTGGTGTTTTGGATCATTGTCTTGCTGAAATATCCATCCCCTGCGTAACTTCAACTTCGTCACTGTTTCTTGCACATTATTGTCAAGAAACTGCTGATACTGAGTTGAATCCATGCGACCCTCAACTTTATCAAGATTCCCGATGCCGGCATTGGCCACACAGCCCCAAAGCATGATGGAACCTCCACCAAATTTTACTGTGGGTAGCAAGTGTTTTTCTTGGAATTGCTGTGTTTTTTAGCCTCCATGCATAACGCCTTTTTGTATGACCAAACAACTCAATCTTTGTTTCATCAGTCCACAGGACCTTCTTCCAAAATGTAACTGGCTTGTCCAAATGTGCTTTTGCATACCTCAGGCGACTCTGTTTGTGGCGTGCTTGCAGAAACGGCTTCTTTCGCATCACTCTCCCATACAGCTTCTCCTTGTGCAAAGTGCTCTGTATTGTTGACCGATGCACAGTGACACCATCTGCAGCAAGATGATGCTGCAGGTCTTTGGAGGTGGTCCGTGGATTGTCCTTGACTGTTCTCACCATTCTTCTTCTCTGCCTTTCTGATATTTTTCTTGGCCTGCCACTTCTGGGCTTAACAAGAACTGTACCTATGTTCTTCCATTTCCTTACTATGTTCCTCATAGTGGAAACTGACAGGTTAAATCTCTGAGACAACTTTTTTATCCTTCCCCTGAAAAACTATGTTGAATAATCTTTGTTTTCAGATCATTTGAGAGTTGTTTTGAGGAGCCCATGATGCCACTCTTCATAGGAGAATCAAATAGGAGAACTACTTGCAAGTGGCCACCTTAAATACCTTTTCTCATGATTTGATACACCTGGCTATGAAGTCCAAAGCTCAATGAGATTACAAAACCAATTTAGTGCTTCACGAAGTCAGTAAAAAGTAGTTAGGAGTGTTCAAATCAAGAAAATGATAAGGGTGCCCATACTTTTGCACCGGTCAAATTTTGTTTAAATGCAGATTGCACATTTTCTGTTAGTACAATAAACCTCATTTGAATCCAGAAATGTAACTGAATCCATCAGTTATTAGATATATGAAACTGAAATAGCTGTTGCAAAAAACAAAATTGTTATAAAGAAAAAAGGTTAACATTAATAGGGGTGCCCAAACATTAACATATGACTGTATATTGATCATCTCTCATCCGTTGCAAATTTGCCTTCCTGAAGTTTAGTGTCCTTGTAACCCCTCTACAACACATCTTATTAAAGAACACATGAAAACTTATTATTTTGTGATCACTATTACCCAAGTTACCCCCAACACTAATATTTGATATGCGGTCTGGCCTGTTAGTTAATATCAGGTGTAGCAGTGACCCTCCCTCTTGTTGGGTCCTGCACTAGTTGTGAAAGGTAATTGTCTTTCATAGTTGTCAAAAACCTATTACCTTTGCTGGAACTGCAGGTTTCGGTTCCCAATTTATTTCAGGGTAGTTGAAGTCCCCCATAATAATGCCTTCTCCTTGTGTCGCAGCTTCATCTATTTGCTTTACGAGGATATTCTCCGTTGCTTTCCTTATTTTTGGAGACTTATAACAAACCCCTATCAATAATTTATTATTTTCACTCTCACCCATGACAGCACCACGGAGAGGGGGTCCGCCCATCAAGGACAGGAACCTACAGATAAAAAGGCGGCACCTCTCCTCCGCCCCCCCAGTTGGGTTCCTGTCCTTGACGGGTGACCCGTGTATCCTGCAGCAGCGGCGGCAGCAGCTCACCTGAGGAAAGGACCAGGGCCGTCCCGTTCGCTGTTCTGGCAGCGGGGAGGCCCCTGCAGCGGCGGGGTCGGTGCCTGAAGCCACCACCGCTGTAGCCGAGGGGCTGTACAGGGTGAGCGGGCGGGGAAGGACCGAGACGCTGCTCCGGAAAGGAGAATGGGGCTGGGGGACGCCGGCACACGCGGGGGCAGCTCAGCGGTACATAGGTGTACCAAGATGGCGCTGCCCCGGAAATGAAACGACGACTTCCGGGTACCCGCGGTCGGCGCATGCGCAGTGCGCGCTCCCCGGGGCTCAGCGGTGCAGGCTGGGAGAAGGAAGGTGACGTCATGGCGGGAGATTTAAAAGAAGAACGCAGGAGCTGCTCCTTGCTGGAAGCCTCCTGTAAACCTGGAGGACAGCGACCAGGACCAGCCAATGCAGCAGCTGCTGCAGCACAGGCAACACCACCATCGCCGGCAAAAAGAAAAGGACGGGCGCGAGAATCGGTCCAGTAGCCACTTCACGCAGCGGAGGAAGTTGACTGCGAGGAGCAAGTTACCTTCCTTGGATCAGCCCGTGAGGGATCCGAATCCACCTCCCGAATCGGTACCTGCATCCGCGTACAACAGGGTAAGTGATCTATGTGAATGTCCCCCATTATAATAGAATTCTTTCCCTTAGGGAAAGAAGAAAGAAAAAACAAAGAACAGGGAATGCCCCACCTATAGCAGACCGCTACCACCAGCTTGGGATGAAAAGCTCTGCGATTCCTGCATACAGGAAGTTCTTTGTGATGAAACCCCGGATTACACCTCGGATCTAAGAGCGGTAATCCGTTCGGAGTTTCAAAGTGCCCTTTCATCCCTAAAACACAAAGGAAGGGGAAGGAAAAGGGACACAATAGTAGCCTCCCAGTCAGAGGCCTCGACGTCAGGGGAAGTTACATCACATACCTCAGGCACTGACGCGTCATTCTCAGATGAGGAAACAGAAGGGCGTCATTGCTTTCCCCTGGACGAGGTAGACATGCTAGTAAAGGCGGTAAGGTCTACCATGGGGGTAGCAGACCCTCGGCCAGATAGATCAGTCCAGGACATAATGTTCCGGGGACTAGGCCAAAAGAGACGCAGAGTGTTTCCGCTGAACGAGAATGTACAGGGCCTGATAAAAAAAGAATGGGAGAGACCAGATAGGAAGAACTCCACGGTTCCCTCTTTTAAAAGAAAATACCCATTCGATGAGGAAGCGTCCACGTCTTGGGACAAAGCCCCAGAGTTAGACGTGGCGGTCGCCAAAGCCTCCAAAAAATTTGCACTCCCCTTCGAGGATATGGGTACTTTAAGAGACCCATTAGGCAAAAAAGCTGAATCTTTCCTCAAGGGCACTTGGGAATCAGCAAGAGGAAATCTTAGGCCAGCAATAATGTCAACTTGTACCTCCAGAGCCCTCATGGTGCGGGTAGACCGATTAGAGAAACAGCTAAGGTAAGGTACACCCAGGGAGAAGATCCTGGAATCCATTCCAGTGATAAGGGGAGCAGCGGCCTTCTTAGCCGACTCATCGGCTGATTCAGTAAGGCTGTCGTCTAAAGCGGCAGCCCTGTCAAACGCAGCCCGAAGAACACTGTGGCTTAAATGTTGGCCTGGGGACCTACAAACTAAGATGAAACTATGTGCCATCCCTTGTGAAGGAAAATTCCTACTCAGTGAGACATTGGATATCCTCCAAAAGGCGTGGGATAAAAAGAAGGGATTCCCAAATTTAGGTCCTACAGGTTTTAAAAGGTCCTTTCGGAACAAAAAGTTTTTTCAAAGGAGACCCCCGAGAGAACAGAAATGGGACGACAGAAGTAGAGACAGGGGGTTCTTCTTTGGTAACTCATCCCGGGACAAAAAGCCCTCCAAGTGACTGTTTGGCCAGGGTGGGAAGGAGGCTAAGCTTTTTTCTCCCAGCCTGAAGGAAAATATCGAACAATCCGTGGTTACTAAATCTGATAGGATCAGAGTTAAGAATAGACTTTGTCTCTCTCCCACCTCAAAAATATATAGTGACCCCACTAAGATCATCAGCGTCAGAACAAGAAGCTCTCGAAAAAGAGGTCCTAAGCCTATTGAACAAGAGAGCCCTCCAGGAGGTTCCCCCACGGGAGAAAGGCAGAGGGTTCTATTCACCTCTTTCTAGTAACCAAACCGGACGGTACCTTCCGGACCATTATAAATCTAAAGAGGCTAAACGATTATGTCAAAAACGAGAAATTCAAAATGGAGTCGCTCAAGTCGACCATCAAAATTCTCTTTCCACATTGCTTCATGGTAGTATTAGATCTCAGCGACGGGTACTATCACGTCACCATCCACAAAGACTCCCGAGAATACCTCAGACTGGCGGTCTCCATAGGAGGCAAAGTAAGGGAGTTTCAGTACAGGGCCTTGCCATTTGGGATTTCGATAGCCCCGCGAATCTTCACGAAATGGGTGGTAGAGATGGCTGTCATGATCCCAGTGCAGGTTTTAGAGCTGCACACCGGGGGTTAATGTCTGGAGCTCTATGCAGGTTTTGACCTGCACACTTGGGGTTAATGATTGTGGCTTCTTTCTGGTTCTGGGAGAGCTTCATAAACCCCTGGGTAGCTTAAATCCCTGCCAGTTATACTTTCGCCTTTGGCCTAGTGTGCTGACCCCCGTGTGCCTGGTTGTTGCTATAGCTTGTTTATATGGTTCTGACCCGATTCTGTTTCCTGTTGTGAGTTTGCCTGTTGATTTTGTACTGCGTTATTATCTGTGTATGACTCATTGCCTGTGACCTGACTACTCTCTGCTCGCCCCTCTTGTACCTTGCAGCTATCTCTGTGTGTGACTCATTGGCTACGTCCTGACTATTCTCCCTGTCTATGCCCCTTGGTAACTTTGTCTCGCAGTTACTCTGCTAGGAATTGTCTTGCAGCTCCTAGCTCTGTGGAGTTTAAGCCACGCCTCTAGCAGTCACGTGCTTCAGGTCCTGCGGGTCTGAAGTACACATCTATTCGGTTGCTGCCCGCTCCACAGGTAGCTTTGAGCACTGTTCGCTTTACTCAGGACACGCGCACTGGCTCAGTGAGCAAGTTCAGTGCGGTGTCTCTGACAATGGCCTAATGTATGCCTTCCCGCTGCCCATTCTCATCCCGGCAGTAATAAGGAAAGTCAGAGAAGACAGGGCACGAATGATATTGATAGCCCCGTTTTGGCCAAAAAGAACTTGGTTTTCCTGGCTGAGAATACTGTCAATAACCGACCCCTGGGTTCTACCAGATCTCCCCGACCTTCTGTCCCAAGTTCCCGTGTTACACCCTCAGGCAGTGAACCTGCATTTAACAGCATGGAATTTGAAAGGACACTGCTGAGGGGGAAAGGGTTCTCAGAAAACCTGGTTTCCATGCTAAGAAAGAGTAGGAAACTGATCATAACCAGGGCCTATGGTAGAACTTGGAGGAAATTTCTATCCAGCCCCGGGGTAAGGGTTCAGGATGGAGTACAAATTGACAAAATTCTCGAATTCTTGCAAAAGGGGTTAGAACAGGGGCTGGCGACTAATACGTTGAAGGTACAGGTAGCGGCTCTAGGTGCCCTTTATAACCAGGATGTGGCGGGCAACCCTTGGGTAGCACGGTTTATGAGGGCCGCAGCCAGATCTAGACCAATAACCACCCAGAAGATACCATCATGGGATCTAAATCTAGAGTTGTCTGCCCTAACAGGGCCCCCATTCGAGCCCATCCGGTCAGCACCCCTGAAAACCTTATCATTAAAGACTATACTCTTAGTGGCCCTAACATCCGCTCACAGAGTGAGCGATATTCAAGCCTTGTCAGCGATACCCCCGTTCACTAAAATCCTGGACGATAGAGTCATATTAAAACCTGTATATACAGCCAATGGATAGAATAATTAAAATATACCTTTTATTAGATTAATATAAAATAAAGTGCAAGGTGCTCAAATACATCAAACATAGCAAAGAAGAACACATGAATGGAACAAGCTAGTATTGCCCATCGTTACTAAGCATCCCAGAATATCCAAATGTTCATTGGGTGCTTAGAATCAATCGAATATGGCCAATCTCAACCAAAGGCATGGAGTACATAATTCTCAAAATAATCTCTATGCTTCACATATCATAACATTAGCCATCTCTTATTGAAAACAGATGTCATACCATCAATCTATTCCCAAATTAGGTATAACTGTATCCCTCTCCTAATTAGGAGTACCATATAATACAAGGCATAATACTGCTATACAACATAAATAAGAACCACACAGCCTCATTTACCACACACGCTATGGGTTCTTATAGCACACAAGTAATGTATCAGATAGAGATATATCATGTGTCATAATAAAGATATACTCCCGCGTACCCTCTATATATCCTGGCAGCGGATCTGAATCCACCTGGTATGCATAAATATCCTGGATAGACCGTCTCTTAAAAGAGAGACCAATATCAAGACACCAAAATATTAAGTAAAACACGGAACAATCTCACCCAAATAGCAGGGGCATTCTCTGATTGCCATCCCCGTGACTGGTGAGTGCGATACCCCTATCTCCCGACGCGTTTCGTCTAGTCTCATCAGGGGAGTCAACTGGGGTTCATCTGAATGGTGTATCACGCATAGCCGTTCTATATTTCATCCGACATCATGTGTACATACACTCATGCATACTTCCTTTTAAATGTTAGCGCCATGGCGTCTCGGGAGGCCGACACTTCCGGTCCCTGATCCACCTCACATCCTGTATTCGGGTCGCGCGCATCAGCAGCGTGCTCGCTCTGTAGAGCGCGTCACACTCTGATAGCGCTCGCACCGACTGGGCATGCGCACATAGCGCTGCCCTCTCCAAAGGGAAGGTGATATTCTATATATTACAATGGCGCTAGTTACTTACGGCATAAGGCAGCCCCCGTTGTACTACATATGCGCCTACCATCCATATACCAGCAAAATATAATCTCATGCTGATTATAGGAATCCCTTTAGAGTTTTTATCCTTAGGGATATTCATATTAAAACCTGACCCAGCATACCTACCTAAGGTGTCAACACACTTCCATAGGTCACAAGAAGTAGTCCTTCCATCCTTCTGCCCAAACCCTAGGAATAGGGGAGAGGAAAAATTTCACACCCTAGATGTGAAGAGGTGCCTAGTTCAGTACTTAGAGGCCACCAAGGGATGTAGGAAGGAAGGGTCTCTCTTTGTGTGTTTCCAGCGACCTCGGAAGGGGCTCAAGGCATCCAAGAGTACCTTAGCAAGGTGGATAAGGGATGCGATTGCCCTGGCGTACTCATTCAGTGGGAATACCATCCCGGAGGGTTTAAAAACCCACTCTACAAGAGCAATGGCGACCTCATGGGCAGAAAGATCAGAGGTATCAATAGAGCAGATCTGTAAGGCGGCCACCTGGTCAACACCTTCTACCTTTTTCAGGCACTATCGCTTAGATCTAGCCTATACGTCTGACCTGACCTTCGGGAGAAGGGTCCTTCAGGCGGTGGTTCCTCCCTAAGCTACCAATCTCTGATATTCTCTCCGTGGTGCTGTCATGGGTGAGAGAGAATAGCTTAGTTACTCACCGATAACGGTGTTTCTCGGAACCCATGAAAGCACCCGCTTATTCCCCCCCTTCACGTGTGCGGTGAGCACGAGTTAATATGTATAGAGTGGTTTGTTAGACATGGTGCTTCTCTATAATATGCGGTATTATAATGTTATGTACACTCACTGGCCACTTTATTAGGTACACCATGCTAGTAAGGGGTTGGACCCCCTTTTGCCTTCAGAACTGCCTCAATTCTTCGTGGCAGAGATTCAACAAGGTGCTGGAAGCATTCCTCAGAGATTTTGGACCATATTGACATGATGGCATCACACAGTTGGCGCAGATTTGTCGGCTGCACATCCCTGATGCGAATCTCCCGTTCCACCACATCCCAAAGATGCTCTACTGGATTGAGATCTGGTGACTGAGGAGGCCATTTGAGTACAGTAAACTCATTGTCATGTTCAAGAAACCAATCTGAGATGATTCGAGCTTTATGACATGGCGCATTATCCTGCTGAAAGTAGCCATCAGATGTTGGGTACATTGTGGTCATAAAGGGATGGACATGGTCAGCAACAATACTCAGGTAGGCTGTGGCGTTGCAACGATGCTCAATTGGTACCAAGGGGCCCAAAGAGTGCCCAGAAAAAATTCCCCACACCATGACACCACCACCACCAGCCTGAACCGTTGATACAAGGCAGGATGGATCCATGCTTTCATGTTGTTTACGCCAAATTCTGACCCTACCATCCGAATGTCGCAGCAGAAATCGAGACTCATCAGACCAGGCAACGTTTTTCCAATCTTCTACTGTCCAATTTCGATGAGCTTGTGCAAATTGTAGCCTCAGTTTCCTGTTCTTAGCTGAGAGGAGTGGTACCCAGTGTGGTCTTCTGCTGCTGTAGCCCATCTGCCTCAAAGTTCGACGCACTGTGCGTTCAGAGATGCTCTTCTGCCTACCTTGGTTGTAACGGGTGGCAATTTGAGTCACTGTTGCCTTTCTATCAGCTCGAACCAGTCTGCCCATTCTCCTCTGACCTCTGGCATCAACATGGCATTTCCGGCCACAGAACTGCCGCTCACTGGATTTTTTTTCTTTTTTGGACCATTCTCTGTAAACCCTAGAGATGGTTGTGCGTGAAAATCCCAGTAGATCAGCAGTTTCTGAAATTCTCAGACCAGCCCTTCTGGCACCAACAATCATGCCACGTTCAAAGGCACTCAAATCACCTTTCTTCCCCATACTGATGCTCGGTTTGAACTGCAGGAGATTGTCTTGACCATGTCTACATGCCTAAATGCACTGAGTTGCCGCCATGTGATTGGCTGATTAGAAATTAAGTCTTAACACACAGTTGGACAGGTGTACCTAATAAAGTGGCCAGTGAGTGTATATACTTTTATTGTAACCAACTGGGGGCGGAGGAGAGGTGCCGCCTTTTTATCTGTAGGTTCCTGTCCTTGATGGGCGGACCCCCTCTCCGTGGTGCTGTCATGGGTTCCGAGAAACACCGTTATCGGTGAGTAACTAAGCTATTCCCCCTCCCCTTATCTCCACTCACAGGGACTCTACATTCTCTACATTGTTGTTCAGTGTTTTGATAGTAATCATGATTATTAACAATAGCTAATGTGATAGAAGCCTTTCGTTGCTTAGAGGATAACATAGGTTCCTTCGTGACCTCGCTGACTATTATATGTCTTGCTCTGGGCGTGATCTTTGTGGGTAGACCTCTCTTTTGGTAATAATGGTCTTAAATCTTCTCAATTTTTACACAATCTGACTGTGGATTGCAGGAGTGTGGACTCTTTTCCGATAGTTTGGTAGCCTTTTCAGCCTGATGTGCATCAACGTTTTTTCCTCTGAGGTTCCCAGAAATGTTTTTTGATCATTCCATGATACACGTCTACAAATATGTATTAGACTTTGATAGCCACATGTTCTTGAAATAAAACTGGTTCCACGCTCACACCTGATTGTCTTTTCATTGGTATAACAATACCAGAATGTAATTTTACATTATATTTATCCACTTATCCTGAGAAGTTGCGCTGTCAATCTCTGACAGCGGGATTTAACTTGCGCAGACCGGATGTGCGTCACTAACGCCACCCATCGGCGACGGTCACATGATCGTGGGGCACTGATGGATTGGTATGACAGCCGAGGGTCTACAGAAGACCTCCGTCCTTGTCATTGCAGATCTCCTATGGATGCCTGCACGTGGCCGGCATTCATATTAGATGATTTCTGCTGAAATCCTGCTTAGTGAAGCACAAGTGATCGGAAGATCGCAACTTCAAGTCTCCTAAGGAGACGATGGAAGCAAGTAAAAAGTAAAAATATATATATACTGTATATGTTAATAAAATATAAACTTCAAGTTACCCCTCTTTTGCCCCAGTCAATATAAAATAATGAAAAAAATATATACGTTTGGTATCGTTGCTTTCAGAAATGCCCGATTTATCAAAATATAAAGTAATTTAGTTCAATCAGTTAACGGTGTAACGAGAAAAAAAAATCACAACTCCATAATTATGTTTTTTTTGGTATCCGCAGCATTGCAATAAAATGTGATCAAAACATCATCTCTACCCTAAAATGGTATCAATAAAAAAAGTCAGCATGGTGCACAAAAAATCCAGATCCCGAAAAATGGAGATGCTAGGGGTCTCTTAAAATGGCGTCATTTTTTTTGTTACAAACTTTGGAATTTTTTATCACCACTTAAATTAAAAAGAACCTTTACATGTTTGATACCTCCGAACTCATAATGACCTGGCAGTTCAATTTTAGCATTTAGTGAACATGGTAAATTTAAAAAAAAGCAAAATTTGTGGAATTGAACTTATTTTTGCAATTTTGCCGCACTTGGAATTTTTTCCCATTTTCCAGTACTCTATATGTTAAAATAAACAGTGGTTTTCAAAAGTACAACTCGTCCTGCAAAAATTAAGCACTCACGTGGCCATATTGATGGAAAAATAAAAAAGTTATGGCTCTGGGACAAAAAAGGAGCAAAAAACGAAAAAGCAAACATGGAAAATCACAAGGTCGTGAAGGAATTAAAGGGAGTCTGTCAACCTATACTGACAGTATTAACTAAGCACATAGTCATGCACCTCTAGGCCCAGATTCATCAAAGCGATTTATGCCAGAAGTTTGCCATAAAATGCTTTGAAAATTTTCAAAATTCTTGCAACTTTTTGCGTTTTCATGCTAATTTCACCCAGCACCACCAAAATAATGAGCAGACACCCAGCTCTAATTCATGACGAGTTGTGGTGTACCTTACACCAGAAATATTACTTCTGTCCCTGACTGGATTAGGATTTGTGGCGTGGTGCACAGGGGCACACACCTCTTTTCAGACGTGTCTGAGGCAGTGAATGTTGGCAGCATTTGGAACATTAAGTGCTCATACCCATTTACGAGTAAAAAAAACGGTACAATTTCAGGACCAAAAAAAGGTCCGAGTGTCATGCGAGTGTAATGCCTTTTCCGTGCGATTTTTCCGTATGACATCCATATGACAATGCAATGCAATTTTAACATGAGGTTTTACATAGAGCAGTTCTCTCCATGTAAAAAAAATTCATGTTAAAATAGCAATGTAAACTGTACACATCATTTAAAAAAAAAAAAAATTGTTCACACACACACACATATATATATATATATATATATATGTATATATGTAATATATATATAGTGGTGTAGTGACCACTGTGTCCGCTAGGGGGCGCTGTGTGGGTGTCCCAGGACATAAGCATTTCCAGTGTGCTAATAGGAGTAGGATTCTGAATAATCGTAATGTAACTCAAGGTGGGTGGCCTTGGGGTGAAGGCTTGATTATTTATTGATCAGCAGAGGTACTGCTGAGGTTTTGGTACAATGTGTCAGAGAGAAGCCTTCAGGTGGTTGGTGAGATAGATGGGCTCAATCACCTACAAATCCACCCAGGGGCGTGTGTGTAGAACGCCATAGTAAAGTGGATGTGTGTGAAGGACCTGCGATGAGGTCATAGCCAGAGGCGTATCTAGGCTTCCTGGCACCCGGGGCAAGAATTTGGTTCGGCGCCCTCCTCCCCCAAGTACATATGCAACTTGCACAGTTAGTCATGTACCCACGAGCTGCTCTCCCTAATGCTCTCAATGTTCAGTAAAAAACTGAAAGCAGGAAGAGAAGCTCGTTGTCACAGGACCATAACTATGAAAATCGCATATGAGTGAAGTGTCCATGTGATGACTACTCGAACCTGCAGAGCTGAATCCTGACATTGCAGCTTCTGAATTCTCACAACGAATGCACTGCACACTTTTAGGATTCTCCCTTGCCGATATACAGTCATGTCAGCACAAGTATGTGATTTATATACTTCTGGCTACATTCCGACTAGACGTGCCTGGCCTCGCTCCGTTCATTTTCATTGAGTGAGGCCACACATGTCTAGTCAGCATGTGACCGTATGTATGTAAATTACCGGCACGAGAGAATCCTGACAGTGTGCAGTGAGCACTGTGAGAATTCAGAAGTCTGCAGTCACATAGAATGACTGCAGACTCCGTACAAACCTGGACAACCCCTTTAATGCTCCTAACAAATAAAAACATGAGAATTAGTCAGTGTCACAAATAACATTTACATCCAGGTACCTTATAGATGACGTCGTCTCTGCAGTCGTTCTCCTTTTCTTCTTCTTGTCCAGGCCCCATGATGAGTTTTCTCATCACCAGCCGTCTCAGTAGACTTCCATCTTCTCCGGTCTTCTGCAGCAAATCTCCACACGATGCCCTTAAAGATAGAAGTCTCATTATAATGCTCCTAAATACAAATATCTGCAATATACTGTCACCTCACACTATTCCCCTCCCTCCTCATACTGTCTCCTCATATATTTACCCCCTCACTCTCTATACTGTCTGCTCACACATATCCCCGACTCCCCATACTGTGTCCACATACATTCACCCGTTCGCACCCCTTACTGTCTGCACCCATCCCCCATACTGTTTCCTCATACTCTTCATTTTGTGTCCTCAAATCTCCCCACACACATTAAATACCATCCCCACTCCAAATCCCCCACACACATTAAGTACCCCCCCATCCCCACTCCCAAATCCCCCCACACATTATGTACCCCACTCCAAATCTCCCCACACATTATGTACCCCCACTCCAAATCCCCCCACACATTAACCCCCATCCCCACTCATTAACCCCTCCACACATTAACCCCCATCTCCACTCATTAATCCCCCCACTCAGTAACCCCCATCCAACCCCCATCTCCACTAGTTAACTCCCACACTCATTAACCCCATCTCCACTCATTAACCCCCAATCATTAACCCCCATCTCCACTCATTAACCCCCCACATTAACCCCCATCACCACATCAATCCCATCTCCACACATTAACCCCCATCCCCACATTAATCCCATCTCCACACATTAACCCCCATCCCCACATTAACCCCCATCTCCACTCATTAGCCCCCATACATTAACCCCCATCCCCACATTAACCCCATCTCCACCCATTAACCCCCATCTCCACTCATTAACCCCCATACATTAACCCCCATCCCCACATTAACCCCCATCTCCACCCATTAACCCCCATCTCCACTCATTAACCCCCATCCCCACATTAACCCCCATCTCCATCCATTAACCCCCATCTCCACTCATTAACCCCCTGGCCCCATCCCCACATTAACCCCCATCTCCATCCATTAACCCCCATCTCCACTCATTAACCCCCTGGCCCCATCCCCACATTAACCCCCATCTCCACTCATGAACACCCCCCCATCTCCTATCTTCGGTGGTTCTTCAGCTCCACAGAGGAGCACACTTACCACCAGCGTTCGCTCTGGGCGCCAGGGAGTGACGTCAGCAGCGTGATCACATGACCTGATCACTCTGCTGACGTCGCTCTGACCCGGCGGTCAGAGCTTCAATTGTACTGGCGTCTGTATAGACGCCAGTACAATTGCTGCCTGGGAGTCGGCGCGGCCTCCTTCTCTGCGTCGGCTGTCAGCTTGACAGCCGACACAGAGAACCGCCGACTCTCAGGATGGGGGGCGGCAGAACGCAGCCGCCGGGCGGGAGACACTGCCGACCGCTGCAAGGCGGCCGGGCGGCCCGACTGCGCCCCCCTGCTGCCTGCGCCCGGGGCAACTGCCCCGGCTGCCCCCCCCTGGATACGCCACTGGTCATAGCCATGTGATCCAGTAGGCGTGGCTACGGACTATATAAGGTGACCAGGGTAGGTCACATGAGTGAATGCTTGGACCCGGTTGGTACGTATGGAAGGTCTCGTCTGGAAGATGTGGCTGCCTTCCTAACAGCACGTGTGGGCGCTGTGTTTAATGGCTACAAGTGTCTGACAGTTCCCTGGAGACAATGAACGTCTGAAGTATGAAGCAGCTATGAGGTAACCTGGCCACGGGGTGAGATAACTGTGTGACTAGAGAGCCTGTGTACTGTAGATAACATAACCTGTGTGACTACAGGGTTAACAGAGTGGAGCTCTGTCATGGGCGCTATGCTGTTTGATATGAACTTTCTGTTGCAGAATCTGGTTTATGCTAACTAATAAACAGCATGGAATGTTATTGTTTTATGGAAAACCTGTGCTGAATCTGGTTATTTGGCTCCTAGCGAGTATCCCCTACCTTAATGACAAGCGCTACCTTACAATATATATAATGTACAGTATTTGGACACACCTCAAAGAGTTTTCTTTATTTTCATGACTATGAAAATTGTAGATTCACTCTGAAGGCATCAAAACTATGAATTAACACATGTGGAATTATATAATTAACAAAAAAGTGTAAAACAACTGAAAATATGTCTTATATTCTAGGTTCTTCAAAGTATCTACCTTTTGCTTTGATTACTGCTTTGCACACTCTTGGCATTCTCTTGATGAGCTTCAGTCAGTGGAAAAGTGGAAAAGACTTATAGGATACCTGTGCAGTAGAGGGGTCCGAAAACCTGCGTGGCCTGCAGGTGACGGTTGTGAAAGCCGTATTGTACTGACCGGGGTCAGTGAGAAAGAGACTGGTGATTGCTAGGGTGCAGAAAAGAGGTACCTGAGGACCTGTGTGGCCGACACAGGTAACAGACAGGTGTTCGTGTTGTACTGAAATGGGTCAATGGGAAAGACTGTGTACCTGGAGGGTTCAGTGAGCAAACGTCCTGGAGGGTCAGTGTTGGGAGGTTCTGGGAGAAGAATCGGATCCTTGGAGCATGTGGTATGACCTTGGACCTGGTGAGGCTTGAGTGTTGGGCAGTCTCAGGCGGAGACGGATGTCCTGAAGAGCACCCGCTGAGCCCCTGGACTTGGTGAGGCCGGTGTGTTGGGAAACCCTGGGAGGAGGGTCGGCTCCCTGAATAGCACCCAGGGCATCCTGTGTGTTGGACGGTCTCAGGTGGAGATGGAACGTCCTGAATAGCACACAGAAAGGACACATGAGTTTTGTGTGGTGTGTTTTTTTTTTTTTTCTTTTCTCAACTCAGCCTGCAGTGGCTCAGTGGGAGTCAAGAAGGTGACAAGCAGCTTCCTGTAACTCGGCGGGGTTACGAAGGGGACAAGCGGCTTCCGGTAACTCGGCAGGGTTATGAACTAGACAAGCGGCTTCCGGTAACTCGGCGTTACGAAGGGGACAAGCGGCTTCCTGTAACTCAGCGGGGTTACGAAGGTGACACCAGCAGCTGTGTGTGAACTGCAGCCGGTGGTGTCGAAGATCGGTGACAGCAGGAGATGTGGTGGTGCCAACAAGGACTTGTGTGGTATTGTAAGAGACATAAACTGTGTGGTGTGAACTGTGGTCTGAGACCGGTATAATGGACATGGGGAAATCCCGAAAGGGGGCGGTGGCCCAAATCGGGGTGGTAGCCCAAAAGGGGGTGGAGTCCCAAATTGGGGTGGTAACCCAAAAAGAGGTGGAGTCCCAGAGGGGGCGGTGACCCAAATTGGGGTGGTAGCCCAAAAAGGGGTGGAGTCCCAGAAGGGGGCGGCGACCTAAATTGGGGTGGTCCAGAAAGGGGCCGGTGTGTCAAAAGAGGAGATTGCAGCACTGGTTGCCTCAGTGGGTATGACTGGGGAACCGCAGTGTGTGTGTATGTCTTTTGAGGAGTGTGGCATGTATTTTCCAGATAATAACGGGCCACATGTGTTTACCGTGATGCTGCATCGGGAAGGAGCCTCTGGTAGACTGGTCTCAGGGAGTCAGGTGACTCTGACAGGAAGTCCTCTCATTTTATCTCTGGCCGAGAAAAACGTCAGGGTTCGCTGTAAACTTGGGGTCATGGAGAACTATGCCATAGACAGAGTAATGTTTGAGGGGACCAAAGGAGGTGCGTGCCAAGGGGGCGGGATACCACGGGACTTAGTCTATGCCTTGGAGAGGGGCCGGTACTTTGTGTTGTTTGATGACGTATGGTCGGACAATGGAGACGTTCCGACTGTGGGGCCAGCAGACACTGAGACGGTGACGCCTTCTAAAGTGGACAGGTCGGAGGTAGAACTGACCGGAAGAAGTACATCTGCCCAAAGTACGGACCTGACGTCTCATGACATGACGGATGATGGGCTGGGAGATGAGACGACTGGACTAGACACATTGGTGGACGGTAACTGGAGGGTTCACTCGACTGGTGGGACTGACCCAGTGGTACCCTTTGTCAATATAATTAAAGAGGTAGTGGTGCTACACATGCTGGCCAAAAGAGAACAGGATCATGAGATACAGCTGATAAAGGAGACAGTGGAAGAACATCTCGAACGAGAAAGAGTCCTGAGACAAATGGCCGAGCACAGGGTGGAAGGGCTTGAGAAAGAAGTCTTGGAGCTCAGAGGTCACCTGTCAACGTGGCAACGTGTGAACTAGACCTTTAGGGAAGAGATGGAAGAACTCAGAGGAGTACTAAAAGGTCTTCTGCGGGGGAAGAGCTTGGATGGAGATGTACAGCGGCCGGGTCCGACTGGTGGTGGAACAGAGCTGCCGATGCTTGTATTGGCAGAGGGTCATGAAGAGATGAGATCTCGTGAAGTTGGTGAGCTAAGAACTGAAGAAGACAGTCACCCGGTCGGGTCAACTGTAGTGAGGGAAGTGTCCGTGGTAAAGCCAGAGCCTCCTGGCCAGGAAGAGAGCAAGGCCACGACCTTCAAGTTTGTGATTGATGTACCAGAAGACATGCAAGAAGCCTGTGCTGAGGAAGGTGTGCATGAGGCTTTCAAAGAGGCTGTCAAAGCGTGTAAGGTGCACTGGGCTCCTGAGACTCGGCAGTTGGTGATATCAGCCAGAGAAGACACAGCAAAGTGGATAGCTGTCCTGAAAAACATGCATCTGCAATGTCTTCACACCAATCAGCTGGTTAGGTGGAGTAATATGAAAGCTGCTCGACGCCTAGAGTTAGCAAGGGAGGCTATGAATCGGCTGGGTTTGCGGAAAGATGTAATTCCGGTACCCAAAGGTCTGATTGGGAGAATCATTGGAAGATTCGGGAAGGTAATGCAAGACCTTGTAAATGTCTCTGTTGTGGTGAGGGTGAGGATCCCTCCTGATGATGAAGACCAGGTATCCAGTGAAGTGGGTAGGATTCCCATCATGGTGGTTGGCTCCGTGGAAAGCCTGAGAAACTTTCGGATGCTCTTGGAGTATCGAGTGGGGTACCTGCAAGAGATTGAGCAGTTGAGGCTGGATCGTCGGCGAATCAATAAAGAGGTACGGAACACCAGGTGTCGGCCGCCTTCAACCCAAGATGTAAGGACCCGAAAGGTTCCTCCAAGAAGTGACATGGCAGATCGCCGAAGAATGTCAACAAGTGGTAGTTCGACTGGCAGGACGAAGTTGAAAGACCGTAGTTCCTGTGAGACGCTGAGTCAGGCTTAACTAAGACTTATGACTAGAGTTGAGCGACTTTGGTCGGATAGGGTTTCATGAAACAAAATTTGTTTCAGATGAAACTGGTCCGACTAGGGCAAAAAAAGTCGGAGTTTCGTCCGAAACTGACCCCAATGCAAGTGAATGGGAAATAAAAGTCGGCATTGAGCGGATGACATTCATTTACTCAATGCCGACTTTTATTCCCCATTGACTTGCACTGGGGTCGGGTTTCGGACGAAACTCTGACTTTTTTTGCCCTAGTCGGACCAGAGGGGGGAGATATGTGGTGTAGTGACCACTGTGTCTGCTAGGGGGCACTGTGTGGATCTCCTAGGAGAGAGGATGAATGGCAGAGTTCTGAATGACCATTATGTTTCTCAAGGTGGGTGGCCTTGAGATGGAGACTTATGTGTGTGTTGATCAGCAGTGATATTGCTGAGGTGTTTTTTCAATGTGTCAGGGAGAAGTCTCCAGGTAGCTGGGGAGACGGGCGTGCCCAGTTACCTACAAACCCACCCAGGGGGTGTGTTTAAGAACGCTATTGCAAAGAGTGTGTGAATGGTTCAAGTACCTGTGGTGAGGTCATAGCCATGTGACCCGGTGGGCGTGGCTACGGACCATATAAGGTGGTCAGGGTAGGTCACATGAGGTGAATGCTGGGACCTGGTTGGTCCGTTTTGGAAGGCCCTGTCTGGGAGAGATGGGGGCTGTCTTCCTGACAGCAAGGAACGCTGTATTGAATGGCTGCACGTGCCTGATGATTCCCTGGAGGGAATGGACGTCTGCAGCGTGATGAAGGAACTATGAGGAAACCCTGACGTGGGTGAGATAACTGAGGCTGAAGAGCCTGTGTATGCATAATCTGTGTGACCACAGGGATTACAGAGCTGAACTCTGTCATAGAAGCTATGCTGATGTGAGGAAGTTTATGTTGCTGCTGTGGGTTTATGATGCTAAATAAACCGCATGAACTATGATAGTTTATGGAAAACCCGTGCTGGATCTGGTTTTGTGGCGGCTAAGCGAGTATCCCCTACTTGAATAACAGCGTTACCTTACAATATATACATTTTTATATATATATATATGTGTGTGTCACTGACATGTGTATATATACAGTATATGTAGGTTCTCCATGTGCATATATCTACTTTAGTGTTTTGTGATCTGTCAGTGTGATTTGACAAAAGCCGACAAATGAATTATCACCTAATTTACTATGTCTATGAAATATAAAGATATGTGTGTGTATATATATATATATATATATATATATATGTGTGTGTGTGTCTCACTGATATATATATATATATATATATATATATATTATACACAGTATATATATTCACCTATTCTATGTGTATACATGTGTTATATCTTTTGTATTCTAACATGTGATTTTACTGTATAGCCGCATATGAATTACCGTCTTTTCTCTTATCTATCTAATATAAATACATATATATGTGTTTGTGTCACTGACATGTATATATCTATGTATTCTATGTGTATATATCTATTCTCTTTATTCATTTCTGAGCTATCAGTGTGATTATACAGTAGCCGCATATGAATTGCCATCTTTTCAAAGGACACCGATGCGTATAAATCGGACAGCACTCGCATGGTCCGAGTGCTGTCCGATTTATTCTCGCACCCATTGACTTGTATTGGTGATTTTCAGCCGAAAATCGCAGCAAGTCGCAGCATGCTGTGATTTTTTTCTCAGTCCAATTTCGGATGGGAAAAAAAATCACAACTGAGATGTCACCTATTGAATAACATTCGATTTTTAATCGGATTGCACTCGTCCGTTTTTCTCTCCAGTGAGTATGAGCCCTAAAGGTGTAATTTTTATAGGAGCCATTTCCCCTACATGTCTGAGTGCTTAGTTTGTACTTTCACATCCACAGGATATTGCATGCAATGCTGCTGTCTGTCAGTCCACAGTCTAGTACAAACATGGATGCCTCCAGTTTAGCCCACAAATATTATAAAGAAGTCAATACTAGTGATAAGTGAGCAGTAAAATGCTCAAGCGCTCGGTACTCTAATCCAGTGGTCCCCAACCTTTTTTGCACCAGGGACCGGTTTCAAGCAAGACCATTCTTCCATGGACCAGCAGGGCGGGGATGGAGGTGTGGCAGGGGCGGGGCTTTGGTCATAAGGGTGCGGGGCTATGGACACTGTTGTAGTTTAGCAGTGCATACTTATAATTAAATAACATTTATAATGTGACTCAACTCACCATAGGTTTTGAATGAGTGCTCCATCACCCCCTTCTCCCCATCATTGCCTTCACCCCATCACTCCCTTCTCCCCATCATTGCCTTCACCCCATCACTCCCTTCTCCCCATCATTGCCTTCACCCCATCACTTCCTTCTCCCCATCATTGCCTTCACCCCATCACTCCCCTCTCCCCATCATTGCCTTCACCCCATCACTGCTGTCTCTCCATCATTGCCTTCACCTCATCACTGCTGTCTCTCCATCATTGCCTTCACCCCATCACTCCCCTCATGGCCTTCTCCTCATGTCCCCATCTCCTCCAGGGCCAGGCTACACAAACACAGACCAACACACACACACACACCTCCTCCAGGGCCAGGCTACACAAACACAGACCAACACACACACACCCATCTCCTCCAGGGCCAGGCTACACATACACACACACACACACACACACACACCCATCTCCTCCAGGGCCAGGCTACACACACACACACACACACACCCCCATCTCCTCCAGGGCCAGGCTTCACAAACACAGACCAACACACACACACACACACCTCCTCCAGGGCCAGGCTACACAAACACAGACCAACACACACACACACACACACACCCATCTCCTCCAGGGCCAGGCTACACACACACACACACACACACACCCATCTCCTCCAGGGCCAGGCTACACACACACACACACACCCATCTCCTCCAGGGCCAGGCTACACACACACACACACAGACATACATGTACACACACAGACAGACATACATACACACACACACACCACCTCTCTCCTCTCACCTGTCGCAGCATCGCCCGCGCTTCCTCGCTCTGACACAGCAGCGGCGCGCTCCTCTCTGTGTCAGTCAGAGACAGGAAGCGCGGGCGGCGGGCAGGAAGCTGGACGGGTCCTTGCAGCTCCGCTCCTGCTATTCCCTCTTGCAGGCAGCGGAGCTGCTTGGATCGCTCCCTGGCCACCGCTAAGAACTGCTGCGCGCCGCCCCAGCCCCCGCTACACCACTGACCGCCCCTGGCTCCCCTTGTGTCCGCGGACCGGCAAGGGCACTGCAGCGGCCCGGTGCTGGGCCGCGGACCGGCGGTTGGGGACCCCTGCTCTAATCGAGCAACTCTGATGCCCGGACTGGCTCGACTCAAGTATGAGTATAATGGAAGTCAATGAGAAACTCAAGCATTTTTCCAGAAGACCCTACCCGGAGGGGTGGTGGTGGGGGAAAGGGAAAGGAAAATCACTAAAATGTATGGAAACAGCTCTCAAATAGAATGGGAACAGCATGGGGAAGACCCATGGAAGCATCTCTGACTCTCAGGTCGCTGCTGGGAACAATGTTGTCAGATTATTACGGCACTTTTTCGTACTGACAATAAATCGTACCAAACCGAAGAGAAAATGGATTTTAAAGGAAAAAATGTCAGAAAACATTATGTCCTGTATAATGACTCATATATAAGGCAAAATTTAAAAAAGAAAAAAAAGGCCTTCTCCACCCAGGCAGACTCTCAACCATATTTCCCCATCACATATGACCACAGTAGATGACCTGGTAGAGGGGGAAATAAAACTGTCATGATCCAGCGTGGATCTGACAGTTTAAATGGATAAGTGAACTATTTTTTTTCTTTGGCTAGGTGCCAAAGTGATGTGATTACCCCCGGTGGCCATTAGAATTATTACACGTGTTGTTTCATTCTAAGTTGCCCGGTGGTGGTGAGTGGTAGTGCACTTTAGTTTCTTTGGTTTAATGTGCACTTAATTACAAATCAGGTGTTAGGCTCTATAAAAGGGAGCCAGGTGGGTTCAATCACTGTTGGTGATATTGATTGTGTGTTAGTCATTCACAAGGAAGCCTGGGTGAGGAAGGAGCTAAACATGAGTCCTGCGCAGCCCAGCCAGAGGGGACGATTGGCAGCTATGTGGTCTGCAAGAAGGACTGGCATGGCGTGGTGGAGTCACAGTTTATGGTGTTGGCAGGATGTGCTTGCATGGCTTGGTGGAGTGACGACTATGGAGAGAGTTGCACTCAGCATGCGGGACTTGGTTGCTGAGAGCTGGACTCAAGCATGCTGGACTTTTGGGCAGGAGCTGAACTCATCTTTGGGACTCTGTTACTGGACAGCTACAACTGGTGGTGGACTCTGCTCCAAGGCTGCACTATGGTGAAGGATCCAGTTATGGTGATGGATCCGGGTGGAGGAGAAGATGCACACAGGTGGTGGGCTCTGTTGCTAGGAGTGTACGCAACAGAGCAAAGCTAAGTGGTGTTTTCCCTGTTTTGTCATCTTTCCTCATGTGTGTTTTAGTGCAGTAGTGGGATTAGTTTCCGCATTGACCAATTCCCTAGTGAGGGTTTAGGTCAGGACGAGCTAGGGTTTTTTTAGGTTCCTGTTGCGTGCCCGGTGCGAACCGACATAGGGAACGTTAGGAGTGCAGGGACACTGGCTCAGGGGAGCTCAGGAGGTCTCCACTTCCCTATTCCGTATCGCAGGGCCCACCATTGTTAATGTTTCCCAGGTTTCCCTTATTGTTTAAATTCGCCTTACTGGAGGCGGGGTTTCCAAACTTGTATATACGTGTAACCCCCGCCAGTTGGAGGCGGTGTATTCAGCTGCACGTGTTTATTATTTAAATTTGCCCCACTGGAGGCGGTGTATCCAGGGTCACGTGCGTCGCATGGGTTCGCCTTGCGGTACTCGCTGCGTCCAGACACATGTGACCGTGACAGTATATATGTAGTATGTATGTTGTATGAATGTAGTATATATGAAGTATGTATGTAGTATGTATGTAGTATATATGTAGTATGTATGTATGTATGTATGTTGTATGTATGTATGTATGTTGTATGAATGTAGTATATATGAAGTATGTAGTATGTATGTATGTTGTATGAATGTAATATGTATGTAGTATGTATATATATATATTTTTTTACTTACATTCATCACATTAGCCGGATGATGGGACTACTACTGTCCCATCATTAGCTAATGTGTCAATCACTGTCATTGTAGCAGGCATCGCCCGATGGGACTTGTAGTCCCATCGGACGATGCCTGCACACACACAAGACCCCCAGCAGGCCTGCACAGACCACTGGCAGCTGGCACAGACCCCCGACAGCCGGCACAGGCCCCCGGCAGGCCCGTACAGACCACCGGCAGCCGGCACAAACCCCCGACAGCCGGCACAGACCCCTAGCAGGCCCGTACAGACCACTGGCAGCTGGCACAGACCCCCGACAGCCGGCACAGGCCCCCGGCAGGCCCGTACAGACCACCGGCAGCCGGCACAGACCCCCGACAGCCGGCACAGGCCCCCGGCAGGCCCGTACAGACCACCGGCAGCCGGCACAAACCCCCGACAGCCGGCACAGGCCCCCGGCAGGCCTGTACAGACCCCCGAGAGGCCAGCACAGACCCCGTCCAAACACACAGACACGCACAGTGTCCACCCACGCACCGCCCACACTCTTCCCCCCCTCCCGAACAGGATGTGTAAGGAAAGAGAGAGTTTTTTCAATTCCGATATTTCTGTCCCATTGACTTGAATGGGACTTCCGGTATCGGCAATACCCGATACTTCTTTGTGTATCGGCCGATCCAATCCGATCCGATATTTCTCTATATCGGATGGTATCGCTCAACACTAGTCAGGAGACAGTTGGGTTTGCACACATTCATGAAAAACCTGTTCCTAATGCAGATTTTGAGGGTTTTTTTGTAGATGGCTCCAGATACCACCAGGATGGATGATTACACACTGGATATGCAGTAGTATCCTCACATGAGGTAATCTGAGCTGAACCACTCCCTCCTCAAATGTCGGCGCAGGAGGCAGAGTTGAAGGCACTCACTGAGGCGTGTAGAGCTGCTGCAGGTAAAGTCGCTAATATTTACACTGATTTGAATTATGCATGGGGAATAGCCCATGATTATGGCCCTATCTGCAGAAGCAGAGCGTTCCTTACATCAGCCGGTAAGCCCATTAAAAATGCAGAGCTGGTGAAACAATTGATGGAGGCATTGATGTTACCAGTCCAGGTTGGCATTGTTAAGGTAAAAGCACACACAAAAGGTGACTCCGTGGAGGTAGAGGGCAGCAGAAGGGCGGATGAGGCTGCTAAAGTAGCATCAAGGCGGCCTAGAGATCAGTGGACGGTGGCGGGGAGTCAGCGTATTCCAGCCACACTGATCCTAGATGTCCTGAAATCTCTCCAGCAACAGGCTGCCCAAACAGAGAAGGTACACCGGGGGAGACTGGGAGCTGAGCTGAACTCAAATGGAGTATGGGAGAATAAGTATAAGTTGTGCCTACCAAAGTCCCTGTTCCCGATTATGGCGCAAGCAACACATGGCCCCACTCGCCTCCATTTTGTACATCAAAAAGTCACATGTGTGCCATGGTGGATGCCTTCTGGATCGCTCCTGGTTTCAGTTACGCATCTGCGAAACTTGTACAATCATGCCTCATCTGTGCACAGCACAACCCAGGTAAAACAGTAAAAGTCCCTAAGAAAGCGACACCTAGGCCTCTCTACCCATTTCAGAGACTGCAGATTACATACAGCTACCAAAGGTAGGAGTGTATGCAAATATCCTAGTATGTGTAGATCTCTTCTCTGGTTGGCCGGAAGCCTATCCGGTAAAATGTGTGTGGCGCCCCTGAGGCTCCGCCGCCACAGAGGTACTGCACCTTCTCCTAAGGTGTAGTGCCCCACCATCCGAGTAAGTTGGGAACTCCTTTCCACGCTCCAACACTCGCACCCCACACAACAGGGTAGTTCTGCACAACCACATAGCGGCTCCGTGCTTAGAGAGTAGCAGAGCACCTTTGGTGGTTCCCTGCTTGGAACACTGGATGTGCTGGGAGGTGGGTGGAGTTAAGATACATAAAAGAGTGGGAAAGTGTAGGATGACATGTCAGTCTGACAGAAGGTCAGTTGGGTAGGAAGTTACTCAGACAGGAGTAAGGATCCCTGGAAGAAGGGATGGAGGAAGGAGTGCTGCAGCTGTCTCAGTGATCTGAGCCAGCTGGCACGGGAAAGGAAAAAAAGGAGAAAGACGTAGAACTGCAACCTAAGCTTCCATAAGAGAGAGAAAGACAAGCACGGAACGAAGGAGTAGAGAGAACAGAGAGGACGTGGGTTAGAAGAGGAACCCTGCCTATAGGTTCTCAGCGCAAGGCCGGGGCCCAGTCCCTGAGGTTGTATGGACACTTATGGTTCTGCAGCAGACACCGGTGGAGTAGTTGGCTGTAAATGCACTACTCCCATCTAAGACTTGGGGCACAACAGCATCTGTATAGAGAGCCGGGACTCAGGAGAAGGGAGTCCCCGAAGCAGGCTACAGGTGTCTGCCGTACAAGTAGAGTTCTTGGGAACATCAGTCAGGAGGAACTCCAGTGTAACTCAGTACTAGGAGATCTTCACGCCTTAAGGCGCTATAGAGGAGTCGTTCAGAAAGGTACATGTAGGCGGAGTGTTGGAGAGGAGAGTTCCATCTTGCCCGGAGGTTGGTTGAGTCTCTGACCCGGAGGACACGGCCCGGAGGCAGGCACCCTTATGTACAGCAGACTGTGAGTAAAGCTTTGGTACTACAAGCCCCAGTGTCCTCCATTCATTATTGCGTCAACACACTCAGCACCGCTACATCTGGGTACCAGCTCCCACACCGCCTACGCCTCTCCTCAGCCATTTCAACTACACTGCCCTGGGGCTACAGCTTCACCTGTGGGGAGCTACACCATCTAGGCGGCAACACACCACCGGCCCCAGAGGATCTGCATGCAGCGTTGGCCGCACATCTCACTTGCTGAACACTACAGGTGGCGTCACGAACTATTTCATTAACTACAAACCACCATTGATTTGGGCGCCCAGGGCCACGGACCGGGTCACCGCCGCTGTGACACATCCCCCTGACACCGGCCCGGTACCGAGTACCCCGCTACCCTGGGAGGGTGACCCAACATGGCGTCACGAACAGGATGACGAGACCCGATGCCATCGGGTTCTGTGCGCCTAAGATTTGTTGGACTTTACACTTTTGAAAATGTGCAGAAGACCTAATTTAATAGACTGTAAAATGGACATTAGAAATGGCCGCTGGCGCGGAGAAGAAGGGCGTGAAGAGATGGGAGGTCCTAGGAAAAGACCGCTAAGAGTCTTGGGCCTCCCCTGCCTGAATTACTGTGTGACAGCAACATGGCCCTCCCCCCGAGGGGTTCGCATACTGGCTTGGTATGGAGGCGCTGGAAGAAGACGCCGCCCCCGGAAGGAGGGGCAGAAGAAGCCAGTGGCGGGAAAGGGGCCGAGGCAGGAAGAAGAACGCCATTTTGGAGAGAGAGGGAAGGAGGCCTGCGGAGCGTGGGGAATCGAATCTCCCTGGCGCCATGGCTGAAGGCTCCGACCCGATCTCCGAGATGAACCGCCAGCAGCTGGAAGATGACATCGCCCAGCTGACGTGCCGTCTGCGACTGAGGCAGGAGGCCTTATGGAGGCTGAGCAGGCCGCACGCCAAGGAGGGGCCTACACCACCGGCACCTCTAGACCCGGTACCTTCACCAACGGTACCTGCCACCGCTGCACCGGACTGTCCTCAGGCAGCGCCGAATTACACCTCCACGCTGTCCATACAGCTGGTTGCAGCCTGCCCGGAAGAGTTACCGGAGGACCCGGGAGCTGAGACCGTGCTCCTGCCCGGACCTGTCACGGCTGCGCAGGTCCCTACCGAAGCCCCCACGGACCTGGAGCCGCCACCGGCTTCACCATCGCCGGCACCCAGACCAACCGTTCCAGTGGATACCCCTACAGCTGCCCACCGTCTCAGGCCTGCACCGGAGCAGAGGCCGCACCGCCAGGAAGCCCCAGGTGCGTCAGATGTCCCTCCACCTGGGAAGGCCCTGGGGTGTACCACGGTTGCAGCGGCTGGCCAGGTCATGCTAGATCTGGTCTGGGACCGGGATGACTGTCCCCAGGAGGAAATACCAGAACCCCTGATGGTGGCGCCGCGGTGTAAGACCAGCTTGGAGCGGTCCCGGGAGGAGCGGGAGGAAGAAGAGAACTGGGCAAAATGTCAGGCTAACATGCGGCAGCTGGCAGCTGAATATCGGGAGAGGGAACAGAGAAGGATGTCTGTGCTGGGCCCTGATCTAGACCGCAAAGAGAAAACCCGTGCTGGTCACTTTTGTCCCCGGGATTCAGCAGGATGGGGTCAGGTTCTCAACGGGAATCATGAGCGGGGGTTTGGATTTATCTCTGAACCCAAACGGATCTCCGACCTGTTCCTTCAGTTGGAGAGATGTAGAGTCCCATCTGAGCAAGTGACACCCGGCCCGGAATCTGCACCCAGGGGATTACGTGACTTTTACCCGGCATGAGGGACTCAGGGGGTGGTATGCCCTGAATATAGGCCGTATCCCGGAGGAGTTCATTTAGAGATACAAGCCGAAGCAACCTGCTGCTCCTCCACCCACAGTTGTCACCCAGACTGTACGAGTACCTGCTCCCAAGAAACCAGCTGCATCTGCATCAGTTCCAGCCCGGCAGCAAAGAGTCACCAATTTCACCCCTTGGGAGGAAGAGTACCTGCAGATTGACAACGCGTTATTCACCCCAGGAGGGGATCAGCATTAAGAATCTACAAATCTCGTTACCCAGAAGGGTTTGTTTGCACTGTTGTGCCTTTTTGTTTATCATGTTTTTCTGGTAGCACTTTTGTTGCCTAGTTTTTGATTGGCAGCGTTTTCCACTTTGAACTTCTGTGATCATGAACTTGGAGTGTATCACAAACTTTATTGTAAATAGTTTGCGCCTCTTTAGGTGCTCTCTCTTGGTTTTACATAAGGACACTTTGAAAAGATGATGTCTACCTCATTTGGAGCGTGACTCCAATCAAAGGACACTGCAAGAGATCCCGGCTGGGAGCGGTGTCCAGCGTTTACAATATGTTTTACTGTGAAGTATCTGATAATGTGTTTTATACGAGTATTAGTAACTGAGAAATGGCTTTTATAGAGAGTTGAATAAAGTATTAAAGAATTGGAAAATGTGAGTGCAGAGTTGAAAAGGAAAGTAGAAAATACGCAAAAGGAAGAGTATTGAAGTAACAAAGAGTAATAGATGACAGCACTTTGAATTAAGAAAAAAAAAATTTGCACTTTTTGACTTAGAAATTTTAGCTAGATAGTTAGGAATTGTTGGTAACGTTCAAGAATGAGTACCTCCTATATTAGGAAGTTTAGTATAAGAAATGTTGTTTGGCATTGAAAATTTTGTATGTTCCTGTGCTGTCAACTTTGTTTACCTTGCAGCCCGTGGACGTGCTGTGTTTAATGGGGGGTATGTGGCGCCCCTGAGGCTCAGTCGCCACAGAGGTACTGCACCTTCTCCTATGGTGTAGTGCCCCACCATCCGGGTAAGTTGGGAACTCCTTTCCACACTCCAACACTCGCACCCCACACAACAGGGTAGTTCTGCACAACCACATAGCGGCTCCGTGCTTAGAGAGTAGCAGAGCACCTTTGGTGGTTCCCTGCTTGGAACACTGGATGTGCTGGGAGGTGGGTGGAGTTAAGATACATAAAAGAGTGGGAAAGTGTAGGATGACATGTCAGTCTGACAGAAGGTCAGTTGGGTAGGAAGTCACTCAGACAGGAGTGAGGATCCCTGGAAGAAGGGCTGGAGGAAGGAGTGCTGCAGCTGTCTCAGTGACCTGAGCCAGCTGGCACGGGAAAGGAAAAAAAGGAGAAAGACGTAGAACTGCAACCTAAGCTTCCATAAGAGAGAGAAAGACAAGCACGGAATGAAGGAGTAGAGAGAACAGAGAGGACGTGGGTTAGAAGAGGAACCCTGCCTATAGGTTCTCAGCGCAAGGCCGGGGCCCGGTCCCCGAGGTTGTATGGACACTTATGGTTCTGCAGCAGACACCGGTGGAGTAGTTGGCTGTAAATGCACTACTCCCATCTAAGACTTGGGGCACAACAGCATCTGTATAGAGAGCCGGGACTCAGGAGAAGGGAGTCCCCGAAGCAGGCTACAGCTGTCTGCCGTACAAGTAGAGTTCTTGGGAACATCAGTCAGGAGGAACTCCAGTGTAACTCAGTACTAGGAGATTTTCACACTTTAAGGCGCTATAGAGGAGTCGTTCAGAAAGGTACATGTTGGCGGAGTGTTGGAGAGGAGAGTTTCATCTTGCCCGGAGGTTGGTTGAGTCTCTGACCGACCTGGAGGACACGGCCCAGAGGCAGGCACCCTTGTGTACTGCAGACTGTGAGTAAAGCTTTGGAACTACAAGCCCCAGTGTCCTCCATTCATTATTGCGTCAACACACTCAGCCGCTACATCTGGGTACCAGCTTCCACACCGCCTACGCCTCTCCTCAGCCATTTCAACTACACTGCACTGGGGCTACAGCTTCACCTGTGGTGAGTTACACCATCTAGGCTGCAACACACCACCGGCCCCAGAGGATCTGCATGCAGCGTCGGCCGCACATCTCACTTGCCGAACACCACAGGTGGCGTCACGAACTATTTCATTAACTACAAACCACCATTGATTTGGGTGCCCAGGGCCACGGACCGGGTCACCGCCGCTGTGACACATCCCCCTGACACCGGCCCGGTACCGAGTACCCCGCTGCCCTGGGAGGGCGACCCATGTGCAAATGCTAAAGTGACTGCAGACAAACTGATGAAAGGACTGATCTGCAGGTATGGTGTCCCGGAAACCATAGAAAGCGATAGGGGCACACACTTCACGGGAGAAATAATGAGGGAAGTCATGCAGACCCTGGATGTACAGCAAACATTTCATACACCATATAGGCCACAAAGTAGTGGGAAAGTGGAAAGACTAAATGGGACACTTAAACTGAAAATTCAAAAGGCCATGGCAGACACAGGAAAGAGCTGGGTAGGGTGCTTGCCTCTTGCACTCTTTTCAGTCAGACACAATCCAAATAGAAACACAGGCTTGTCTCCTTTTGAAGTCCTGTTTGGTAGTGCACCAAAGACTGGTCTGTACTTCCCACAGGTGCTACAAATGCAACACGGTTCTATGACAGCCTATGTCCAGGCCTTGCAGGAAAGACTTAATGTAGTGCATAAACATGTGTTCTCATCCATTCCAGATCCTAATGCCAGTGCAGATGTGCATCAGCTGAATCCAGGTGATTGGGTGGTTATACGCAGACACGTGAGAAGGAGCCTGGACCCACGATTTGACGGCCCCTTCCAAGTCAAGCTGACCACATCCACCTCAGTAACACTTGAGGGAAAGCCCACCTGGATCCATGCCAGTCACTGCAAGAAGGTCCTGTCAACAGTAGAATGCCTGTTCTCCTCATCACCTTGCTGGCAGTGACAGAGTTACTGCGCACTGCAGAGACACAGGATAAACACTTAAATGCTGACTGGGACAACAAACTTATTCGGCATCATGCTCTACTTATAAAGGACATGTAGGACAGAAACCAAAAGACTGTTGTATCTGTACACACAGCCCAGTATCTGCGAGGACTATGCCGTACTTAACCTTACCTCTGGAGCCGTGGGAGGTATTAACCCCACACTGCATACATAATGAGACTTGGACTCAATCTAGGTTTTGGGGGAAAGATGTGCCCCGTGATATATCTGCCTCATTGGCTATAATCGGATGGGCCGCTAATTCCTGGTTTCATTTATAACGCTGCCTAAGGTACAAATGTGGTGGCGGGAATATGATTCAGATGTCGGAAATATGATCGCCAGGAGGAGGACTGAAATCCCTCATTCAGACCCCATTCCCAATGATGGACTGTGGTTCAGTCTTCAACACACTGGAGCAAACACCGGTGGTGAGTACAATAATTGCTTCCGCATATACACTCATGATCAAACACAGGTTAATGAGACGGTGTACCCGGATGGTGTTGAAGGCTGTAGAGCATCTACGGGTAAAATAATAAGGAAAGAAAGGGGTAAATGTACATCTGGTGTAAGTGGAAAACAAATGAATAATACTTGGTGTGTCCATAAGCCTATGTCAGGACTTTTGAGTTTATACCAATGTATACAGACCCCGGGTCACGTTTGTGTTCTCCCTGAAGGAGTATTCTTGGTTTGCGGACATCGTGCCTACAGGTGGGTGAGCCCAGACATAAAAGGGGTTTGCACTCTTGCCAAACTGACACCAGCCACTTTCATAGTTCCTCATAGTAAAATAGACACCGCAGCAGTTCCAATTCATACTTTGTATAGAAGGGCTGCAGACAATAAGCCCCGGCCAAATGGTAAGCCGCATCTAGTAGAAATGGGGATAACAAATAAAATATTCAGTAGTATGCTAATATACCCCTTCATAACACAAATGTAGGATAAATTAGTTGAAGCTACCGACTACCTGGACGATCAGATTTTCCAGATTCTTGAAGTTCTTAATGAAACTAATACAATACAGAGACAATTAATCATAGTTACTAACCAACATACTATAGTACTAGATTACCTGACATCAAAAGAAGGAGGAATGTCAGATAATTGGTCCCATCTGTTGTAATTATATCGACCCTGCTGGCAATCTCCAGATCAGGGTCAGTATAGACAAAATAGGTGAACTTAGAGACCAATGGTTAACACAACACAGTGCAAACTGAGACTCCTAGTGGGGAAACACATTCTCTTTTCTAAATCCAGCAAATTGGTTTAATGGCCTTGCAGGATGGAATTTTGGCATTATACAAACTTGTATGCAAATTTTGTTGTTTTGTTTATTGCTTTATGTAGCCATAAAAGCGCTAATATATGTATTACTTAAGCTATTGAATAATGTATGCATAAAAAAAGAATTTAAGGCTGAACCTTCTCTAGTCTATCATAGACCCCAGGTAGCCATTGCTGATGGGGAAAGTGAGTGTCCACACTGAGGGTGGATGGGCGAAGCAGGTAGGAAGCCCCCTTATGGGTACTAGACCCATGAGACAGTAACTCCTTTGTGGACATCAACTGAGCCTGTGGCAAAGGTTATACCATTTACAAAAGGGGGAAATTGATATAGAAGAGTTAATGGTTTGCTTTTATATCCCTTTAAATGCTTTTAATTCTCCATTTGCCTTTTGCCTTTCATTCATTCTTATGACGCTGCAGTTTTGCCTGTCTCCTCTTAAAGGAGAAAATGCTTCTTATCATATATGTTCTCAAAAGTCAGCCACAGCGTGTTCTGGGTACATTGTAAACATGATATGACCCTGAAGGTGATGGTGGGGGCCACATGAGCTCCATCGAATTACATATTGTTGCAAATGGTATAAAAGATTGCGTTTATTTCATTACGTCAGATAAAGTGATTTGACCACGGCTTGTGTGTTGAGTCTCTTGTCTTCAAGCGCTTGTCATCAGAAGGGCGAAAAACCTCATAATTCGGACTCACTGGTGACCTGGCATAGCTGACGCTTAGTCAGAACAAAAAGCAGCTACGACACCACACATAGTCCTGTGGCCCAATTGTCCATCAAAAAGGTTCTTACAGAGTCTCTGTAGGCACATAAACTTGAAAAGGTTGCATATTTACAGTTTACCATTCACATTAACTTATTTATATATGAAACCTTATGGGTGGTATACCTTGGGAACTACGGACAGACCTACGTAGCACTGGTGTTGTTGGGGACCTTACTGGATGCCTTGTGTTAACTACTACTGGTGTAGTGTGTGTTGTACTGGCTACACCTCTGGTGGTTCTGTGTAGCACAGGAATACTAGAATTCCTAGGACCACTTCTACTCACTGTGGGCATGATAGATTCACCACTGGCAGGGTGAGAATTCTCTTGTTCCACTGCTGGTGTAGCATCCACTGCTTGTACTTGCTGGTTTTCAGGGTGGTCTTGAGTCACTTCTTCTTGCACTACCAGTTGGGGAAAGGTCAAAACTGGCACCACTATGGCTTGATTCGCTCTAGTCCAATTTGCAGGGAATTCTCTGAGTACAGTGCTGACCTTTTCTTCTTTTTCTATGAGTTGAAGGTTGTTTTGTTCTCCCATCTTTTCCTTTAGTTGGTCAGGGCACAGTTTCAGATGATCCCTCGACACTGCTGATGAGGTTTCTCCTCCATCCTTACTGATAAGGCACACTTTGGTGTTGTCACAGTTTGATGGTAGGACGGTGTAGGGTCCAGCTTCCCACTGGTCATCCAATTTATGCATCCTTCTTTTCCTCTTTAGGACTTGTTCTCCTGGTGACAAGGGAACTGCAAGTGCATGTTGATTATAGTTCTTCTCCTGCTTTTGTCTCGCCTGAGCTAGACTCTTTTCTACGCACTCTTGCACTTTACGGTACTGCTGCTGCCACTCTGTATCCCAGTCAGCATCTGGTGATGTCACCTCAGGTGTAAGGACTCCCATATCCAAATCAATAGGCAACTTGCCAGGCCTCGCTCTCCTTAGGTATGCTGGAGTGCAGTTGGTGGAATTCACAGGAATGTGATTGTAGAGGTCTACCAGATCTGGCAACTTTTCTGGCCACAGATTCCTCTCTTCTAAAGGCAAGGTCTTCAGTAGATCAATCACTACCTGATTCATATTTTCACACATGCCATTGGTCTGTGGATGGTACGGTGTTGTCCTGATCTTCTTGCAACCGTACAAATTACAGAATTCCTGGAACACTACTGTCTCAAAGGCTGGACCTTGATCTGTAAGCACTCGCTGTCAGAGACACCGCACTACACTTGCTCATAGAGCCAGTGCGCGTGTCCTGAGTACAGAAGCAGTGCTAAACGAGGTACAGGAGGAATAAACAGACGGGAGGTCAGACAAAGCCAAAGGTCATACACAGGATCACAGTACAGTACCAGGGATGAGACAGAGCGGATAATCAGGGCCAAGCAGAGATCAAAACCAAACAGACATAGGAGGTACCAGGCAGAATCCAAAGCGATATCCAGAGAACAGACCGAGTCATACACAGAGAATCAAGTAACCAGAACACAGCACAAACACACTCAGGGGTCACCACACAAATGCCAAGGGCAAGAGTATAACTGACAGGGATGGGAGCGTCCTGAGGCTATAAGAAGCCTCCCCCAGAACCAGGGAGAGGCCACAATCATAGCCCCAGGTGTGCAGGTAAGCCTGCATCGGGTTCACAACCTTTAACCCCAGAAATGCCAGTCATCAGCACTGGTTCCAAACATTAACCCCACGTGTGCGAGTCAAACCCGCACTGAGATCATGACAGTACCCCCCTCTCAACGGGGGGACTCTGGACCCCCAGGCTTGCCCGGGTACTTAGCATGGAAAGCCCGTACCAGGCGATCAGCATGCATCAACCGGGCCGGTACCCAGGACCTGTCCTCCGGTCCATACCCCTTCCAATGAACCAGGTACTGTACCGACCGCCGTACCAACCTGGAATCTACGATATGACCAACCTCGTACTCCACCTGCCCCTTGACCAAAACAGGAGAAGCAGCAGACTCGGAGTCTCCCCGGACTGCTTCAAAAGGTTTCAGTAGAGATTTGTGGAAGACGTTAGGGATCTTGAAAGAGGGTGGAAGGCACAGCCTATACGCCACTGGATTGATTTTTTCCACAATCTTGTACGGGCCAATGAATTTGGGTCCTAACTTGGCTGACGGAATCGTTAACTTAATATTTCACGTGGAGAGCCAAACTTTCTCTCCCACCCGAAACATGGGACCAGGTGTTCGTTTCCTGTCCGCGAAATACTTATACCTGCCTTGAGACCTGGATATACGCCGCTGGACTTCTGCCCATGTATTTTTTAACCACTGAACAGAGTCCTCAGCCCCGGGGCACCCCGAATCCAGACGAGAAAACTCACCGAAATGAGGACTGAACCCATAGTTAATCAAGAAAGGGGACCTACCAGTGGATTGACTCACCCGACTATTGAAGGCAAATTCAGCTAACGGCAGTGCATCGCACCAGTCACTCTGTCTAGCAGAGGTTAGACACCTGAGGATCTGTTCCAGGGACTGGTTAGTGCGCTCCGTCTGCCCATTGCTCTCAGGATGGTATGCAGACGAAAAGGACAGAGACATACCTAATTTTTTGCAGAAAGCACGCCAAAACTTAGCCACAAACTGCACATCACGATCAGACACCACATTCAGGGGTACCCCATGCAACCGGATCACATGCTGCACAAACAACCTGGACAACATCTCAGCTGACGGTAGTGCGGACAGGGGTACGAAATGAGCCTGCTTAGAAAACCTGTCCACCACTACCCATACCACTGTATTACCCTTAGATGGAGATTGGTAACAAAAATCCATGGATAAGTGAGTCCATGGCCTTTCGGGCACTGCCAAGGGTATCAGCTCCCCTGCCGGACGGCTATGAGAGCTTTTAGAACGAGCGCAGACCCCACAACCAGCAATGAATTTTTTTATGTCCGAACCAAGGGTAGGCCACCAAAAGATCCTAGCCACCGCCAGACGTGTGGCTGAAATACCAGGGTGAGCACTCAGCTTGGATTCATGGAACTCCTGCAAGAGTTTCAGGTGAAGTTGCTCTGGGACAAACAACTTCCCCTCCGGCTTGGCCGCCGAGGCCTGCGACTGGGCCCCCTGAATCTCCCGTTCCAATTCAGATGAGACCTCTGCTATCACAACCCCAGGGTGAAGAATGGAGGACGGTGGCTCAGGGGGCGACACCGGCTGAAAACTGCGTGATAAGGCGTCAGCCTTGACATTCTTAGACCCTGGACGAAATGTAATTGTAAACTGAAAAAGGGAAAAAAAAAGTGACCAACGGGCTTGTCTGGGCGTTAGTCTTTTAGCAGACTCAATGTACGACAAATTTTTGTGATCCGTGATCACTGTAACCGGGTGACTGGCCCCCTCCAAAAAGTGCCTCCATTCTTCAAACGCCAATTTGACCGCAAGAAGCTCTCTATTGCCTACGTCAGGAGCAGAGGAAGACAGAAAGCCCATGCTTGCGGAGCCCCCCGAAGTAGGGAAATAATGACCCCCACCCTCTGGAACTCATCCCTGGAGGAGCGGGGCCTTAGAAAAAAAAAAAAGCTTGCATCCTTCTCTGAAAGACCTGAACTCCTTTTTATCCCCTGAGAAAAGGTCTGGTAATTTGACCGGAGATTCGGGGGACGCTAATGACACATCCCTACCCCCAGAACCAGAAGCCCCTGCATCGACAGCCCCCTGCACAGTAACCACCAACTGTTGCTGGGTATGGGCCATCGTGCGTTGTTCCACATTGAGCTTATGGAACATTTGGGTCAGGTGCTTGACCTGATCAGCCAAGACTTGTATGGGATCCATGAGGATAACACACACTTTTTTTTTTCTTCTTCAGAAAAAAAAACCAAAAAACTGAAAGGGTCAGTTATAATGTCAGAGACACCGCACTACACTTGCTCATAGAGCCAGTGCGCGTGTCCTGAGTACAGAAGCAGTGCTAAACGAGGTACAGGAGGAATAAACAGACGGGAGGTCAGACAAAGCCAAAGGTCATACACAGGATCACAGTACAGTACCAGGGATGAGACAGAGCGGATAATCAGGGCCAAGCAGAGATCAAAACCAAACAGACAGTTTTTGTTACTGACAGTAAGCAGCTTAGCAACTGTGGCATACCGAGGTATTGTGGCCTCCTCTTCCCCACAATTCAAGAGGCGTACAGGTACTTTCCCTTTGCGGACATCAACTACCCCTCTGGCTGTTAGGTGTCAGAGACACCACACTGAACTTGCTCACTGAGCCAGTGCGCGTGCCCTGAGTAAAGCGAAAGCGTGCTCAAAGCTACCTGTGGAGCGGGCAGCAACCGAATAGATGCGTACTTCAGAGCCACAGGACCTGAAGCACGTGACTGCTAGAGGCGTGGCCTAAACTTCACAGAGCTAGGAGCTGCAAGACAATTCCTAGCAGAGTAACTGCGAGACAAAGTTACCAAGGGGCATAGACAGGGAGAATAGTCAGGACATAGCCAATGAGTCACACACAGAGATAGCTGCAAGGTACCAGAGGGGCGAGCAGAGAGTAGTCAGGTAACAGGCAATGAGTCATACACAGATAGCTGCAAGGTACAAGAGGGGCGAGCAGAGAGTAGTCAGGTCACAGGCAATGAGTCATACACAGATAATAACTGTCAGAGACACCGCACTACACTTGCTCATAGAGCCAGTGCGCGTGTCCTGAGTACAGAAGCAGTGCTAAACGAGGTACAGGAGGAATAAACAGACGGGAGGTCAGACAAAGCCAAAGGTCATACACAGGATCACAGTACAGTACCAGGGATGAGACAGAGCGGATAATCAGGGCCAAGCAGAGATCAAAACCAAACAGACATAGGAGGTACCAGGCAGAATCCAAAGCGATATCCAGAGAACAGACCGAGTCATACACAGAGAATCAAGTAACCAGAACACAGCACAAACACACTCAGGGGTCACCACACAAATGCCAAGGGCAAGAGTATAACTGACAGGGATGGGAGCGTCCTGAGGCTATAAGAAGCCTCCCCCAGAACCAGGGAGAGGCCACAATCATAGCCCCAGGTGTGCAGGTAAGCCTGCATCGGGATCACAACCTTTAACCCCAGAAATGCCAGTCATCAGCACTGGTTCCAAACATTAACCCCACGTGTGCGAGTCAAACCCGCACTGAGATCATGACAATAACGCAGTACAAAAACAACAGGCAAACTCACAACGGGAAACAGAATCAGGTCAGAACCATATAAACAAGCTATAGCAACAAACGGGCACACGGGGGTCAGCACACTAGGCCAAAGGCAAAAGTATAACTGGCAGGGATTGAAGCTACCCAGAGGTTTATGAAGCTCTCCCAGAACCAGAAAGAGGCCGCAATCATTAACCCCAAGTGTGCAGGTCAAAACCTGCACAGAGCTCCAGACATTAACCCCCGGTGTGTAGCTCAAAAACCTGCACTGGGACCATGACAGTACCCCCCTCTCAACGGGGGGCCTCTGGACCCCCAGGCTTCCCCGGGTACTTGGCATGGAACGCCTGAACCAGGCGATCTGCATGTACCGAACGAGCAGGGACCCATGAGCGCTCTTCTGGTCCATATCCCTTCCAGTGGACCAGGTACTGCAAAGAGCGGCGCACCCGCCGAGAGTCCACAATATGTCCGACCTCATACTCCAATTGACCCTCCACCAACACTGGAGGAACAACAGTCTCAGAGTTCTCTTTGACAGGTCCTGCTGGTTTCAACAGAGACTTATGGAACACATTAGATATTTTTAAGGAGGCGGGGAGACGCAACCTATATGCCACAGGGTTGACTATCTCCATAATCTCGTACGGACCAATGAACTTTGGTCCCAACTTAACTGATGGTACCTTTAAGTTAATGTTACGCGTGGAGAGCCAAACCTTCTCTCCCACCTGAAACATGTCTCCCGAGGCTCTCTTTTTGTCCGCAACATATTTGTATCTCCCCTGGGCCCGAGAGATATTACGCCGGACTTCAGCCCTGAAATTTTTTAACCGTTGAACGGACCCCTCTGCTCCTGGACAACCGGAATCCACCTGAGAAAACTCCCCAAAATGCAGATTAAAGCCGTAGTTAATCAGGAATGGGGACATGTTGGTGGACTGACTCACCCGGTTGTTAAAAGTGAATTCAGCCAACGGTAACGCATCACACCAATCCTCCTGTCTGGCGGAGGTCAGACACCTGAGAATTTGTTCCAGGGATTGATTGGTGCGTTCCGTCTGACCATTGCTCTCCGGGTGATACGCCGACGAGAAGGAGAGTGAGATGCCCAATTTCATACAGAACGCCCTCCAAAATTTGGCCACAAACTGCACACCTCTGTCAGACACAACATTCAGGGGTACCCCATGCAATCGGACCACATGCTGCACAAACAACCTTGACAATGTTTCTGCTAAAGGTAATGCTCCAAGGGAATGAAATGGGCCTGTTTAGAAAACCTGTCCACCACCACCCAGATCACGGTATTGCCCCTGGAAGGTGGAAGACCGGTAATAAAATCCATGGAAAGATGAGTCCATGGCCTATCAGGAACCGGTAAAGGTATGAGTTCCCCAGCCGGTCGGTTATGCGAGCTTTTGGAACGGGCACACATGCCACAAGCAGAAACAAATTCCTTGACATCGGACCTTAATGAAGGCCACCAAAAACCCCTGGTTACTGCCTGTCTAGTGGCCGTGATATCTGGATGAGCACTCAGCCTAGAATCATGAAACTCCTGCAGAAGTCTAGGCCGCAATGAATCTGGAACAAACAGTTTATCGCTTGGCCTGGTTGCCAGAGCTAGGGCCTGAGCCCTTAGGATTTCTTGTTCCAACTCAGTTGAGACCCCCGCCACTACCACCCCTGGGGGAAGAATGGAGGACGGCGGCTCAGGGGGAGACACTGGATCAAAACTTCTGGACAGGGCATCCGCTTTAACATTTTTGGATCCCGGTCGAAAAGTAATTGAGAACTGAAATTGTGAAAAAAAAGTGACCAACGGGCCTGTCTAGGAGTAAACCTCTTAGCAGATTCAAGTTATGCCAAATTTTTGTGATCCGTGACAACCGTGATAGGGTGAGCCGCCCCTTCCAAAAAGTGCCTCCATTCCTCAAATGCCAGCTTGACCGCAAGAAGTTCTCTATTGCCTACATCATAGTTTTTCTCAGCTGAAGAGAACTTCTTGGAGAAGAAAGCACAGGGTTTGAGATTGGTAAGGGTGGCCGGACCCTGGGACAGCACAGCCCCCACCCCCACTTCAGAAGCATCCACCTCCACAATGAATGGTTTGGACGGGTCAGGTTGCACCAACACCGGGGCAGACATAAAACATTTCTTAATTGCTGAGAAGGATTCCTTAGCGAGTACAGACCAATTTTTTACATCAGCTCCCTTCTGGGTAAGATCTGTGAGTGGTTTAACCACTTGTGAGAAACCTTTAATGAATCTCCGGTAATATTTCGCAAATCCTAAGAAGCGCTGGAGCCCCTTGAGATCTCGAGGCTGAACCCAGTCAGCGATCGCCAGCACCTTCTTAGGATCCATACGAAACCCCTCACAGGACACAATCAACCCCAAAAAAGACAGCTCCTGTACAAAAAATGAACATTTTTCCAATTTGGCGAACAATTGGTTCTCCCTGAGTCTCTGGAGAACAGTCTTTAGATGTTGCAAGTGAGATTGACTGTCCGGGGAATACACCAAAATATCATCCAAATAAATAATAACAAAACGGCCTATCAGATCAGAAAACACAACATTGATGAAATTTTGGAAAATAGCGGGTGCATTAGTTAACCCAAATGGCATTACCAGGTTCTCGAAGAGTCCTTCTGATGTGAGGAATGCCGTTTTCCACTCGTCCCCTTCCCGAACCCTTATCAGATTGTAGGCCCCCCGCAGATCCAACTTGGAGAACCATTGGGCCCCAGCTAACTGGTTACATAAGTCTGCGATGAGGGGAAGCGGGTAAGAGTTCCTAACCGTTATCTTGTTCAGTTCCCGAAAGTCGAGGCACGGCCGCAAACCACCATCTTTTTTCTTCACAAAGAAGAACCCTGCTGCCACAGGTGACACAGAAGGCCTGATATGCCCTTTGCGGAGACTCTCAGCTATGTACTCCTTCATGGCTTGGCGCTCAGGCCCAGACAAATTGAACAATTGAGCCTTAGGTAACTTGGCTCCGGGTACTAAATCAATGGCACAATCATAGGCTCTATGTGGTGGCAGCGCCTCAGCCTCACTTTCGGAAAAAACGTCTTCGAAATCTTTCAGGTACTCTGGAATACCTTCCAGATCGACAGACGACACAGACACTGATTTAACAGCGTTAACAAGATGTCCCTGGTTACCACATTTACTATTGCATCCCCATTGAGTGATTTCCCCTGTAACCGACTCAATGGTGGGATTATGGTATTGAAGCCAAGGCATCCCCAGTACCAGTCCTGCAGGCAAGTTATCTACCACCAGACAACTTAGTTTCTCCACATGAGTGGAACCCACTTTTAGAGAAAAAAGTTCAGACCTGCAACAGATACCGTCTTGGGTAAGAGGAGATGAATCAATTGCCACAAGTTTAACAGGATCGTGAAGCCTGACTGTCCCTATCTTATAAAGAGTCATAACCTTGGTATCAATCAGGTTCACAGCCGAACCGCAGTCAATAAAAGCAGTAGTCTGAACAGGACCATAACCAAGTTCCAGTTCCACCTGCAGCACCATTTTTGCACATGAGGAAAATTGTACCTGAAGGTCTGGGTAGCCTCCTCGATTACTACCCAGACCTAGTCGTTTCCCGCCATCTTGGAGGATGACGGACAGGAGGGGCAGTCCTTCTTCCAATGTCCAGATTTCCCACAATAGAAGCACAACTGCTTTTCCCGGCGGCGTCTTCTTTCCTTTCCCTCACAGGTGACAGCGTTCACCTCCATAGCCATAGGAAGAGTCTGGGTCTCATCTCCACTGAAGAATAAGGGCATTTCCCGTTGCATAATGCCTCTAGCCCGCAGCCTGCGATCCATGCGAACCGCTTGGACCATGGCATCCTCCAGGGAGTCAGGCGGAGGATGAAGTGCCAAAGCATCCTTCAGACGTTCACACAGGCCTGTGGAACAGCCCCCGCAGGGCGGCGTCATTCCAGGAAATCTCCGCTGCCCAACGTCTGAATTCAGTACACAACCATTCGGCCGAGTGCTCCCCCTGACAGACACTCATCACTTTGTCCTCAGCCAACCGCACTCTATCAGGGTCATCATAAATAAGCCCTAAGGCTTCAAAAAATGCATCCACAGACATTCTCTCAGGGGCAGAAGAGGAAAGCGAGAATGCCCAGGCTTGTGGAGACCCCCTAAGCAGGGACATCACCACCCCCACCCTCTGTTTCTCATCCCCAGAGGAGCGGGGTCTCAAAGAAAAAAAAAGCTTACAGCCCTCCTTAAATGCCCTGAAATCATCCTTGTTACCAGAAAACATATCTGGTAATTTAACCGGGGATTCAGGTGGGACTAAAATGACATCTCTATTCCCCACCTGCTGGAAGCCGGCGGAAAGTACCCCCCTGAACTGAGTCCTCAACCCGCCGTTGGGACTGGGCCAGAGCTTGGTGTTCCAAACTAAGCTTCTGCAGTGACTGAACCAAGCTTTTCACCTGCTCAGATAAAGCACACATTGGGTCCATGCTGCAGAAGTGAGGAGAGAAAAAAAAATTGTAGGCCAGTTATAATGTCAGAGACACCGCACTGAACTTGCTCACTGAGCCAGTGCGCGTGCCCTGAGTAAAGCGAAAGCGTGCTCAAAGCTACCTGTGGAGCGGGCAGCAACCGAATAGATGCGTACTTCAGAGCCGCAGGACCTGAAGCACGTGACTGCTAGAGGCGTGGCCTAAACTCCACAGAGCTAGGAGCTGCAAGACAATTCCTAGCAGAGTAACTGCGAGACAAAGTTACCAAGGGGCATAGACAGGGAGAATAGTCAGGATGTAGCCAATGAGTCACACACAGAGATAGCTGCAAGGTACCAGAGGGGCGAGCAGAGAGTAGTCAGGTCACAGGCAATGAGTCATACACAGATAGCTGCAAGGTACAAGAGGGGCGAGCAGAGAGTAGTCAGGTCACAGGCAATGAGTCATACACAGATAATAACGCAGTACAAAAACAACAGGCAAACTCACAACGGGAAACAGAATCGGGTCAGAACCATATAAACAAGCTATAGCAACAAACAGGCACACGGGGGTCAGCACACTAGGCCAAAGGCAAAAGTATAACTGGCAGGGATTGAAGCTACCCAGAGGTTTATGAAGCTCTCCCAGAACCAGAAAGAGGCCGCAATTATTAACCCCAAGTGTGCAGGTCAAAACCTGCACAGAGCTCCAGACATTAACCCCCCGGTGTGTAGCTCAAAAACCTGCACTGGGACCATGACATTAGGACAGTGGGCCTGCTATCAGAGTACACTGGCTCTACCAAGGCTTGGTAATCTTTTCCTCTGAGGCCTATGGCTGCCCGACACCAAATTAACATTTCACATTTGGGGGGTATCACAATGGGGAAAGAATCACTCACTCTGACGCTGCCAATTTCTCCGCCAGACAGTTCTACCTGCAGTCTTTGCATCAGGGCCTTGATCTCCTTCTACAGGACTCGTTGTTCACTGGAACCAGCAGTCTCAGCCACCTTTTGCAACAAAGCAATAACCTCGGCAAGACAATTTTCAATCACATTAGTACCTAAGGTCATCATTGGGTTACATTCTCGTCGATCAATGTCTACAACTACCAGACCTTGAGATTTTAACTCTACTCACCCCACTTTAATGGTAATCTCTTTACATCCTACTTGCGGCAAAGACTGACCATTGCTGGCAACTACTGTGAGTTCATCACTTGGGCCGCGAGTAAGTTCAGAGTCAGCCCAATACCGCTTGTAAAGGATATATGGCATAGTTGTCACCTGAGAGCCAGTGTCCAGCAAAGCGTTCATGGGGATGCAGTCAATCACCACTGGGAGGACCGGTCGCCCTCCAACATACTTGGCTCGCCAGTTCTTTGGGCCTTGTGGTCCTACTCCTGGGGGTTTGCCCTCTGCCCCAGGGTGGCAGAATCTTGTGATGTGGCCTGCCTTGCAGCAGCGACGACAGATGGGACGTCAATTCTGGTCATAGCGATCGTTGTCTCTCCCTCGGCGTGGCGGGATCCTCTTCTTCCGTAGCCACGGGACATCCTCTGGACTGGAGGCCTGCTGGATCTTCTCCTTTGAGGACATCTGCATGGACTGCACAGTTTTGGCAAGCGCAGCCACATTTTTGGTCAGCTCTTGGACCTGAAGGCGCAGTTCTGTAGATGAATCATTATCCAGAGTCTGTGCATCAGCCCCCACAGGGCTGGGAGGGAAAGGTGCTGCTTCTTGGTGGTATGTGATAGCTGGGCGCCTAGGGGGCACTGGACGGCTGACATTTGGTTCATGCAGCACCCGAATAGCCCTGTCTTTGAAGTCTGCAAAGTCTAGGTCAGGGTTTTGTAGGGCTATGATGCGCAGCTGTGCTCTGTGGGTAATGGATAGGAGTCCCTCAATAAATTGCTCCTTTAACAGTCTGTCTCCATCTTTCACACTATCTGGGTCAATCTGCTTTATGGCTCGCAGCGCCTCCTGCAGGTTAAGAGAATAGTCCCGTATACTGTCCTGCACTCTCTGCTTACACCCAAAGAATCTCATTTTTATTTCAGCTGCAGTGCGAGTGTCAAAGGTGCTTCTTAGCTTAGCCAGAATCTTTTTAATAGTCTCTTTATCAGTGTCCTGCCAGGCTTTTACTTCCCTTTGTGCTGCACCAGTTAGCTGCCCAATAAGGATGTTCACTTTCTGGCTTTCAGACAGAGGATACTCAAACAAACTGCACAGTATCTCTTTAAATTCACTCAGGGTATGTGACTCCCCTGAGTACTGCGGTAACCAGGCCGCTCCCGGTATATAGGGCATGGACAGCGGCATTATAGGGACTGCTGCGGTGGGCACTGATTCTTGCGGTGTTCTGGAGGCAGCGCTGGCTGCTGGATTCTACGGTGCCATTGGAGCCGCAGCTGCGCTGGTCCCCGCATCTTGCGGCGCTGTGGGTAGTGCGGTGGCATCCACCGCTGCATCTGCTCTTGCCTCAGACGTTCTCCTCCCCCCCTAGTTAACCAGGCACTGGGTTGCACTGGCTTACCGGTTGCCGCTTTGCAGGCTGGATGATCGGGGGGACGCCTTGACTGCTTCTCACTTCCCGCACGCTGGCCTCTTCCTGCGCAGCACTTCACTTTTTCGCGCTTTTCGGCTGACTCTGCCCACGACGGCCCGTCCCTTTGACTTCCCGTGTGCGCCAAGCGGCGGACTAATGGCGGCAACTGCGCAGATAGTCTATGGCACACAACACAGTCTCTGGCACACAGGACCCGGGGACACCGGGCTCCGTAAATCCTGTTCATGACCCCAAAATGGATCGCCCGCCAGGGCAGTGGGGTACTCGGTACCGGGCCGGTACCTCAGAGGGAAGTGTCACAGGAGCAGTGACCCGGTCCTGGCCCTGGGCGTCCATGTAAAAGGGGTTGAGCGTGGCTGATTAACCCCTTAATGTCCAATGACGGACACAGTCCGTCATCAGACATTTCCCCTGCTTTGATGAGCGCTCCGGCACTGAGCCCGCATCAAAGCCGGGACATGTCAGCTGTTATGAACAGCTGACATGTGCCCGCAATAGGCGCCAGCGGAATCGCCGTTCCCCCTATTAACTAGTTAAATCCGGCTGTCAAAGCTGACAGCGGGAATTTAAATAGCTTTTCCAGCCGCCGGGACGGAAATGACGTCATCGCCGACCCCTGTTGCGTGATCGGAGGTCAGCGTCATGTTGCCTGGACAACCAGAGGTCTCTATGAGACCTCTATGGTTCCAGGCATATGGCTTTCAGCGCCACCCAGTGGTCGGCGCTGAAAGCACAGCAGTAAATCTGCTACATATGGGCGATCTGCTCATCGCCCATATGTAGCAGAGCCGATCGGGTTGTGCATGCTTCTAGCCTCCTATGGAGGCTATTGAAGCATGCCAAAAGTAAAAAAAAAAAAATATTTAAAAATAAAAAAAATTAAAAAAACCTAAAAGTTCAAGTCACCCCCCTTTCGCCCCAATCAAAATAAAACAGTACAAAAAAAATCCCACATACACATATTAGGTATCGCCGCATTCAGAATCACCCAATCTATCAATAAAAAAAAGCATTAACCCGATCGCTAAACGGCGTAGCGAGAAAACAATTAAAAACGCCAGAATTACATTTTTTTGGTTGCCAAGACATTGCATTAAAATGCAATAACGGGTGATCAAAAGAACGGATCTGCACAAAAGTGGTATCATTAAAAACGTCAGCCCGGCACGGCAAAAATAAGCCCTCACCCGAAAATGAAAATGGAGACGCTACGGGTCTCGGAAAATTGCGCAATTTTTTTTTTTTTTTAGCAAACTTTGGAATATTTTTTCACCACTTAGATAAAAGAGGACATAGACATGTTTGGTGTCTATGAACTCGTAATGACCTGGAGAATCATAATAGCAGGTCAGATTTAGCATCTAGGGAACCTAGCAAAAAAGCCAAGCAAAAAACTAGTGTGGGATTGCACTTTTTTTGCAATTTCACCGCACTTGGAATTTTTTTTACCGTTTTCGAGTACACGACATGGTAAAACCAATGGTGTCATTTAAAAGTGCAACTCGTCCCGCAAAAAATAAGCCCTCACATGGCCATATAGACGGAAAAATAAAAAAGTTATGGCTCTGGAAAGAAGGGGAGGGAAAAATGAAAATGCAAAACCAAAAATACCCCTGGTCGTTAAGGGGTTAAAGTTTATAAGTGGATGATACGTGACGCCACTTGTGGTGCTCGGCAATGAAGGGATTAAGCCGATGCTGCAGGCGAATCCTCTGGGACAGATGGTATAAGGCAGCAAGATGTAATAGCTCCCCTCAGGTAGAGCTGTAGTCCCAGGGCAGTGATAATAGGTGTTGAGGAAGAGGGTGCAGTGTCTGGCACAGAGATGTAGCATTGCTGGAGGGTTTGCAGGAAGAATGCAATGACACAACAGGGTGCAGTTTCCGATACCTTTACTGTGCTTTGTAAGTGCAGTCCAGGGTCCAGATTACAGATGGAAAAGAGGCTGGCCAGCTTGGAAGCAACTTAGGAATCTCTCTATGCAGATGGGTTGTGTAGTCTCCTTTATAGCACTTTCTGAGGTACTTGCAGTACTGTGTTACACTGAAGTTCCACTTGCTTGTTCTCTTTTAGAACTCCCTCGTATGGCAGACAGCTGTAGCCTCCTTCTGGCTCACAGGTTGCTGTTGTGCCTCTGAGTCTTATGTGGGAACAGAGCATTTACAGCTTCCTATTCCTCCAGTTTCTGCTGCAGGAGCATCAGTATCCATACAACCTTGGAGACCGGACTCCAGACCATGCGCTACAGCTAGAAGTGAGCCTGAACTCTGCTCAATCCTCCAGCTCGTCTCCTCACGTCCACACGTTTCCCTCCTCACACTAACTAATTTCCCCTTCCTGGCCCCCAGAGAGCAGCTCCTCCCCCAGTTTTGGTTCAGAGCTCCCTCTGCTGGCCTGGAGTGGGAACTGTGCTGTTTGTTGTGTTTAACTGACTGAGAGACCCTTTATTGCTTCCAAGCATGACATCACACTCCCTAAGAGGAAGGTAATGCCACTGTGGCGACCATACTCCTGGGGGCGCCACAGATGCCAACTTATTCACTGCCGCGGCTCCCATCACTCACTTCATGCTTCGGTTGCTGACACCTGGGATGCACACACTGCGTGCATATTCGTGGGCATTGTGCATAGGGTGCCTGCGGTCCTGTCGTCTTTAAGGGACAACGCGCACCGTCCTAAAATTTCTCCAGCTAAGTGTCTCATTATTTAAGACACCTCCATCTTAAAGGAGGTGCCTGTGCAATGATGTAAGTTTGTTCCTAAACACTCTTATTAATTCCTAGGTCCAAGTGCTCGTATTGCTGTACATCTGCCTGTCTACTAGCCTTGTGGGTCACCCTCCCAGGGCTGTGTGGTACTCGGTCCCGTACCGGTCTCTCAGAGGGGAATGTCACAGCAGCGGTGACCCAGTCCATGGCCCTAGGCACCCATGTAAAAGGGGTTGAGTTGGGAATAAAGTTTATAAGTGATTTGTGACGCCACCTGTGGTGGCCAGCAAGGGAGGTGTTAAGCCGACGCTGCAGGCAGATCCTCTGGGACAGATGGTGGGGTGCAGCAGTGGTGTTATAGCCTTCCACAGGCAGGGCTGTAGTCCCCGGGCAGTATAGCGGAATGTTTAGGAAGAGGGTGCAGTGTTTGGCACAGAGATGTAACAGGGCGCAGTTTCTTTACCTTTACTTGGCAAACGCAGTCCAGGGTCCTGGTTACAGATGGCACAGGAGCAGTCTAGCTTAGAAGCAACTCAGGGTTCTCTCTATCAGATGGGTTGTGTAGTCTCCTTCCTAGCGCTGGCTTGAGGCACATCCAGTACTGTGTTACACTGAAGTTCCTCCTTCTTATCTTCTCTTAGAACTACCTCGTATGGCAGACAGCTGTAGCCCTCTATCTCTCTTGGCTCACCCTTCGCTGTTGTGCCTCCGAGTCTTAGTTGGGAATATAGCATTTACAGCTTCCTATTCCTCTGGTTTCTGTTGCAGGACCTTCAGTATCCATACAACCGTGGAGACCAGGCTCCAGATCATGCGCTCTCACTGGGAGGGAGCTCTCTATCCTCAGCTCAACCTCCAGCTTCTTTCCACACATCTACACTCGTTGCCCTCCTCACACTAACTGACTCACTCCTTCCTGGCCCCCAGAGACAGCTCCTCCCCTCAGTTCTGGGTTCAGAGCTCCCTCTGCTGACCTGGAGTGAGAACTGTGTTGCATGACATGGTTAACTGCCAGAGAGACCCTTCATTGCTTCCAAGCCTGACATCACCCTCCCTGGAGGAAGGCAAGGCCACTGTGGCGACCATACTCCTGGGGGTGCCACATTCCCCCCTAGTGAAAGTCAGTACTCCTGGACTGATAAAAGAAAAGCATGAAAAACATATAAACATGTAAACAATATGAAGGTTACAAGATTTAAGAAAAATGAAAAATTTACAAAAACCAAAAGCTCCAAAAATAGTCCTATGATGATAAGTCCAAGCATCAATGTCATGGTCCATTCCTGGGCAAATGGTGAACTATTTACAAGGTTGGTGACCACACAAGTCCTGTGGTCCAATGTCCATAGAACAAAACTGGAGAATTCAAAGGAAAGCTCTTACAGATTATCTGTAGACACAATCTTGAGAACAGTTACATATATACATTTCAACATTTACATTGACCTATCTATACACGATATCTGAGGGGCAGTATATCTTGTGTAGAACGGGTAGACCTGCGTAACTCTGGTGTGGGTAAACTAGGTAGTATTCTACTATGGACTCTTAGTCCCACCATGTGTATGACAGATTCACCACTGGCAGGGCGAGGGTTCTCTGGCTCCACTGCTGGTATGGCATCTCCTACATGAACTTCTTGATTTTCAGAGTTCTCATGAGTCACTTCTTCTTGTACTACCAGTTGGGGAAATGTCAACACTGGCACCACTATGGCATCATTCTCTTTAGTCCAATTTGCAGGGAATTCTCCAAGTATAGTGCTGACCTTTTCTTCTTCCATGGGTTGTATGTTATTTTGTTATTCCATTCTTTCTCTTAACTGGTCAGGGCATAATTTCAAATGATCCCTTGATATTGCTGCTGAGGTTTCTCCTCCATCTTTACTAATAAGGCACACCTTCGTATTGTCAAAATTTGAGGGTAGAATGGTGTAGGGTTCAGCTTCCCATTGGTCATCTAATTTATGCAGCCTTCTTTTCCTCTTGAGGACTTGTTCTCCTGGCGACAAGGGGACTGCAGGTGCATGCTGATTGTAGTGCCTTTCTTGTTTTTGTCTTGCCTGAGCTAGACTCTTCTCCACACACTCTTGTACTCTACGGTACTGTTGCTGCCTCTCTGTGTCCCAGTCATCATCTGGTGACGTCACCTCAGGTGTAAGGACTCCCATATCCAAATCAATAGGCAGCTTACCAGGCCTCGCTCTCATTAGGTAAGCTGGAGTGCAGTTGGTGGAATTCACAGGAATGTGGTTGTAGAGGTCTACCAGATCTGGCAACTTTTCTGGCCACAGATTCCTCTCTTCCAAAGGCAAGGTCTTCAGTAGGTCGTTCACCACCTGGCTCATCCTTTCACACATGCATTGGTCAGTGGATGGTATGGTGTTGTCCTGATCTTCTTGCAACCGTACAAGTTACAGAATTCCTGGAACACTTCCGCCTCAAAGGCTGGACCTTGATCTGTAAGCACTTGCTCAGGATATCCGTGTGGTCTACAGAAGTGCTGTTGAAAGGCTCTGGCTGCTGTCCTGGCTGTTTGATCTTTGACAGGCACAACTACAACTAATTGTGAGTAGTGGTCCACGATGGTTAGAGCTTAGATGTAACCTGACCAGCTGGGGACCAGCTTCACATGGTCCAGGGCAACCAACTCGAGTGGCTGCTTGGTCACTATTGGCTGCAGAGGAGCTCTCTGGCTGTTTCGATCCTTTCTGCGCAGGTTACATTGTCCACACTCTCGGCACCACTTTTCAGTGGCTTTCCTCATACTAGCCCAGTAGAATCTCTCCCGGAGCAATGCTTCCAACTTCTTCCATCCAAAGTGTCCAGCTCCATTATAGTATGCTTATGTGGCGCCCCTGAGGCTCGGTCGCCACAGAGGTACTGCACCTTCTCCTAAGGTGTAGTGCCCCACCATCCGGGTAAGGTGGGAACTCTTGCCACACTCCAACACCTGCATCCCACACACAGGATAGTTCAGTAGGGCCACATTGCAGCTTCAGGCTGGGGGTAGCAGAGCACCCTTCGTGGAACCCTGCTTCGTAACACGAGATGTGCTGGGAGGTGGGTGGAGCTAGTATAAAAGAAGGGGAGAATGTAGGATTTGAAGTCACTCTCCCAGGAGAGTGAGGAGAGAGCAGGCTGACAGAAGGTCAGCCTGACGGGAGTGAGGCGGAGGAAGACAGTCAGTCAGGAGAGGCTGAAGACTGGTCTTAGTGGAAGATCTCCCGTAGAAAGGAATAGAAGAAGGAGTGCTGCAGCTGCCTCAGTGACCCGAGCCAGCTGGCACGGAAAGGAAAGTAAGGAGAAGAGACGTAGACCTTAAACTGCAGTTTCCATAAGAAAGAAGGATAAGCACGGAACGAAGGAGAAGAGAACAGAGAGGAGTTGTGGGTTGAGAGAGTACCCTGCCTATAGGTTCTCAGCGCAAGGCCGGGGCCCGGTCCCCGAGGTTGTATGGACGCTTATGGTTCTGCAGCAGACACCGGTGGAGTAGTTGGCTGTAAATGCCCTACTCCCATCAAAGACTTGGGGCACAACAGCAACTGAATAGAGAGCCGGGATCCAGGAGGTCCCCGAAGCAGGCTACAACTGTCTGTCATACAAGTAGAGACTAGGAACACCTAGAGAGAGGCATTCCAGAGTAACTAAGTACTGGAGTGCTTCACCCTAAAGGCGCATTGGAGGAGTCGTTCAGAAAGGTACATGTTGGCGGAGTGTTGGTGGAGAGGATCCTATCTTGCCCGGAGGTTGGTCGAGTCTCTATCCCGGAGGACACGGCGTGGAGGCAGGTGCAGGGGTGCACTACGAACTAAGAGTAAAGCCCTGGAACTACAACCTCTGGTGTCCTCCATTGATTCTGCGCCGACATACTCAGCCCTGCTACATCTGGGCACCAGCGGCTACACTGCCCTGGTACTCCAGCTCCACCTGTGGGGAGCTTTACCATCTATGCTGCACACACCATCAGTCCCAGCGGATCTGCACGCAGCGTTGGCTTAACATCTTACTTGCCAAACACCACGGGTGGCGTCATGAACTATCCATATAAACTATAACACAAACCACCATTGTATTGGGCGCCCAGGGCCACGGACCGGGTCACCGCTGCTGTGACACATCCCCCTGACACCGGCCCGGTACCGAGTACCCCACAGCCCTGGGAGGGTGACCCACTTCCAAGACCATTGATGCTTCTCTCTTTGGGACTACTACCTGCCAGACCAGCTCATGAGTGCGGGCATTGATACTCCTCCGACACAGCTTTCCTTCATAAATGAACAGCCGACCTCTTTCCTTCCACAACTGCTGGGTTTCTTCAGGAGCATCTGATTCTTCTGGGCGTGAGTCAGCTTGTGACAGTAGCTCCTTCACCAGGCGGACTGCTGGGTCACTATCCTGGGTTTCTGCCCAGTCATGATGGGGCAATGGATTTAGGTTGGCCTCTTTCAAGCCAGACCTTCTGTTTCTCACTCCTTGAGCACGTTGGGCCGCAATTGGCTGGTGGAAGGGAGGTAACTCTATCTCTTCAAGAGCCTCAGGGTCTTCTCCTGCATCTGGCAGATTAGGCATTCTGGACAGCGCATCAGCATTGGCATTCTTGTGCCCCGCTCGGTACTTGATGGTAAATTCATAGTTAGACAGCCGAGCCATCCATCGCTGCTCCAGTGCACCTAGTTTTGCAGTTTCCAAGTGAGTCAACGGGTTGTTGTCCGTGAAGATGGTAAACTTGGCTGAAGCTAGGTAATGCTTGAATCTTTCAGTCACAGCCCAAACTATGGCGATGAACTCCAGCTTGAAGGAACTGTAGTTGTCAGAGTTCCTTTCAGTGGGATGAAGCTTCCTGCTGGCGTAGGAGATCACTCTTTCTTTGCCATTCTGTACCTGTGACATCACTGCTCCCAGTCCCACGTTGCTGGCATCAGTATACAACACAAAGGGCTTGTCATAATCTGGGTAGGCCAGAACTTCATCTCCTGTGAGAGCCATCTTTAGTCGGGTGAAGGACCTCTCCAACTCTTCAGTCCATTCAAATGTGGAATTCTTCTGTTTGGCTTTCTTGGACTGCCCCACCAGAAGATTTTGCATAGGGGTGGCTATTTCAGTGAAGCCTTTGATGAACCTTCGGTAGTAGCCTACCAACCCAAGGAATTGGCGTACTTCATGGAGGTTGCTGGGCTTCGGCCAGTCCCCAATGACTGTGACTTTGTCAGGATCTGGTGCCACACCTTATGCACTCACCACATGACCGAGGTACTGTACCTTGGGCTTCAGGAGGTGGCATTTGGAAGGCTTCACCTTCAGGCCAAAGTTGGACAGTGCTTCAAACACCTCAGCCAGGTGTTCCAGATGGTCTTCATAAGTCTTGGAAAAAACAATGATATCATCAAGGTACAACAGGACTGTCTCAAAGTTCATGTGTCCCAGGCAGCACTCCATCAGCCGTTGAAATGTTCCTGGGGCGGTGCAGAGCCCGAATGGCATATAGTTTAACTCACAGAGACCCATTGGGGAGGTAAATGCTGTTTTCTCCTTGTCTGCCTCTGCCACGGGAACCTGCCAATACCCACTAGTGAGATCTAAGGTGGAAAAGTAGTTAGCAGTTTTAAGTGCAGCTAATGATTCCTCAATCCTAGGTAATGGGTAGGCATCTATTTGTGTAATGCTGTTAATTTTCCTGTAATCAACACACATTCTCATGGTACCATCCTTATTCTTTACAAAAACTATGGGAGCTGCCCAGGGGCTACAACTGTCTCTGATAACCCCAGCTTCCTTCATCTCTCTCAACATACAGTACCTTTAGCACATCGGTATTGTGTTGGGGGTATAGACCGGTACCTTTCTTTTATGGGTTGATGATCTCCAGTGGGGATAGGATGTTGAACCCCTTTTGCCTTCCCAAAATCTAGAGGGTGTTAACTGAATACCCGCTCATACTCCTGGGTCACCCTGTAAACCCCATTTTTCTGGTATGAAGGTGTGGTGTCAGTTCCCACCTGCAGTTGCTGGCACCACTCCTCTAGCTGCTTTACAGAGCCATTGTCCTCCACCTGGTTGGATGAGACCAAGAGCTCTGCTGCCTGCATTGCATTATTACTGACAGTGAGCAGCTTAGCAACTTTGGCGTACCGAGGTATTGTGGCCTCTTCCTCCCCACAATTCAAAAGGCAGACAGGTACTCTCCCTTTTCGTACATCAACTACCCCTCTGGCTGTCAGGACAGTGGGCCTGCTATCAGAGTATACTGGTTCTACCAATGCCTGGTAACCCTTCCCTCTGAGGCCTTTAGCTGCCCGACACCATTTCACATCTGGGGGGTATTGCAATGGGAAAAGCATCACTCACTCTGACGCTGCCAATTTCTCCGCCAGAGAGTTCTACCTGCTGTCTTTGCATAAGGGCCTTGATCTCCTTCTGCAGGCCTCGTTGTTCACTGGAACCAGCAGTCTCAGCCACCTGTTGCAACAAAGCAATAACCTCGGAAAGACAATTTTCAATTACATTTGTACCAAGAGTCATCATGAGATTACATTCTCGTCGATCAATATCCACAACTCTCAGACCCTGAGATTTCAACTCCACCCTCCCCACTTTAACAGTAATTTCTTTACATCCCACTTGTAAAGACTGACCATTACTGGCAACTACTGTTAGTTCATCACTGGGGCCACGGGTGAGTTCAGAGTCAGCCCAATACCGCTTGTAGAGGATATAGGGCATAGTGGTCACCTGGGAGCCAGTGTCCAGCAAAGCATTCATGGGGATGCCGTCAATCACCACAGGGAGGATCGGTCTCCCTCCAGCATACTTGGCTCTCCAGTTCCTTGGGCCTTGTGGTCCTACTCCTGGGGGTTGGCCCTCTGCCCCAGGGGTTACTCATTTAAAGGACAGAATCTTGCAAGATGGCCGGTCTTGTGGCAGCGACGACAGATGGGACGTCCGTCCTGGTCATAGCGGTCATTGTTTTTCCCTCGGAGTGGCGGGGTTCTCCTCTTCCGGAGCCACGGGACATCCTCTGGACTGGAAGCAAGCTGGATCTTCTCCTTGGAGGACACCTGCAGGGACTGCACAGTTTTAGTAAGTGCAGCCATACCTTTGGTCAGCTCCTGGACCTGAAGACGCAGCTCTTCAGTTGGATCTTTATCCAGAGTCTGTGCATCAGCCTCCACAGGGATGGAAGAGAAAGATGATGCTTCTTGATGGTAGGTGATCGCTGGGCGCCTAGGGGGCACTGGACGGCTGACAGTTGATTCCTGCAGTACCCGAATAGCCCTGTCCTTGATATCAGCAAAATCCAGGTCAGGGTCTTGTAGGGTTATGATGCGCAGCTGTGCTCTGTGGGTACTGGATAGGAGTCCTTCAATGAACTGCTCCTTTAACAGTTTGTCTTCCTCTTTCACACTGTCAGGATCAATTTGCTTGACGGCTCGCAGCGCCTCCTGCAGGTTAAGAGCATAGTCCCTTATACTGTCCTGCACCTTCTGTTTACATCCGAAGAACCTCATCTTGATTTCAGCGGCAGTGCGGGTGTCAAAGGTGCTTTTTAGCTTGGCCAAAATCTTTTTAACAGTCTCTTTATCAGTGTCCTGCCAGGCTTTTACTTCTCTCTGTGCTGCACCTGTTAGCTGCCCAATAAGGATGTTCACCTTCTGGCATTCAGATAGAGGATTCACCTCAAACAAACTGCACAGTCTCTCTTTAAATTCACTCAGGGTATGAGACTCACCCGAGTACTGCGGTAGCCAAGCCGCTCCTGGTATGTAGGGCATGGACATCGGCATTATGGGGACCGCTGCGGTGGGCGCTACTTCTCGCGGTGCTGAGAGGTTTGCGGGAGCACCCGCTGCTGCATTGGCGTTGTCCTCAGACATTTTCTCTCCCCCCTGGTTAACGTGAGCCAGGCCGCGGCGTTACGCTTGCTTACCGGATGCCGCTCCTCGGCTGGATCAGGGGGCGCCGGAACTGTAGGCCACAGCTTTTCACTTCCTGCGCGCTCTTCTCTATTCGCGCTTCTCAGCTGGCTCTGCCCACGAAGGCCTGCCCCCTTTTCTTCCCGCGCACGCCAATCAGCTGGATAATGGCGGCAATGGCGCCAATTTCGTGCACAGTCTATAGCACACAACAGTCTCTGGCACACAGGACCCGGGGATACCGGGCTCCGTAGTGCTGTTCGTGATGCCAAAATGGGTCGCCCTCCCAGGGCTGTGGGGTACTCGGTAGCGGGCCGGTCTCTCAAAGGGGAATGTCACAGCAGCGGTGACCCGGTCCGTGGCCCTAGGCGCCCATGTAAAAGGGGTTGAGTTGGGAATAAAGTTTATAAGTGATTCGTGACGCCACCTGTGGTGGTCGGCAAGGGAGGTGTTAAGCCGACGCTGCAGACACATCCTCTGGGACAGATGGTGGGGTGCAGCAGTGGTGTTATAGCCCTCCACAGGCAGGGCTGTAGTCCCAGGGCAGTGTAGCGGAATGTTTAGGAACAGTTTTGGCACAGAGATGTAGCAGTGCTGAGGATGTTGCAGGAAGGAGGCAAGGACACAACAGGGTGCAGTTTCTTTACCTTTACTCGGCAAATGCCGTCCAGGGTCCTGGTTACAGATGGCACAGGAGCAGGCTAGCCTGGAAGCAACTCAGGGTTCTCTCTATCAGATGGGTTGTGTAGTCTCCTTCCTAGCGCTGGCTTGAGGCACATCCAGTACTGTGTTACACTGAAGTTCCTCCTTCTTATCTTCTCTTAGAACTACCTCGTATGGCAGACAGCTGTAGCCCTCTATCTCTCTTGGCTCACCCTTCGCTGTTGTGCCTCCGAGTCTTAGTTGGGAATAGAGCATTTACAGCTTCCTATTCCTCTGGTTTCTGTTGCAGGACCTTCAGTATCCATACAACCGTGGAGACCAGGCTCCAGATCATGCGCTCTCACTGGGAGGGAGCTCTCTATCCTCAGCTCAACCTCCAGCTTCTTTCCACACATCTACACTCGTTGCCCTCCTCACACTAACTGACTCACTCCTTCCTGGCCCCCAGAGACAGCTCCTCCCCTCAGTTCTGGGTTCAGAGCTCCCTCTGCTGACCTGGAGTGGGAACTGTGTTGCATGACATGGTTAACTGCCAGAGAGACCCTTCATTGCCTCCAAGCCTGACATCACCCTCCCTGGAGGAAGGCAAGGCCACTGTGCGACTATACTGCTGGGGGCGCCACACTTGCCCGTCTTCCTGTCTTTCAGCCGGTCCAGCTTGCACCCGCCAGTGCTCATCTATGTCAGCCATTTCAACTGCACTTGCGAGCACTGATCTCTAGGTAAGCCAGACCAGCTGCACTTCTGAGTGCTCATCTCTACATCAGCTGGTCCAGCTGCACTTGCTAGGCTCATCTAAACATCATCCAGTCCAGCTGCACTTGCCAGTACGCATCTCTATGTTAGTGTGGCGCCCCTGAGACTCAGTCGCCACAGAGGTACTGCACCTTCTCCTAAGGTGTAGTGCCCCACCATCCAGGTAAGGTGGGAACTCCTGACCACGCTCCAACACTCGCATCCAACACAACAGAGTAGTTCAGCAAAACCACATTGCGGCTCCTTGCTTAGAGGGTAGCCGAGCACCTTTGGTATTTCCCTGCTTGGGACACTAAACGTGCTGGGAGGTGGGTGGAGTTGAGAATATATAAAAGAGCGGGGGAGGTTTAGGATTACGAGTTCAGTCAGACGGGGAGTCTGAGGAAGGAAGCCACTCGGAGAGGAGTGGGGATCCCTGGAAGAGGGACGGAGGAAGGAGTGCTGCAGCTGCCTCAGAGATCTGAGCCAGCTGGCACGGGAAAGGAAAGAAGGAGAAAGACATTGAACTGAAACCTGAACTTCCATAAGAAAGAGAGATTAGTACGGAACGAAGAAGTAAAAGAGAACAGAGAGGACATGGGTTAGAGCAAGAACCCTGCCTAGAAGTTCTAAGCGCAAGGCCGGGGCCCGATCCCCGAGGTTGTATGGACACTTATGGTTCTGCAGCAGACACCGGTGGAGTAGTGGGCTGTAAATGCACTACTTCCATCTAAGACTTGGGGCACAACAGCAACTTTGATAGTGAGCCGGGACTCAGGAGAAGGGAGTCCCCGAAGCAGGCTACAGCTGTCTGCCATACAAGTAGAGTTCTTGGGAACATCTGTCAGGAGGAACTCCAGTGTAACTCAGTACTAGGAGATTTTCACACTTAAAGGCGCTATAGAGACGTTCAGAAAGGCACATGTTGGTGGAGTGTTGGAAGGGAGAGTCCTATCTTGCCTGGAGGTTGACTGGGTCCCTGACCTGGAGGACACGGCATGGAAGCGGACACTACAGACTGTGAGTAAAGCTTTGGAACTACATGCCCTGGTGTCCTCCATTCATTCTTGCACTAACACACTCAGCACCGCTACATCTGGGTACCAGCCTCTACACCGCCTGCGCCTCTCCTCTTCCCATACATCTACACTGCCCTGGGGCTACAGCTCCACCTGTGGGGAGCTTCACCATCTTGGCTGCAACACACCACCAGCCCCAGAGGATCTGCAAGCAGCGTCGGCCTAACACCTCACTTGCCGAGCACCACAGGTGGCGTCACGAACTATTCATTCAAACCATTACATTCCCCCATTACTTGGGCGCCCAGGGCCACGGTCCGGGTCACCGCTGCTGTGATACATCCCACTGATACCGGCCCGGTACCGAGTACCCCACAGCCCTGGGAGGGCGACCCATTAGCTGGTCCAAGTGCACTTACTATTGCTGATCTCTAGGTCAGCTGGTCCAGCCGCACTTACTAGTGGTCATCTGTACATCAGCCGGTCCTGTTTGCATCTGTGGCTCAACGTGTTCTTACAGTGCCCGCCTGCAATACTGGATTTACCTTCGGGCCTTCCCAGCTACCTGTCCCTAGGGCGTCAGCTGCCATTTCCCCAAGGTCAGTTTTGGAGTAGCACCTGGTTACATATACCCTGCTTAAACTACTTGCTAGGATGAGTTGGTGGAAGAACTTCAATATAGCTGATAAGCTAAAACATGTTGCTAGAGGAAATCCTTGAGCCTCCCAACCGTCCCAGATCTAGCGAGACAATCCCGATTTTGACAGCCTACCCCGCTGTCCCAACCTGGATATTACTTTCTCACACTGCACTGAGCCGCCAAGCCCCCCCATGCACCGACCCCATCCATTCCTCGTCCTCCCAGAGAGACTCACCGCAGCCCCTCACTGCTAATAAATCCCACCAATGATGTCACTGGGTTGCTATGTGCGCACAGGACCTGTGATGTGGTCACAGGAGGGGAGGAATCAGGGGTCTCATGATCAGGGGCCTCAGTGTATGCAGGACTCTGCTGTGCTGATTGTCATGGTGCTGGATGAGGGGAAGTTTATGTGTGGCGTCAGGAGGGGTTTATAGGGTGGATGTAGCAGATCTGTGTGTACAAGGTGTACGGAGAGGAGCAGTGTGTGTACGAGGTGTACAGAGCGGAGCCGCGTGTGTATGGGGTGTGCAGAGTGGAGCCGTGTGTGTGTACTTGGTCTACGGAGCAGAGCCGTGTATGTACAAGGTGTACGGAGCGGAGCCGTGTGTGTGTACTTGGTGTACGGAGCGGAGCCGTGTGTGTACGAAGTGTACGGAGCGGAGCCACGTGTGTATGGGGTGTGCGGAGCAAAGCCGCATGTGTACAAGGTGTACGGAGCTGAGCCATGTGTGTACTTGGTGTACGGAGTGGAGCCGTGTGTGTACGAGGTGTACGGAAGATAGCCCTGTGTGTATGAACTGTACGAAGCCGTGTGAGTGTGTATGGGGTGTACGGAACGAAGCTGTGTGTGTACGGGGTGCACAAGACGGAGCCCAGTATGTACGAAGTGTATACAGCTGAGCCGTGTGTGTACGGAGCAGAGCCATGTGTATATGAGGTTTACGGAGTGGAGCCATGTGTGTACTGAGTGGAGCCGTGTGTGTGCGCGAGGTGTACGGAGCGGAGCCGTGTGTGTACGAGGCATACAAAGCGGATCAGTGTGTGTATGAGGTGTGCGGAGCTGTGTGTGTACAAGGTGTATGGTGGAAACCGTTCATACCTCCCAACCGTCCCGGATCCAGCGGGACAGTCCCGATTTTGAGAGTTGCCCCACAGTCCCGGTCAGGAGCTTATTTTTCCTGCGGACACAGGAGTACACGGCAGAGCCCCGAGAAGCACTTTAGAACTCACATGTGACGTTCCACCGGAAGTGATGGGCTGGAAGCTGACCAGAAATTAGGTAATTTTGGGAGGAGATTGTGATGGAACCATGGAGGCACTGCAGGGAATGCTTTAGATTCATCACTGTGTCCTCCTCCAACAGAGCGGACAGTGGGATCGCCTTGGAATCGGGGATGCCGGCCATGTGAGCAGATCATGATATGTCCTGCATCGGGGAGGCTCTGGTGAGCACTACAATGGGAGCCGGGCTGCTATAGTATTCTTTCTCTGTTCTTTCCCCTCTTTCTTTCTCTCTGTTCTTTCTTTTGCTTTCTGCTCTTTCGTTCCCCTCTTTCTCTCTCTGTTCTTTCTTTCCCATTTATTTTTCTCTGTCTGTTCTTTCTTTCCCTCTTTCTTTCTCTCTCTGTTCTTTCTTTCCCCTCTTTCTTTCTCGCTCTGTTCTTTCTTTCCCCTCTTTCTTTCTCTCTCTGTTCTTCCTTTCTTTCTGTTCTTTCTTTCCCATTTCTTTCTTTTTCTCTGTCTGTTCTTTCTTTCCCCTCTTTCTTTCTCTCTGTTTTTTCTCTCTCTGTTCTTTCTTTCCCCTCTTTCGTTCTCGCTCTGTTCTTTCTTTCCCCTCTTTCTTTCTCTCTCTGTTCTACCTTTCTTTCTCTCTCTGTTCTCTTTCCTTCTCTGTTCTTTCTTTCTCTGTTCGTTCTTTCTCTCTCTGTTCTTTCTGTCTCTCTCTGTTCTTTCTTTCCCCTCTTTCTCTCTTTCTTCGTTCTCTCTCTTTTCTTTCTTTCCCCTCTTTCTTTCTCTATATCTGTTCTTCCTTTCTCTCTCTCTGGTCTTTCCTTCTCTCTCTCTGTTCTTTCTTTCCCCTCTTTATTTTTCTCTCTCTGTTATTTCTCTTTCTTTCCTCTTTCTTACTCTCTCTCTGTTCTTTCCCCTCTTTCTTTCTCTATCTCTGTTCTTCTTTTCTCTCTCTTTCCTTTCTCTCTCTGTTCTTTCTTTCTTTCTCTGTTCATTCTTTCTTTCCCCTTTCTTTTTCTCTGTTATTTATTTCTTTGTTTCTTTCTCTGTCTGTTCTTTATTTCCTCTTTCTTTCTCTCTCTCTCTGTTATCTTTCGCTTTCTGTTTCTTTCTTTCTTTCTTTCCACTCTTTCTTTCTCTCTGTTCTCTGTTCTGTTTCTTTCTCTCTTTCTCTCTGTTCTTCCTTTCTCACTCTCTCTGTTCTTTCTTTCTTCTTTCTTTCTCTCTCTCTCTCTTCTTTCTTTCTTCCTTTCTCTCTGTTTTCTTTTTTCTCTCTCTTTATCCTTTCTCATCTTTCTTTCTGTTTTTCTTTTTCTTTCTTTCTGTCCCCTTTCTTTCTCTCTCTGCTCTTCCTTTCTCTCTCTCTCTCTGTTCTTTCTTTTTTCTCTGTTTTCTTTCTTTCTGTTTTTTTTTCTTTCTTTCTCTTCTTTCTCTGTTTGCTTTCTTTCTCCTTTATTTCTGTTCTTTCTTTCGCTCTGTTCTTTCTTTCCCCTTTCTTTCTCTCTCACTGCTCTTCCTCTCTCTCTCTCTCTGTTCTTTCTTTCTTTTTTCTTTCTCTCTGTTCTTTCTTTTCCTCAGTACCAGCCACTGTGCCCAGAGTAGCAGCCACTGTGCCCTCAGTACCAGTGTGATCAGCAGTGCTAAATGGGTGTGGTCGGGCGTGGACATGGGTGTGACTAGTTGTGAAATGGGTGTGGTCTGGGGCATGGCCTAAAATTTGCACCGGCGCGCTGTGTGCAGTGCAGCCTTTGTCCGTTTCCTTCTTCAAAAGTTGGGAGGTATGCTATCTGTGTTTTTGTGATGTTAGATCAGTGGCCCATAATAATTTAACCCTGTCAATGACACCCTTCAGTGCCCAGTTTGATGCCCATTATTGTGCCTGTTGTATCATTTTTGTAGCTGTAAATGTATTCACATCAGGGCTTCTCGCATTGTATTTTATTATTGGGATTTTTACTTTTGTTGTGAAACCTACAAAAAAAACAGAAAACAATTGCAAATAAGAAAGTAACTTCAGCATCGTTTTGTTTAGCTTTTTAATGTCAATAAAGTTAATGAGGAAAAAAACCCGCTTGTGACGTACTGGACGTATTATTTCATTAACAGGAAGTAGATGTAAATACTTATGTCCCCCCAAAAAATTGAGAAAAGTATTCAAGGTGTGAGACCTTTATCGGCTAATTCTCTGGTTAGCCAATAAAGGTATCACACCTTGAATACTTTTCTCAATTTTTGGGGGGGACATAAGTATTTACAACTATTTTTCTGGCTAAGGCCTCTTTCACACATCAGGTTTTCGCCGTCAGGCGTGATCCGGCGCTTTTGACAGAAACCGGATCCGGCGAAATGCAATGCCGGATCCGGTTTCCCCCCCATTGACTTGCATTTGCGCCGGATCGCGCCGGATGGCCATGCGTTTCATCCGGTTTTCGCCGGATCCGGCAATGTGTCGCGATCCGGCGTCTGGAAAAAACGGCTAGTGTAACGTTTTTTGTCTCCGGATCCGGCGCGTCCGGCTTTTTCACACAATGAAACCCTATGAGCGCCGCAATGCGCCTGATCCGGCGAAAGCCGGATCCGGTGACCGGATCCGGTTTTTTTGGTCTGAGCATGCTCAGTAGCTCTGCCCACAAGACATATATAAAAGCAAGACAGTGGGACCCACAGCCACACCCAACATGCCACCCAAGAAAGCAACCAAGCGCAGCAGGAGAAGGCAGGAGACCACTGCAGCACCATCAGCACCACCACCACCCCAAATGGAGCAGCAAATGGAACATGCTGAGGAGGGGAGTCCAGCAGCAGATGAGAGACGGTAATTATCAAATCCCCCATTCCTCCAAACTAGGGCCATGGAATATCAAGATATTCATTGGCCCTTTGTTTCTCTTTATTCAACAGCCGCCCAAGAGATGCAGCAGCAGCAGCAGCAGAAATGGCATCACTGGCAGCAGCAACAGCAGCAGCAATAACAACAGCCATGGAGTCTGGCCATCAACAGGACAGCACATCTTCTTCTGGGAGCCCTCCCTCGCATCGTCAGCGTTTGATGGTGTTTTTATTTCCAAAATCCATCATCTCTGTAATATATGTCTATTCATTGCCTTTTATTTCAAAACAGGAATCACAAGATGAAGAGGAGCTCCCAGAAGAAGAAGGAAGGGGTGGACAGACACCTGGAGTGGGCTCACAATTGGTAAGTTTTTTGCATCAAACGCAGAAACACAACATCACACTACACACAACACATAGAAAACAATGTTCTGCAGACCACACACAGCAAACAAATGCCTACATCCAAAGACATAACATTTTTTGTTTTCTTCTCTAGTCTTCCCAATCTGGTGCTCGGCCAAGAGGTCCTCGCAGTGCCTCCCAGGGTCGTCGGCGACAGCAACGCGGCGGTCACCAGCGTGTAAGTATAAATATTTTTGCTTTGATTTTTTGCACTTTTTATTTCATTTCTTTTGTGGAGCCTAATTATGTTATTTTTGTCTTTTTCTTTAACAGCCTTCACAGCGTGCTCCCGACTCTGACGGTGAGGATGGAGGACTCGATGTGGACCACCTCATCGATCTCGTCAGAGAAAGGGAGCCGCTCTGGAATATGGCTGACCGCCGCCACGCTGACCTTATCGTTACCCGACGACTCTGGGAGGAAATCTGTTCGCTCCTTGTGGGCCGCTGGGAGGACCTCGATGTTCGGGCCCAGATTAAAGAGCGTAAGTATATACAGTACCGGTTGCTTGATGTAAACCAGTGTTTCCCGAACTCCAGTCCTCGTGGTCCCCACGGATCATGTGTTCAGGATTTCTATTTACTATGGAAATCCTGAAAACATGACCCCTGGAGTTTGTGAAACACTGATGTTGTATACTAACCACTCCTTTCTCGTTTCAGGGAACAGAATTGTGAATCGGTGGCGGTCTGTGAGGGATCGTTTCAAGAAGGAGTTCAATAAAGAGATGCGGGCCCCGAGTGGATCTGGAGGACGCAGGAGCAAGTACAAGTACGCAGAAGCCCTGTCGTTCCTCCGGGAAACAATGGTCACTAGAAGGTAAATATTACACACCACATGTGAAAAAAAATGTTAGATGTAACTTTTTTTTTTCAGCCAGGGCCATACCATGTCAGTATTTTAATTGTTTTTTTTTCTCTTTATTCCACAGCACGGTGAGCAGCACTCGGGAGCCTGCACGATTGGACCCTTCTGAGGCGATCCCTGAGGAGACCGGCACCGAGGGACACTTCGACCGCCCCGGTACATCTGCACCTTCCCAGCCTTCCCACACATTCGACCCATCTGTCCCATCCACCAGCACAGGAGCATCGTGGCCGCCTACATTACATGAAGCTGCTGGTGAGGAGATCGCTTTCCCTTTACCCCACCCTTCTGCCCCTGCCACCTCTAGTACACCTGCGGGTACTGGGCGACAGCGGCAGAGGGGTCAGGAAAAGAGTTATGCGCAAGAGTTCTTGCATCTGAATGCATCTTTCCAGAACTGTCTAAAAGTCTTGTCAGAGCAAATCTCCGCAGGCTTTCAGCAGATCAACTCCAGCATTCTGGAGGTGAAGACACTTCTGCAAACCATGCATTCAGAAGCAAGATCTTCGCCAAACCACACCTTTTTCAGGTCTGTTGTGGAGCGCATGGCAACACTATCTCCTACCCAGCAGATGCATGTAATGCATTCGTGCCACGGTGCTCTACAGCAGGTTACCTCCCAACCTCCACCTCCCACCACTGTAGTTCCTCCACCTGCACCCCCTCCAGCCACTTTCCATCCTCCCCCTCCTATTACATCTGCACCCCCTCCAGCCACTTTCCATCCTCCCCCTCCTATTACATCTGCACCCCCTCCAGCCACTTTCCATCCTCCCCCTCCTATTACATCTGCACCCCCTCCAGCCACTTTCCATCCTCCCCCTCCTATTACATACCAGCAACCTCACCAGTACCAGCAACCTCCCCAGTACCAGACATCTCCCCACTTCCAACAACCTGCCCCGTACCAAACTCCTTCCCCGTACCAAACTCCTTCCCCGTACCAAACTCCTTCCCCATACAACTTTCCATCAACATCATCTGCTCCTACAGTCCCTGCCCAACCCTCCACTCCACCGCCCACCACCTCTTCTGCCTCCCACATGTCCACCCATTCTGTAGCTTTTTCCACACCTTCACCTCTAACTGTTCCTTCCCCACCACGATCCCAGTCCTCTCTCCACACACCCAGTGTCGAAGTGTCCCGCAGCCCCTCCAGCAGTATTTCCACCCCACACTACACAGATTTGTAATGTGTGTTTTTTAATAAAAATGCCCATTGGGTTTAAAATCTTTATTAAAAAAGTTTTTTGCACTTTAAAAACATTTTACAAAAAAAAAAAAATTTTAAATAAAACTTAAATTATCGTTTCACAATGGTTGTCTGTCATTTCCTTCTGCGGCGAACTATGTTTAAAAAAAAGGTTAAATACAGGGTATTTCAAAGGTAAAAAGGTATTCAAAACCAGGTATATAACTGTGGGTAAATTTTAGCTTTTTGCCACAGTTGTGTTCCTGGTTGTGTTTGAAGCAAAGTATTTCACCTAAAAAGTTGTGGTTATTGTTGGTGATTTCCTAACAATGTACACAACTTTTGTTAAAAGGTGAAATACTTTGCATAAAACACAACCAGGTACACACCTGTGGCCTAAAGCTAAAAATAGTAAGACCATGACAAGATAGCCAACTTTGGTTGGCAAAGGTATATACTGTTGGTCCAGAAGGTACACAAGTTTAGGGCACAAATCTTTCACACTCTGTCATCCTGCCAGTGTACTCTGCCTTGAGGTGACATAAAGTATAGTGCAAAATTGTCCCTCATTACTGAAACCGTCACAGAACTTCTAGTGGTAATATTTCCAATGACAACATCCATCTTCGCCAGTAACTTGCTCTTCTCTCCAACCTGCACTTTCTTCTCTACAACCTGTCAAAGAAGGGCTGTAGGAACATGCTATATATAGTTTTCCAGTAGCCAATCACGTTCGGAAGGCCACAAGGGTCAATGTTAAAAACCGGATCTGGTGTAATCCGTCGAAAAACGGATAGAAAAACGGATGAACCGGATGAGACGGATCCGGTTTTGTCTGTCAAGAACAAGACGGATCCGGCAGAAAACCGGATCCGGCACATCAGGTTTTACAAAACATTTGCCGGATCCGGCATTCCGGCACGACGCCGGATCGCGCCTGACGCCGAAAACCTGATGTGTGAAAGTAGCCTAACACGGTACCACAATATTATTTTGTATTGTACATCGTATTACCAGGAAGTAAAGTGTCGCCGCGGCCATATTGGAAACTGGCAAGTTCTGTGCTGGTCCCCAAAGTGTTATCTCAAAAACGTTTTACATAGCAACTTCAGGCTCCAGCTGAGGAACTATAACGCCCAGGAGTCAGAATCCTGAATCATGAAGAAACCACCCTTAGCAACGCACTGCTAGCCACTGTCAAACTCCTAGTGCTGCCCCACCTGCAGAACTACATTTCCCAGCATGCCGTGACTGGCTGATAGATTGCAGGCATGCTGGGAGATGTAGTTTATGCTGCATTGCCCGACAGGCCCGCCTCTTCCTGACTGCAGACGTGTCTCTAACAAGCGGCAGTAAGTAATTCAGAGCATCGCTCACTGCCCAGTGCGGCGGCCATGGCTACTGACAGGCTGGTGCAGGAGCTACAGGCCAGGGTGCGGGAACTAGAAGAGGAGCTGAGCAGGGTCCGGAGCAGACATGGAGCCCACAGAGCTAAGATTGTGCAGATGAGTGCGGAGGTGGTGGACTCCAACCCGTACAGGTACATGTGCTACTGCCAGACGGCCGGGTGACACTGCTGCACATATTGGGGGCAGAGACTGCTGCTCTGCCTGTTACCAGAGACCACCATTAGATGTGATGTCATACTATGACATCACCGTCCTGTCATGTGACCTCGCTGTAGCTCAGGGTAGGGCTGTACACCGGCTTGTGTGATGGAAATATCCTTGTGGCATAATGCGACTGTTCCTGGTCTCCGGTCGCTCCGGGCTTTGTCACCGTAGACCACAATGTCGGTTGCCTGTGATTTGCTTTCATCCTGCCGCAATTTGTGTTTTTCCAGCAATATTTCAGCTTGGAAATCGTCACAGAAATGTGGTTTGTGCAGTTGATGTCACACAAGCAAAGTCCCCGTGCAGCCCGAGCCTTAGGGTCTGTGCACACGGTGCGGTTTCTACTGTGGATCCGCAGCAGAACTGCAGGTGACGTACAGTACCATTATAGCCTATGTAAAAAAAAAAAACCCACTGTGCACATGCTGCGGATTTTTCCATGGAAAAAAAGTATGTGACTTCTTTTGTGCGGTTTTGCTGCAGTTTTCCACCTGCCCATTCTACAAATCCGCAGGTGGAAAACCGCGTAAAAACGGCAGTAAAACCGCAAAAAAAAAAAAAAAAAGAAATCCGCAGGAAAAATGCAAGGTCATTTGACCTGTGGATTTAGTAAAATCTGCGGGAGGATCCGCAGCGTGTGCACATAGCCTTAGGGTCATCATCCACCGCACAATCCCTTATTAATGGCCCCAGAGTGGAGCTAAAATAAAATGTATTCCCTGCCTCCCGGACTAGCCCTGATCGTACCAGTCACCTGACATAAACAATGAGAGCACCGCTGCAGCCAATGATCGGCTGCAGCCTTCACCGTTTTGTCCACGCAGAAGAGCAGTATTCAGTGGACAGTGGTCTGGGAGGTGAGGATAGAGGGGTTTATTTTACTTTTCCTGACATTTTTTGGGGGGGAATTGTCTTTTCAGTATACATGATAAAAATGACCTCGCCACATGATTCTCCTCCTCAGTACAATTGTTGTGATATCGAACATGTCCAGTTGTTTTTATTATTTTAGTGTTGGGAAAAAAAAATCGGAGGTTTGCAAAAAAACAAAACATTTTTGATTTGTCGCCGTTTTCCAAGACCCATAACGTTTTATTTTTTTTGTTCAATGGAGCCGTGTGATGGCTTTGTTTTTTGTGGGGGGAGACAATGTTTTTATTCAGACTATCTTGGGATAGATGTGACACTTTTCTATGGAATTGCAGCAACTAATAATAATTTTTATTTCTATAGCGCCGACATATTCCGCAGCACTTTATATTTCAGAGGAGACTTGTACAGACAATAGACATTACAGCATAACAATAATCACATAGATCATAACAGATACCAAGAGGAGTGAGGGCCCTGCTCGCAAGCTTACAGTCTATGAGGAAAGAGGTAGACACGAAAGGTGGGTGGTAACAATTGCACTGATTGTATGGACCAGCCATAATGTTAAGTGTGTAACAGTACAGACACAGAGGGCTAATGGATGCATAAAGCATGTGGGAACATGATGCGGGGAACCTGGTTATGGTGAAAACTTTTGACTGTGCCACCCAGGGATAGAGTAGGTTAATGTGTTGAGGCGATAGGCCAGTCTGAATAAATGAGTTTTCAGGGCACGCTTAAAATTGTGGGGATTGGGGACTAATCGTATTAACCTGGGAAGTGCATTCCAAAGAATTGGCGCAGCACGTGTATAGTCTTGGAGACGGGAGCGGGTGGTTCTGATTATTGAGAAAATACAAAAACTACTACTTTTGTTGTTCTTAATTTTTTTTTTTTTCCCCATTTCCAGTGTTTACCGATCGGGTTAATTATTTCATGTTTTGATATATCTGACTTACTCTGTCGCCTCATTGGGGGACACAGAACCATGGGTGTTGTGCTGCTGTCCACTAGGAGGCGACACTATGCATAATCTGAAAAAGATTAACTATGGCTCCTCCTCTGCAGTATACACCCCTGGTCGGCGTTAGCCTTCTCCAGTTTTTGCTTGGTGTCTCAAGGAGGCACACCTAAAGATTTTTTTCTTTTTTCTTCCAGATGACAGATGAAGAAAAGTGGGTCTCCTGTGAGACTCCCGACATGGCTCCTTCCTCGGCCCCCTATTATGGGGGGCCCAGTTGAAGTTGAGATGGCGGTTCCCCATGTCACTCCTTCCCCAGTCCTGTGGGTGCTGGCTCGAAGTCGAGACCCCCCCCTCCTTCCCCAATTCCTTTTGGTCTTGGGTTGAGGTCGAGGCAAGGAAGAAGCCCTCTGATGGCAACAGCAGCACCCTCCCTAATCCCCCTCTGGGGGAATTAGGTGGAGACACCACAGGTAGGGTCTGCACCACGGCAATCGGCACGATATCCAGGGACCCCAGCCAGCTGCGGGCCTCTGTCGGGGCCGGGGGGAGAGTGATGCAGACACAGGGCTCCCTGCGCCCCTGTCTCTGCAGCAGCATCACGTCTAGCACCTCAGAAGGACCCATCACAGGGCCCCTCTTCAGACTGCGGCCCCACCGCTAGCCTGCCTTTCAATCCGGGGGGGTCCTTTTAAAAATAGGCCCCCCCCTCCCGGACTACCGCGCCGGCCTGGAGCCCTTCTGGGCATCTGTTTCTAATTTAGGCCGTGGCTTCGGCCTAGTTGAAGCCGCCGCCTCCTCTCTGCCCCCCGGCCCACCCCCCGGATGACAAATATGACACTCCACAGTGTCATAGAAGCGCGTCTCTACATACTATGCGCGCCCTTTCTCAGCTCTCCGCCCCTTTCTCCCTCCTCACTCTCCCGGTGGCCATTTCTGACGCAGGCAAAGGGAGGAAACGCCAGCTAGTCTTTGGGGGGCTCAGGACGATGGATCTTCGGCGCTGGACCTAGGAGCACACTGGTGGGGTAAGATCACAGCTCGGGCTCTTGTGCTCGACTGTGAATCCGGATCCCTGTAAGGCTCTCCTATAAGTTTCCCCTGCACATCCACCCCTGTACGGCTCTCATATCCATCCCTTCCGCTCTCTGAGCACTATGCCAGGCTCAAGGTACAAGAGAACCGGGCAGGACTGCTTTTATGCATTCTGCACAGCCTGCAAGATCACTCTCCCCAGTGGCAGCACGTACCCGCACTGTCGGGACTGTATCTAGAATACTGGGTCAGAACCCCAAGAGGCTCCTACCAATGCTTCAGTGACTGCTACCACGCTGGAATGGGCTACCCAGATGTCACAGTCTATGACGCAGTCCATAGATAACCTAACCTCCACATTGCTCCAGGCTCTGCAGGGTCATGTCCCGGCTATGTCCGTTACTCAGCAAAGGGACAGCTCCACTCAGGGACAGACAGTTTCTGGCTCTCCCAGACGTAAGCGAGCCCACACATCCCGTTCCTCTGCGTCATCCCATAGCACACGGTTATCCACTTCCAGGGAGAGACACCGTAGCTCCAGGTCACCTAGACCATCCCCTACCAGAGACAGACAACGCAGATCTCCGCAGCGAACCCCGCCTACGGAGGACCTCCGCCCCAGCTCACCCAGCAGGGAACGCCTCAGCGATACCCAGGTTTCGGAAGGCATCTGTGACTCCTAATGAGACAACGAGACGGAGAAGTCCCTAGTCCCTTGCCCCCCTAGCAATACAGCGCTAGTTGAAGACATAATTTCTTCTATCCATCGGGTGCTGGACATTTCTGATCCAACCCCGGAAGCCCCAGAACACAAGATTTGCTTTGAAGGTGTTCTGAAACCACCTAAAGTTTTCTCTAACCACCCGGAATTTTAGACGATCCTTACTAAGCAGTTTTCGCAGCCTGAGAAGAAATTCACCAATCGCAAATATTTGGAGGCTAGGTACGCCTTCCCAGAAAAGGACACCAAGCAGTGGACAGATCCACCCGAAGTGGACCTGCCAGTCTCTAGACTAGCAGCACAGACCCTACTTTCACTGCCAGATAGCTCAACCCTCAGGGACGCAGCAGACCGGCAGGTAGAACGCATGGCTCGTTCAGTTTTCGAAGCGGCAGGAGCCTGCCTGACCCCCGCATTCGCTTCAGTTTGGGCGGCCAAAGCTATTCTAGCTTGGGCCAAAACATTGCAAGAGGGTCTCCAAGTTTCAAATCCCGGGCTCTCGGACCAAGCGGTTCAGATAGCAGTGGTAGCAGATTACATGCTTCATGCAGCCCTGGACTCCGCAAGGGGTGTGTAGCGGGGATAGCAGCTAACGCCATCACAATTCGGCGTATCCTCTGGCTGCGGGAATGGAAAGCGGATGCGGCATCCAAAGAAGTCCCTCACACATCTCCCGTACCTTAGTGGACGGCTTTTCGGTGAAAAGTTGGACACGATATCCAACGCCACTGGGGGTAAGAGTACCTCTCTCCCTCAGCTGTAACCTAAACACACGTTTAAACGGCGTAACCAAACACGATTCTGATCCTTTTGGAATTCTTCGGGCTGGTCCGTCTCGCTCCCAGCACAAAATTGTAACCGCTCCCCACGCAGGGACAACCCACGGGCAGCGCAGAGGCCGGACAGGACCTGGCAGTCGAAAGCAGGCCAAGCGAAGCCCAAGGGAGGAAAACCTCAAAATTTCGCTTCATCATGACTCACGAACTCCGGAAGACATCCCACTGGTAGGCGGGCGACTTCTACTCTTTCAGCAAGTCTGGCTGCCTATTACAGAAGACAGGTGGGTCAGGGAAATAGTGTCTTCCGGATACAAGATAGAGTTCACTTCCAGTCCACCGAACAGGTTCTTCCTTTCTGTTCCACCAAAACCGCCAGACAAGGCTCGTGCGTTCCACCAAGTGGTCTCCTCTCTCCTTCAAGCAGGAGCCGTTGTACCGGTTCCCGTGACCGAACGCTTCCGAGGGTTCTACTCCAATCTATTCTTAGTCCCCAAGAAAGGCAGCGTCCGGCCCATACTAGACCTAAAACAGCTCAACAAATACGTACGGGTCCGTCATTTTCGCATGGAGTCCCTTCAGTCCATCATTGCGTCCATGGAGCAGGGAGAATATCTCGCCTCCATAGACATACAAGACACATACCTGCATATACCAATTGCTCCCGCCCATCAAAGATTTCTTAGGTTCGCGATCAACCAGGACCACTACCAGTTCGTTGCTCTCCCGTTCGGACTCGCCACGGCTCCCAGAACGTTTACCAAGATCATGGCGGCCACCATGGACGTGCTACATTCCAGAGGCATCGTAGTCGTTCCATACCTGGACGACCTTCTCATCAAGGCTTCCACCTTCAAGGACTGCGACGTCAGTGTCTCAATCACAATCGACACTCTGAGTCGCCTGGGCTGGTTAGTCAACCTACAAAAGTCATCGACTACCTGAGTCAGACCCTGACCTTCCTGGGGATGCTATTCGACACCTCCAGGGGTCTGGTCCTCCTTCCCAGGGAAAAGACACAGGCTCTCCGTCTGGGAGTTCGCATACTCCTCCGCAATCCTCCCCGATCTCTCTGGTTTGCCATGAGAGTCCTCGGCAGGATGGCAGCAGCAATGGAGGCGGTATCATTTGCCCAGTTTTCACGTCAGGCCTCTTCAACTAGCCATCCTCATGTCTTGGGACAGGAATCCTTTCTCCCTCGACAGGGAGTTCCGGTTGACATCGTCAACCAGGAGGTCCCTACACTGGTGGCTCAAGCCAACTTCGCTTGCGAGAGGAAAATCTTTTCTCTCAGGTCAATGGAAGATCTTGACCACCGATGCAAGCCTGACAGGTTGGGGTGCGGTGCACCTACATCACAGGGCACAAGGCAAGTGGTCACCAGTGGAAGCGACCTTGCCCATCAATATCCTGGAAATTCGTGCCATCTTCCTGGCACTGAGAGCTTTTCATTACTTGCTGGCAGCCTCTCACATACAGATTCAGTCGGACAACGCCACGGCGGTGGCATGTGAATCACCAAGGTGGGACCCGCAGTGCCCAGGCGATGAGAGAAGTGGCACATATCCTCCACTGGGCGGAAGATACGAGGTCGGTACTCTCTGCGGTCCACATTTCGGGTGTGGACAACTGGGAAGTTGACTTCCTCAGCAGACAAGGAATGGACTTGGGGGAGTGGTCTCTCCATCCCGAAATTTTTCACCAGATCTGCCATCGTTGGGGGACCTAATGGCATCCCATTTCAATGCCAAGGTCTCCAATTTCATGGCCAGGACACGCGATCCGCGGTTGCTCGGAGCGGATGCCCTGGTTCAGGACTGGACCCAGTTCCAGCTTCTGTACATTTTTCCGCCCCTCCCCCTGATCTCCAGAGTCGTGAGGAACATCAAACAAGAGGGAGTTCCAACCATCCTAATT
>NW_027361829.1:75077500-75078965 GCF_039654945.1 Dendrobates tinctorius
CGCTCGCTCTCTCTCTCTCGCGCTCGCTCTCTCTCTCGCGCTCTCTCTCTCTCTCTCTCGCGCTCTCTCTCTCTCTCTCTCGCGCTCTCTCTCTCTCTCTCGCGCTCTCTCTCTCTCTCGCGCTCTCTCTCGCGCTCTCTCTCGCTCTCTCTCGCGCTCTCTCTCGCGCTCTCTCTCGCGCTCTCTCTCGCGCTCTCTCTCGCGCTCTCTCTCGCGCTCTCTCTCGCGCTCTCTCTCTCTCTCGCGCTCTCTCTCTCTCTCGCGCTCTCTCTCTCTCGCGCTCTCTCTCTCGCGCTCTCTCTCTCTCGCTCTCGCTCTCTCTCGCTCTCGCTCTCTCTCGCTCTCGCTCTCTCTCGCTCTCGCTCTCGCTCTCTCTCGCTCTCTCTCTCGCGCGCTCTCTCTCTCGCGCGCGCGCTCTCTCTCTCTCTCTCTCTCGCGCTCTCTCGCTCTCGCGCTCTCTCTCTCTCGCGCTCTCTCTCTCGCTCGCTCTCTCTCTCGCGCTCTCTCTCTCTCGCGCTCTCTCTCTCTCGCGCTCTCTCTCTCTCGCGCTCTCTCTCTCTCGCGCTCTCTCTCTCTCGCGCTCTCGCTCTCGCTCTCTCTCGCTCTCGCTCTCTCTCGCTCTCGCTCTCTCTTGCTCTCTCTCTCTCGCGCTCTCTCTCTCGCGCTCGCTCTCTCTCTCTCTCGCGCTCTCTCTCTCTCGCGCTCTCTCTCTCTCTCGCGCTCTCTCTCTCTCTCGCTCTCTCTCGCTCTCGCTCTCGCTCTCGCTCTCTCTCGCTCTCGCTCTCTCTCGCTCTCTCTCGCTCTCGCTCTCTCTCTCTCGCGCTCTCTCTCTCGCGCGCGCGCGCTCTCTCTCTCTCGCTCTCTCTCTCTTGCTCTCTCTCTCTCTCGCGCGCGCTCTCTCTCTCGCGCGCGCGTGCGCTCTCTCTCTCTCGCGCTCTCTCTCTCTCGCGCTCTCTCTCTCGCGCTCTCTCTCTCTCGCGCTCTCTCTCTCTCGCGCTCTCTCTCTCGCTCTCGCGCTCTCTCTCGCTCTCGCGCTCTCTCTCGCTCTCGCGCTCTCTCTCGCTCTCGCGCTCTCTCTCGCTCTCGCGCTCTCTCTCGCGCGCTCTCGCTCTCTCTCTCGCTCTCTCTCGCGCTCTCTCTCTCGCGCTCTCTCTCTCTCGCGCTCTCTCTCTCGCTCTCTCTCGCTCTCTCTCGCTCTCTCTCTCTCTCTCGCGCGCTCTCTCTCTCGCGCGCTCTCTCTCGCGCTCGCTCTCGCGCTCTCTCTCGCTCGCGCTCTCTCTCTCGCGCTCGCTCTCGCGCTCTCTCTCGCTCTCGCTCTCGCTCTCCTCGCGCGCTCCTCGCTCTCTCTCGCGCGCTCGCTCTCTCTCGCGCTCTCTCTCTCTCTCTCTCTGCGCTCTCTCCTCTCTCGCGCCGCGCCGCGCTCTCTCTCTCCTCTCTCTCGCGCGCGCTCTCTCTCTCTCGCTCT